>NW_005354385.1:6810635-6862364 GCF_000412655.1 Myotis brandtii | reverse complement strand
GGATCAACAGGGCAGGGCTAGCAGTTATGGCTCCTCTGAGTCCTGCCCTCAGAGGTTTGCTTCTCAGTGTCCCGGTAATCGCTGCAAGCCCTTCGGAGAGAAAGCTGCCCTCGAGTTCCGACCGATGCCAGACAGTCCCGCTTCTCCCGTATGAGTCTGGGTCCCTAGAGACTTGCCCTGAACTGGAACTCAGAGCCTGAGACTCCCTCCCGATTGAAAACGACAACCGTGCCCTCAGCCACCAGCCCGCTCCGCATGCAACCTCCGCACCTTAGTATTTTACTTCCGCACTGCGCCTCCTCTGAGTCTCGGTATGCTTTTTCTTTCTAGTTGTAGAATTTCCACTCAGCCAGCCTTACTGTGGTTCTGGATGATGTCCGTTCCGTCTTTTAGTTGTATTTTTGAAGTGGTTGTGGGAGGCAGCAATCTCCGGTGTTTACCTATGCCGCCATCTTGGTTTCTCCTCTCATTTGCTCTTCACATTTTTTTTTTTTTTATCCTCTCCCATATTCTACCTGACCAGGGATCAAACCCCGTGCAACCTTTTTGTGTACTGGACGACCCTTCCACAAACAACCACCGGCCAAGGCATCTGATAACGTTTTTAAATTTTATTTTTATTGATTTCAGAGAGGAAAGGAGAGGGAGAGAGATGGAAACATCAGTGATGAGAGAGAATCTTTGATCGGCTGCCTCCTGCGTGCCCCCCAGCTGGGGATCGAGCCGGCAACCCAGGCATGTGCCCCTGACTGGGACCCTTCAGTCCGCAGGCCAACGCTCTATCCACTGAGCCAAACCAGCTAGGGCTTGATAACTTTTTGAAGTCTATCATTTAGTCCCATGGGCAGTTTGATAGTGTCTCTAGCTACCCTAAGTAAAAGAGATAGTTTTGACTACAAAAGGTTGCTCATTTAGAATTAACTCTTTTGTCTCTAAGGAGTCCTAAGCTATTTTATTCTTAATTATTCAAAAGTTTTCCTTTATAATACAGTCATGAATTTTGAGTGGTAAAGAGTGTTCATATGGTGGTTTTAAATTTAGTATAAAGTCAAAATGGCCAGAGATTAATTTTTATTGTATGATATAGAGTAACATTTAATTTTTTTGAACAGAAAAGCAGAGCAAATGTTTGGCGAGATGGAAGTCTGGAATGCAATATCAGAGCGTGATCGTCTTGAAATCTATGAAGATGTTTTATTCTTTCTTTCAAAAAAAGAAAAGGTATAATTCACTCTTACTGGTGTTTATAGATAAAACAAGATGTTTCTTCATTCTGATTAATAGTTACTTTATATCATGTTCATTTTGGTTGGTTGTTTATCCAGTTTATGTGGTGCAGCATACCCATTTATTAGAAGTTAGGTTTGAAATGTATAGCTTCTGTAAGTACCGATGTGAACATAGAAAATACAGACTTATCTATTGTTTAATTCTCATTAACTGGCTGTTTTATACCTACTTTGAGAGAGAAGACACTTTTTCTTTTTAGCTCATTGGGTTTAAAAATACTCTGTTTCTGCTTATGGTACTTGCACTTATGATTCTTTTATAAGAATGGCAGTAATCTAATAAAAGGGTAATATTCAAATGGTCAGGACGCCCTCATGCGTAATGAACAATCAGCAGGCTGCGTGCGCAGCAGGTGCAGGTGGGTGGGGATTTGGAGCGTCAGGGACTTGGTCATGCCATCACAATCTATCACCAGGAGGCCTGGGGCCCGGCGGAAGCCTCCGTGCGGCGAGGCCTGGGGGTCCCGCAGCTCCGTGAGGACTGAGGCAGGACCCCCGGCTCCGACCTACCTCTTTGGGGCAATCCATTGAGGAGCCCCGGATGGGTGGGCGAGACCAACCTCTTCGGGGCGATGGATCATGGGGCTCCCGCACTGTGATGGCACAGACCAGGCTGGGGGAACCTCCCTGCCCACCCCGAGTACACGAATTTCTTGCACCAGGCCACTAGTACGTAATGGTTTCCACTAAAATTTATTTATGATAGTGTTTTAAAATACCTCTTTTTTGCTTATGACTATTTTATGCACTAAATTGTATATTATCCATTCTTTAAGAGACTTCCAGATATGTAGTATAAATAAAAGTTTGGTCATAGCTAGAAGTGGTTGAAGACCTTAGCATTTGTTCATTGTATGATTTGTCGGCAGTAACTAGCTTTGTAGAACATAGTTGTAAAAGGAAGAGACATTTATTGGAGGGAGGAGAGAGTCATGTTATCTAGATTTTTGGCTGTAGAAGAGAGGTGAAAAAATTGAAAATAGATAACAAACAAAGCAGCTAGGCCAGTGCATTGGAAAGGTAAATAATGTTGATATTCAAAGTAAATGAGTATTGAAATTTGGTCATCAGTTAGAATGTAAAGAAACCTTTACTAATTGCAGTTCAAATATCATACTTCCTTTAAACTTCAAAAAATTTATTCATACTTTTGATTTAGGAGCAAGCAAAGCAATTGAGAAAAAGAAATTGGGAAGCCTTAAAAAACATACTTGACAACATGGCTAATGTAACATATTCTACTACTTGGTCTGAAGCCCAGCAGTATTTGATGGATAATCCAACTTTTGCAGAAGATGAGGAATTACAGAGTAAGCATAATGACTAAGTGGGAGGAAACAGTTTTTAAAAGGTTGTCGAGCAGCAAAGAATTCTTACTTTCTTAATGAGACCATTAATTGAATTTTAGACAATTGTCAATTCATTTGTGAAAAGATGTTTTGTTTCCAAATAGGATATTTTTGTGATTTAGGACAAAAATCTAAAGTTAGCTTTATCAGATAATCTTTGAAATATGTTTATCATTCATCAAACCTGAAATTGTCTTGTGTCACTTCGTATGAACCAAATTACCACATTTTATTCATGCTTTCTTCTTTTTTTAAAAAATATTTTTATTGATTTCAGAGAGGAATGGAGAGGGAGAGATAGATAGAAACATTAATGATGAGAGAGAATCATTGATCGGCTGCCTCCTGCACACCTCCTACTGGGGATCCAGCCCGCAACCCAAGCATGTGCCCTTGACTGGAATCGAACCTAGGACCCTTCAGTCCGCAGGCCAACACTCTATCCACTGACCCAAACCAGCTAGGGCTCATGGTATCTTCTTAAATTAATAGCTCTAAAAGTTTGCAAAACGCCAAAAAAAATGTATTAGCATTATCTTACATTAAGCTTTCCTAAGTTCTGTCTTTACTACCTAGTTGTTTTTTAAAGTTGTTTTTTAAAAAATATATATATTTTATTGATTTTTTTACAGAGAGGAAGGGAGAGAGAGAGAGAGTTAGAAACATTGATGAGAGAGAAACATAGATCAGCTGCCTCCTGCACACCCCCTACTGGGGATGTGCCCACAACCAAGGTACATGCCCTTGACCGGAATCAAACCTGGGACCCTTTAGTCCGCAGGCTGACGCTGTATCCACTGAGCCAAACCGGTTAGGGCTAAAGTGTTTTTATTATTATTATTATTATTAACCTCTTTGGGAGATTTGGGGTAGGGCCTAGAACTCTGCACTTTGGAAAAGTTCCTTGGATAATTCTGATACTGCTGACAAATATTCTAATAATTTTGTTTTCATTATTGGATCATGTGCATAGTCTTTCTTTTATCCTCGGATGCAGGGTATCTTTTGATGAAGTCTTTTTTGGTATTTTCCTTAAATGTTACCCATTTAGATGATTACAAGTCATATTTGAGTTACAGTACAAGTATTTTGGAAAGGTAAATTTGAAATTTATAAAGTTAATGCAAATAATTAAATTGCTTTCCTAACATTTGATATTTTAATTTTTTTACTGAAAAAAACTCTAGACATGGATAAAGAAGATGCATTAATTTGCTTTGAAGAACACATTCGGGCTTTAGAAAAGGAGGAGGAAGAAGAAAAACAGAAGAGTTTGCTGAGAGAAAGGCGGCGACAGCGTAAAAATAGAGAATCTTTTCAGGTATTTTAAAAATCTTTCTAGCTTAATTTTATAATGAGCAACAATACTACAAACTATTTTGAGACACCTGATCCCAGATCACTAACATAGGCTTTGTGAAGTGTTCATACACAATTAACTCTTTAAGTTCTACAAGTAGTTATGAACCCATTTAAGGAAACCAGCCATTTTAGTCCAGCGGAATATGGAGGGCTGTAACAGATTTGGTATTTAAGGAGCACACTGATAGATAAGGTTTTATTTGGGAAAGAGAAATGGGATAGGGGAAGATTGAAAACAAAATATATGTGCTGAATCATTGGTACTAGTTGGTTTTTAAGCTCTAGAGAATTGTGGGGAATGCTGTGGTAATGTTTAGGGGATAGGCCGTAATTCTAAAATGCTATACATAGGAGCTGAAATCACATATTTTTTACATAGGTTAGTGTTTCATTTTCATCTTCATGTACCACCTTTTATTCTCTCATTAGTGAAGAATATTAGCAGTGAGTTATAATGATAGCAGTTAGCATTAATTGATTGCTTACTGATTAAACATTATAGATTTAAATTTCTTAATTTTTATGCCGGCCTTGTATAAGAGTAGGTACTATTTTTATGTCCACTTATATAGATAGGAAATTATCTAAGACAGGGGAAGTGACTTGCCTAAATTCAACTATTGAATAGTAGAGCCAAAATTTGAATCTGCAGTCTTAAATACAGAGTCTCTTCCATTAAACACTGTACAAATATAAATGCTAAGTTACAGTAGCTTAAATATGTCTGTTTCTTAAAATAACAGTTGTCTCGCCCTAGCCAGTTTGGCTCAGTGGATAGAACATCAGCCTGTGGACTGAAGGGTGTCGGATTTGATTCCCAGTCAAGGGCACTTGCCTCGGTTGCAGGCTCGATCCCCAGGCCCACGTGGGAGGCAACCAATTGATGTGATGTGTGTCTCATATGTTTCTCTCTCTGTGTCTCTCCCCACTCCTTCCACTCTCTCTAAAAATCAAAGGAAAAATACTATTGGGTAATGATTAACAAAAAATAAAATAACAGTTGTTTGGTCTAGGGTAGGACACATTGCCATGCCCTAAGCCAGTGATTCTCAAAACTTAGTGTACATCAGAATCATCTAGTAGGCTTTTTAAAAAGCTTGGGCCACCATGCCAAAGGTCACTAGCCATCTTAAATGTCACCGTTAATAACATTATTTTCGTTTTCATTCCATAAAAACTTACAATTTACTACTCTTGATGGGTTTCTGTATCTTGTTAGTGGTTTCCCAGGGGATCATTTAGAGGATTTTTAAAAACACAGATTATTGAGCCTTACCATCAGAGTTTGATTTGGTAATTCTGGGTGGGTTCTGAGAATTTGCATTTCTAATAAGTTTTTAGGTGGTAGTAAAGCATGGCCCATACTTTGAAATTGCCTTAACCTTGTTCCCATGATCACATCTAAGTTGAAAGGGTAGTCCTTTTGTTCTTGTGGGTTTGTTTGTTTTTAGCTGTTTGTTTAATATATAATTTTCTTGTTAGGGAAACAAATGTTAACAAGACAAACAAAACTTCCCCATCCACATACAACAATTTAATAGATAAAAGAACAGTTAAAATAAATGAAAAACAAAAAAGAGGAAATATTAAACTTCGTTATAGCTTTAAAACATTAATGTCTGATACAATTAGAAATCACATTCATATCTCAAACTTTTTTCCAAAAGTATGGCTCCTTATTTAAAAAAATACTGTATCCTATTAGAAATGGAAACAGAGGCTATCCCAGCCCCTGTGGGTCTCTCTGTGTCTTTCTGGTGGTGGCCCTGGCCACTGTGGCAGGGTGTCTACAAGCCTTCCTAGGTTTTCCAGATTAGATTTTACTTATAGGTGGTAAACAGTGCAATACAACCTCAACTTCACATCCCAGGCTCTAGAACTTCAATATCCACTTTATAGCAATACCACTGCTTTTTAAAGTACTGATTATTAAACATACTAGAGGCCCAGTGCACAGGATTTGTGCACTGGTGCCGGGCGTCGCCTGTGGGGATTGGCCTACTGCGGGAGCAGGTGTTCATCCCGGTCAGCCAAGCGGCTGTGGACCTGCCCTCTGAGTGGTGCTCCCACTGGTTCTGTAGTTCTGCTGTACGGTCGCTGGGCTTTTATTATATAGAATTGTAAAAAGTACTTTAGACAGCTACTGTAAGACAAAATTACACTTAACAGCACATCTGCCCACCCCCCCAAATCATGTTTTCCAGAGAATTATCAGATAAGAAAACATAATCTCAGTATTGGGTTCAGTCCTCCCTCAGGTCCATGGAGCTGCTGAATCTGAATTCAGCTGCTCTGAATGAGAATCTAGGACACACTTTGTCTCTTTCTTTCCTCACTGTTCTCCTCTCCTTTCCCGCCCCCTCTTCCACCTCCTGATAAAACTTAACTGAGTAAGTTAAGAGGGCAGTTCCTTTTAAATCTAGTAATGTATAAGTTCTCCTTAATATTCATTTGCTGAGAATTTAGTCACTTGGCCGAAATTAGTTACAAAGGAGGCTATAAAACCTAGATTTTAAATAATCAGCCATGTGCCCAGGAAGAAGGGCTAGACAGATTTTTAGAAAGTCAGTTATTACTTTTCTGCAACCATTGATTGAGTTTTCATGGCTCTTATGAAGGTTTTGCAATAGTTTAAGGAGACCTGTATGATAAAATAATAATCTATATATATAAAAAGCCAGCGACCGGAACTACTAGTTGCTATGACACCCACGATCGGGGACTGGGGCCAGCGGCCAGCCTACCAGGGCCCCTCACCCCAGCCAGCTCTGCCCCTGATTGGCCTCTCCCACCCCGATTGAGTGTGGGGCAGCTGGCCAACTCCCCCGTGGACCCTCTCCTGGCAGGCTCTGCCCCTGATTGCCCTCCCCAATAGGGGGTGGGGCCGGGCGTCCAACCTTCTGCAGCCTCTCCCCCCGCCCAGCCCCACACTAGATTGGCCTCCCACCCCAAATAGGGCAGGGCCAACCGGCCAACCGCCTGCGGCCCCTACCCCCACCCAGCCTCACTCCAGATTGGCCTTTCCACTCTGATCAGGGGCAGGACTGGCCGGCCAACCAACCATGGCCACTCCCCCCAAGTGCTGGCCCCCGATTGGCCTCCCCCACCCCAATCTTGGGTGGGGCTGGTCAGCCCACAGCCCCTCCCCATGGCCGGCCCCATCCCCTAATTGGTCCCCCCACTCCAACTGGGGTCAGGGCACTCCGGCCAACCGCCTGCGGGTCCCCCCCTCACCCCCCCATCCAGCCCAGCCCTGATGGGGCCAACTTCCCACCATCTCTTCCTCCTGACAGGCCTGGCCCCAATCCACCCCAATTGGGGCCGGGCCAGCCAGACACACAACCTCCTGTGCATGAATTCGTGCACTGGGCCTCTACTACAATATAATAAAAGCCTAATGTGCAAATAACCCAACTGGTGGAATGACCAGTTACTTTGATGCGCACTGACCACCAGGGGGCAGACGCTCAATGTGGGAGCTGCCTGCAGGCCCCAGGCCATCCAAGGCAGGTGCCAGCTGGGGGGCCCCCTGATCGCCCTGCCAGTCACCCCACAGATTGGCCCTAATCACCGGCCAGACCTGGGGACCCTACCCATGCACAAATTTCATTCACCAGGCCTGTAGTATAATAAAAATAAGGAAATCTGGGTTACAGAAAATATAATAGAATATATAGTGTCAGTACTGGGACTGGAGAATGTGCAGGAGAAATCCTAATGTAACGGCCACATGGGTCTTCTAGCTAAGCCTAAAATATGGCTTTAAACAGATTGGTATGTATCTGGCATGGGTTCTGATTACTATTGTTATAACTGGTTGTTAGCATGTTGTTTTTGCTTCAGATACTCAGCTCAGTAATTTTTCTGTCATTACATTACCTGTTAAAAGGTATATTTAGAACATTAGTAAAATAAATTAGAAAGTTGACATTTAAAAAAATCATGAATGGAAAGAACATCCTATATAATAAAAGGGTAATATGCAAATAGACCAAATGGCAGAACAACCAATCAAAGCATAATATGCTAATGATATGCTAAGGCTGCTCAACTGCTCGCTATGACATGCACTACCACCAGGGGGAAGATTCACAGTCCAGTAGGTTAGCTTGCTGCTGGGCACTGAGTGAGATGGGCTGGACACACCCTGGAGCCCTCTTCCGGTCCCTCCCCAGCCCAGTCGTGCACCAGTGGGGTCCCTCGGCCTGGCCTGTGCCCTCTCGCAATCTGGGACCCCTTGGGGGATGTTGGAGCCGGTTTCAGTCCGATCCCACAGGCCACTCCCCTTGGGAGGGTGCCAGACACAGGGCTCATGGCTGGCGACCACTGCTGCAGCAGCACAAGCCTCTCCTGATCGGGACTGATTGGGCGCAAGCCCACGGCAGGCACATGCAGGCTGCATTGGTCTGTGGGTTTCGGCCCAATCCCTGCAGGCCACCCAGAGGGACCCCACCTGTGCACGAATTCGTGCATCGGGCCTCTAGTTTTCAATAATAATGATTATAATGATGGCTGTCATTTTACTGAGTACTCATTGGCCAGACAGGTAATAATAAATATTTGAGACATTTATGACAAGGAATCTCTGCCTTTTGTAAGTCATAAAACTGGTATTTGAATTTATATCAAGAATGAAAAGAAATAATCAGGAGCTTTAGAGAGAACCAGGGGAATGTGTAGTATCTCAGAAGCTAAGGTGAAGTTTTTAAGATAGAGCAGTGGTCCTCAAAGCTTGGTACTCAGATGAAAGCATCAGTCACCTGGGACATTACAGAAATGCAGATTCTCAAACTCCACACCACACCTATTGAATCAAATTCTGGGGGTGGGGCCCAACAATCTGTGGTTTTTACCAGTCTTTTAAATGATTCTTTGAGGAACCGCTGGAGTAAAGGAACCCACCAAAAGTAGCAAATGTTAAGAATCCTATATAATAAAAGCCTAATATGCTAAGTGTCCAGTCAGCCATTCAACCAATCAAATGATAATATGCTAATGATATGCTAAGGCAGTGGTTGGCAAACTGCAGCTCGCGAGCCACACGCGCCTCTTTGACCCCTTGAGTGTGGCCATGAAGTTTCAATCGCACTGTACATGCGCACCCGCATGTGGTATTTTGTGGAAGAGCCACACTCAAGGGGCCTCAGTTTGCCGACCACTGTGCAAAGGTAACTCGCTATGACGTTCACTGACCACCAAGGGGCAAACAGTCGACCAGTCACTATGACGTGCATTGACCACCAGGGTGGAGACGCTCTGACTGGTAGGTTAGCTTGCTGCTGGGGTCCTGCCAATTGGGACTGAGCGAGATAGGCCAGACACGCCCTGGAGCCCTCCCATGGTCCCTCCCTGGCTGGCCAACCTGCGAGTCCCTCCCCGGCCCCGATGGTGCACCAGTGGAGTCTCTCAGCCTGGCCTGCGCCCTCTCGCAATCTGGGACCCCTTGGCCGGTGTCGGAGAGCCGGTTTCGGCCCCATCCGCAGGCCAGGATGAGGGACCTGGTATGAAATAAAACTGAAAGAATACCATTAGGTGTACAATTTAAGGTGCTTAGTGACTGTCATCATGGTAGGGAAAGTTAAAGGGTTTCCAAATACCTTAAAAGTAAATGAGGCAAATTTGGACCATTCTTGCAGATATTTTGATGATATGGTGAGTTTTAGTAAGCTCAGGGTTAAGAGAATGGCTTTGAGCAAGAGAAATCAGTCGAGAGAGAATGAAGAAAGAATTGAATGATAGAGGTATTTCTCAAACAGAATCTTAGAAAGTATGGAATTCAAGCATATATATGAATAGTTTTATTATGAGCAATATATAAGAAGACAAAAAGAAGGAAGGAGATAAGGGGAAATATTCACCTGGCTCTGAGGCAGTGAGTGCCTATGTTGGGAACCTCCCTTCTAAGGGAAGAAGTATCAGACTCAGCCATCTTTAATGCACTTGCTTTCTATAATGTAAAGACCAAGCTCCTGCCCACCATCCAAGACAGGGTTAGTAAATAAAAGGAATAGAGCCATACACTTTTAGCCTAATAGTTTTTAAACCTGAATTCAAATCAGAGTCATCGAGTGATCTTTAAGAAGTAAAATTACAAATAACTGGCTTTTAATCCTTTTTTTTTTTTTAATTCTCAGGTGATTGTAATTTTCACTCAGGTTAGGGATTCACTATTGAAATGGATTCAATATCAAAATTCTATGACCATCAGATCTTAGCAATCTGGAAGTGAAACAGTAATACTAACAAAGCAGGTATGATGGAGTGAAGCAGATTCTAAGATTCTAGAGAGCATCGTTGAAGGTGGTTTCGAGCTATCTTAGGAATGCAAAAGAGGGAGCAAGTGAGGAACTTAGTGATCACACAAGAGGGTTGGGTTAAGATAAGGATTCCATTTATATTGTAGAAAGGATAGGTAAAAAGGATAGATACTAAGTTTGAGAAACGAATGTTGGAAATATAAGACTGTATGGACATGCTTATTCTCCTATGAAGAGAAGTGGAGTTATAGCTCTCTGGTGTTATTCAGGACAATGCTGTCCAATAAAAATTTGTATATTACATGTGATTTTAAATTTTATTTTTTAATTATTTTAGTAAGCTTTTATTTCACCCAATATTATAATTTTGTTATATTTTTTTGGAACTGAGTCTTCAAAGTCATTGTATATTATACACTGATTGCACAACTCAATTCAGCCACATTTCATGAACTTCGAAGCTACATTTGACCAGTGGCTGCTATATTGAACACTATGTTTGGAATTTTAGGAGCAGAATTTTGGGTCATCATTCTTTAGGAACATTTATTTATAGGATTAAACCCCCCTAGAGATTTAGGGAAGCAGGAAATGTGGAAATTGTTGAAGTCCTAATATGTTGCCTTGAAAGTCAGCAAGTAGTATAAAAGGAGAAAGAAGAGAAATTGGGATGAACATATAAAGATTTAGAATTAAGGGAGTAACATAGAAGGAAATAGGTTTTGAGTCCTAGTTCCCAAAAATACTCTGTATTACTTTGGTAAAATTATATGTCCTCCTCCTAAGTCCACATTTGCTAAGAAAATTAAAAAACAAAACAAAAAACACCCCAGAATATATCAGTCACTATGTCTTAAAACAAAAAGTATTATTTTATAGGAAACATGCATACATATACTTTAGCACCATCATTTGAAATAGATAATATCTAATATATTGAGTTAACTTTTATCTTTATATTACATATTTTTTTAACTGGAAATGATGTTCCATCTTACAGAACAGTAAAGTGAAGCCTAGAAAGATAATGTAGCTTTTCAGAGATCCTTTTCTCAGAAGTACAAAATACTTTTGCCTAAATGCTGCTACTTTCATCAAGGAGCCAAGTATTCTTTGCACCTAAACATTGGTCAAAGAGTTTTAAGTATTGATGTGTTTTTAACATGTGTGTTCATGTTATATATTATTTGTTCATGTTATATATTATTTGTCTTTGGAGATGATTTCAATAGAATGGGGGGTTTTTGTTGTTGTTGTTAATGGTCTAAAAAAATTTCCCCCCAGATATTTTTAGATGAATTGCATGAACACGGACAACTACATTCTATGTCATCTTGGATGGAATTGTATCCAACAATTAGTTCTGACATTAGATTCACTAACATGCTTGGTCAGCCTGGTGAGATTCTTTTTTTTCCTAACTTGGTTTTGATAGTAGTTAGAATGGGCCAGAGGGGAAGGTGGGTTGTGTTGGAAAATGAGGGAGGGGGCATTTTATTTTGTTTTATAAAAAAAAATAATAATAATTGCAGCTCTTTGGTTAGAGCTAGCTTTTGACTTCTTTAGTTTTTTCATTAGGATCAACTGCACTTGACCTTTTCAAGTTTTATGTTGAGGATCTTAAAGCACGTTATCATGATGAGAAGAAGATAATAAAAGATATTCTAAAGGTAAATAGTATACTTATATAGACTGGTATATCTTAAAAATTATTCTCTGTTCCTTTTATACATTTTATTAACAAGATTTCTGTTTTTTAGGATAAAGGATTTGTAGTTGAAGTAAATACTACTTTTGAAGATTTTGTGGCAATAATCAGTTCAACTAAAAGATCAACCACATTAGATGCCGGAAATATTAAATTGGCTTTTAATAGTGTAAGTTATGGTCTTTTATAAACAAGTTTAATAGTACAGTTTTTAATGTATTTAGGGGAAAAGTACTTCAGTTGTAGGCTCCTAGAATAGAATATGAGTAGGGTTTCATAAAGTAGTTAGCCTTTCAGGGTAAGGTAAAAGAAAATAATGTGTTTAGGTGATGAGCTGATGTTAATTTTTCTTTACTCAAATTACCGGTGTTATAAATTGCACCTTGCCTTATAAATGATGGGAGAATACTTAAGTTAAGAATAATGGGTTATTTCAATTAACAAAAATTATTGTACCATGGTAACTGATTAAATGATTTTCTAAAAGTTACTAGAAAAGGCAGAAGCCCGTGAACGTGAAAGAGAAAAAGAGGAGGCTCGAAAGATGAAACGAAAAGAATCTGCATTTAAGAGTATGTTGAAACAAGCTGCTCCCCCTATAGAATTGGATGCTGTCTGGGAAGATGTATGTATATTTGTAAATTTTTCCTAATGAACTGTTTCCTTTACAATTGAAGATAAGAATACCTTTTAGTTCCTTTCATTTTGTAGCCACAAAAATAAGCTGAAGTTATTTGTAGAATATATTACATATATTGAGGCTAGGTTAAAAGGATAAAGTCAGCTGTGACTACAGTTAGGAATATTTGGTTAAAATGGTATAGATTTTAGAGTAAAGGAAAAAATTTAATAGACTTGGAGGGGACTGGGCTGTCACAGTTTTCACTTCTATTGTTTCCTTTTAGTCATATTGGTATTATTTTCTTGGTATTAATATATTTGTATATGCAAATTTTTCAGATCCGGGAGAGATTTGTAAAAGAGCCGGCATTTGAGGACATAACTCTAGAGTCTGAAAGAAAACGAATATTTAAAGATTTTATGCATGTGCTTGAGGTAATTTTAATATTTTCATAACTGGCTGAAATACAAACTATATAAAATTATTAATAAAAGTTAAGGAATTCAGAATGAGAAGTATGTTTCTTAAATTATACCATTGTTATGCAAATGTAGCTTTTAAGTGAAACAAATAGCTTGCATGGGAATGTAAAGATTTGTTTGTGGAGACTATTTGTTTCATATTTTTACAGTGTTTCAAAAATTTAGCAGCCATATCAATTGACTAGTAAACCCAAAGAAAACTTAAAAACTATTTTCTATCTGTTTTATAAGATCCAAGCATATATTTCAAATATTATACTATATTATTAGATGTCTTAAAAAACTCAGGGAGAGGTTTTAAATATAGTGATAAAAGTTTTGTTAGAATGGGTATTGATAAAATTACTCTGTTAGCTGAATAAGGGTATTTCAGATAGGTACTTGTATGTAGTAAATATGCTAAATTGACCAATAATTATTAAATAATAATTTGATGCCTATATGGGCCATTGCTGTTCTAATTGTTAGACAAATACTAAATATATTAATTTACTCACCTATAGTTTCATAGTGTGAGGATTAAAATGAGGCAAGGAGAAATAAAGTAATTTGCAGGGATTCCAACACAGGCTGTTTGACTTCAGAGTCAATACTTTTAACAGACATGCTATGCTGCCAGTTATAGAGACAGACTGATACTTTACAACAAGCTAAAAGCTGACACATATTCATTATAGTGTTGTATAGTCCTCGGACATAGCAAGTCACTTACGTTGACTGGTTCATTGTATTTAATGTTCTTGATGTCTATCAATGTTGACAAGAGTTAGCTCTGTTAACATACCCACATGTACTCGGTTGTTTCCCAGCTGCCTCTAGATCTTTTCTACTCAAAGTGTGTTTCAGACTAGCATTATCTCTATTAACCTGGGAGCTTTTGTGAAATGCAGAACCTCAGACCCCATTAATAGAAATCCTGCATCAGAATCAACATTTAAGCAAGATTTTCAAATGTATATTTAATTGTCTTAACAAAGTAGTGTAACTGTTCTGAAAATTATACCTTTCTGGAGTGTACAGTTATCCCTACTAACCCATACACTACGATTCCTACAAAAACTATTAATATTTTTTAACACTATTGTGTTTAGATATCTACATGATGGTTAATTATAATTCGAATTATAACGAATAGCTTTTAAAAATTCTTTATGATGTACTGTCCAAAGTAAATGTAAACTTTTGAATATTTCTCTTTTACCCCTGTAGCATGAATGTCAACATCATCATTCAAAGAACAAAAAACATTCTAAAAAATCTAAAAAACACCACAGGAAACGTTCCCGCTCTCGATCGGTAAGGAAGTTTATTAGATGGCATCATAAGTGTATTGAAACATTTGTTTAGCATCATTATGAATAAAATTATTTGTATTGTGTAGGGGTCAGATTCAGATGATGACGACAGCCATACAAAGAAAAAAAGACAGCGATCAGAGTCTCGTTCTGCTTCAGAACATTCTTCTAGTGCAGAGTCTGGTAGGCATATCTTTTAAGTTGATTAAAATCATTGACACTTGGATGTGGTCAAATCCTGACACCTTTTCCTTTACATGTTGCTTAGAGAGAAGTTACAAGAAGTCTAAAAAACATAAGAAGAAAAGCAAGAAGAGGAGACATAAATCTGTAAGCAAGCTTTTCATTTTTACATTAGGCTTTTACCCTTAATTTCCTCAGTGGCAGTAGAGCCTTTTTCTGTATAGTCCTGTGCAGACCAACACAGTTTAGGTGGGCACCTAAGTTCAAGAGTTTTAAAGTTGATCTTCATCTTCCATTAAGATCTTTTGGTGAGCTTTGAAGAAAAATAAAACATACACACCAATGTTAAGATTCCCAATCTGATTTTTTAAAGTAATCTTAGAGAAGGACATGTCTTTGTGGTCTGTGTATGTATTACAGCTGTTGTTGAGAACCATTTAATCTTAGGTAAACCTAGGAGGCTTTTTAAAAATATTAGGGCCTGGGTGTTACCAGAGACCTGTTGAATGAGATTGTTTTCATGCTGCTCACTTGAATTTGTGCATATCTAATGAAGGACTGCTTGTTTAGGCAAGCTATCAACCTAATATGTGATTGAGCTAATCACAGCATCTTACATAACTAAATAAGTAATGTTGTATTGGGTTTGTGTAAAATGTAAAATCTGCACACATTTTCATAATATATACTCCAATCAGGTATGCCTTCATCCTTATCTTTAATCCTTGAGCTTAACAACTTAAATTTCACCACTCTGGGCACACATACTCTGTTACACGTGGATTTTTACACAGGACTCTCCAGAGTCAGATGCTGAGCGAGAGAAGGATAAGAAAGAAAAAGACCGGGAAAGTGAAAAAGACAGAACTAGACAAAGATCAGAATCAAAACACAAATCACCTAAGAAAAAGACTGGAAAGGATTCTTCTGTAAGTACTTAGAATTATTTCATACCTGTATTTTCAAAATGCAGAAATGGAGACAATGGTTAAACTATGAGGGCGTTTAAAGAAAACAATGAAAGTTCAGTTAACTTTCACACAAGAATAGTTTTCTAGTGTATGTGGTCATAAGTTTTACATTCCTTAAAAAAAATAAATAAATAAAGGCTATGTAATGCTCTGTTAACTCACTGAGAAAGGAAGATAAAGCCCGGCCAGGGTGACTTGGTTGGTTGAGTGTTGTCCTGTGCACCTAAAGGTTGCTGGTTTGAATCCTGATCTGGGCACAATCTGGGTTCTGGATTCGATCCCCAGGGCACATTTAGAAGACACCTGATCTGTTTTTCTTAGCATATTCTTGGGTGAGGATTTAAAATAATAATAAAAGAGAACTTAAGTAAAAAAATAAAGGAGGATATGGTCTTCTGCTCTTTGCATTCTAAGAAGTGCCACTGGACATTTTATACCTGATTTTTTAAGGAATATAAAGAGACACAAATTAAGTGTTCTTCCTCCAAATATTCAGTTGTCATCGTTTGTAAATCTGGTTTCAAAAGGTAGCATTCCAGTAACCTTTGGAAATCATTGAGAAAGAGGTGTGAGGGCAAATGGATAGGAAGGGACTACAAGCCAAAATTGATATTTTAATATCAAATGAATCCTTATTTTCCCATGCATGTGTATGCGCACATATGAATGACAGCACAATAACACAAACCTTCTCATCCTTTCCATTCCTCCCACAAATTCTAGGGGCTTAGCAAGAGTAATGCTTCGGATTTACCAGTGGAGAGTTTCAGCTTTGTAGACAAGCCTGGCTCTCCCTCTGGATATTCTGATTAATTTGCTATATAGGGTGGAGGGTTTTTTTTGCTTTGCTTTTTAAAAAGCTGCACTGGTGAATCTGATGCACATCCTTGGTGAAAAATGAATGTTTCCTCTAGACCTATTAGCAGCTTTTAACAATTTATTCTTCCTTAACCTTCAGTAGGTTAAACGAAATCGCTGAAGGGAAAGAAGACAGGTGAACTATCCACTTTTCAAAGATTATTTCTCACAAATGCATTATTATTTTTTGAATATTTTCTTCAGCTTAAGTCTTGTGCTGCTCATGAATGTTTGCGTGAAGCATATTTTTTTGTAATATAAAACACTCTTAGGGCAACTTAGAATGTGCAAAGTTAGCAAGGAATATAGTGCCTAGGAAATGAATCCCTGACTTCCATTAAATGGAAATGGGATGGTCTCATAATCAGTTATATAAGAGGAAGGAAAAGAAATGTATGTACCATTGTTCCCGACTTTATATATTACTTATATATTAAGTAAAAACAACATGTAAAAATCTCGTTCTAAGTTAAGGACCTCTCCTAATATAACCAAGGCATATATATGCTTAGTTAGCAACCCATTGATAGGCTCTTGGGAAAGAGGTAGTAAGTCTTTAAACTATGTGATGTATCTGTTTCTGTGAAAGAGAATTCATTTTGAATTCCTTTTTCAAAAGTTCATTACTACTTAACCTTACCTTTTGAGTACTACCATGAAATATAATTGTATTCAATGTCTTTTCAGGGTAATTGGGATACTTCTGGCAGTGAACTGAGTGAAGGAGAATTGGAAAAGCGCAGAAGGACCCTTTTGGAGCAACTGGATGATGATCAATAAATTATACCAAATATATGTTTACAGTATGATTTAAAGTCTAATTCAGACCAGGGACTCTACTTTAAGTTCAGTTGAAATAACACTGGGTTTTAATTATATCACAGAAAAAAAAAAGTGCATTTAAGTATTGTTATTGTGGACTTTATAAAAGCAGAGGAAATTGAAAATAACTTTTGATTCTGTATTAAGAATCATATTTTCATACGGTCATAACTGTTTTCCTGTGACCCTTTCATAGGGCACTGCAGGATGGATTAAAGGTGGCAATTTACCAATAACTGCAGATGTCTCTACTTTCTTCTAAAGTCTAAGTCATTGAGGTGATAGCATTTTCTTTATGGAAGTTGGATTTTGAAGATAGGAAACTTTTTTGATACTTAGTCGTACAAAAAAAAGCACCAGCAACTGATAAAATTGCTTTTTTGTGTACTACCCAACTGGTTGAAACTAATCTGATCTTTTATGGTGAACCCACAAATAGGTGTTCTTAATGGAAACCTGGTAGACCCTTAACTATAGTGGTGCTAGTGAGCACTGCTATAATAAAGCCACCATTATTTTTTATGCAACATCTGAATACATTTAAAAAAGGCTATTGTGAGGGCATTATTTTGAGGTGATGTTTTAAAAATTAACATTAAATCAAATTGTAAATTAGTTTAAATATATTGCCTTAAGGACCTACTAAAGAATGTGCCACCAACTTTAAGTGATAGATGCAATATCCTTGTCTAAAACAAAAATCAATGTTGACTTAAACATTTTAACAGTTGTCTTTTTTTTTTTTTTTTTTTATCGGACCTTTCTCTTGCTTTTTTCATTGAGGAAGTCTTTTACCTTCCCTACTCACTGAGAAGTATTGACTTCATGATACACATTCTAAAGCATTTCTGATTTGAATATTTTTGTACATTTTTATCAATTATTAAACCTTCTCTTCTAGCGTGTACTAGTATTTATTTCTATGTAAACTGTTCAGCTCTAAAAAAAATTGTATGATAATTTAAAGATAAACTCAATCCCTGAAATTTTTGCTTCCTCTTGCCCACACAGCTAAGTCACTTTCTTTTTAAATTAGAATCAGTGCATTTGAGGCCCCTATATTTGTTTTTGATCTACAAATTGCTATGGGATACTTTAGAGAGGCAGTGGTTTAAAGTTAGAATACTTTGCCTGGCTGGTTTGGCTCAGTGGATTGAGTGTTGGCCTGCGGACTGAAGGGTCCTGGGTTCGATTCCAGTCAAGGGCATATGCCCGGGTTTTGGGCTCGTTCCCCAGTGGGGGGCATGCAGGAGGCAGCCGATCAATGATTCTCATCATTGATGTTTCTGTCTCTCCCTCTCTGAAATCAATAAAAATATATATTTTAAAAGTTAGAATACCTGCTAACTTTCCAGGGTTGGTAATGTAATTTATACTATATTTCTTCAGTGCAGGATTTTTATTTTTATTTTTTAATAGTAAATTTTAGCATATAGTCTTTGGTATTAGGGCCAGTCGATCCTATTTCATGTTGGGATTTAAAAGAACAAAAGGTTGATTTTATTTTTTTTCTTCATCATCCTAGTGAATTTGAAAAATGGGACTAATCAGGATGACTCCCATCTCTGCTCCCTATTTTAGTTAAGTCTGTTCACTGTTGAATGCTTCAAAAATAAGGGGAAGAGGGTGTTGTTTCTAAACTTCTCCCTGCCAAGACATTTTTCTGCTGTGAAATATGACATGACTTTGTAGAAAATGAGGACCATTATTTTTAGAAAATGGGAAGTAACCAAGTTGCTTGCTTGAGTCTCCTTTTGCATATTAGAACCAAAACATAACTTACTTATTAATCAGGGATTCACCTAGACTTAATTTTCAGAGGTCCCATTTTAATGATAGTTAATATTGCCAATCATGCCTAACACTTGACATCATGTCTAACACTTGACAGGAAGTGGTAGGATCTTTAATATAAGCATATGATATTGGCAGAAATACTAGTGATGTTTCACAAGAGAATTTAGAATCTGTAAAATGTTTTAATTCTATGAATGATTTTTAAGTACAACTTTAAAGTTTTGATTTTTCTATTTAAATAAAAAGCTATTGATGTGTTTTAGCATGTCCTCAAAATAAATTTCTGCACTTCTGTCTGTCACAACCTCAAATCCCTATAAGACAATACAAATTCACGTTTCCCTATAGTTCACCCATGAAAATTATTTAACCTAAAAACAAAACTAGTGAACAAATTACATCTCTAAATACAACATCCTCGTTAAAAAGATGCTATTAAAGTGAGTAAAATCCTTGTCTACTACCCTTTGATTATCCCATCAAAAGAGATTTAGTTGCTAGAAAGATATTGTCCAGTCTGAAAGCACAGATGATGGGAAGATTTTGTTAAAGCTAGAGTTCTGTGAATGTTTTTAACCAGTTAGAATAAAGATAGAGGTTGTAAAAGCTGAAATATCTTGCAGTTAGACTTGATGTTGAAACAGTTTGAGTAGGGTTTGAACAAATGTGTTCAAGCAGGAAAGCATTTTTCTTTTCAAATAAGGGGAATGTATATTTTTAATTCTCAGTAAGGCAAATGTTGAGGGTTCATCTTCCCTCATAATTAATATTAATGAATTATTGGATTAAATTCCCTAATACATTTAATATACTTATAGTCAGAATAGGAACTTCAAATATTTGATGTTTTTATTTTCTCCCAGTCTATAATCCCTATGTGGGAAAATTGAATTTATGTGAAAAGTTAATTGAATCAATCAAGGATGAAGAATTCATTGTACTTTTCCCAAGCGTTTTTAAATTATTTTCAAATAAAAAAAGTCCCACATTTTTTTTAAGAATAGTGATGATGTTTTTTTATTACCCAAAAGTAGCTTCAGCATATAGGTTATTCATGTTTTTCAACAATAAAAATACTTTTTATCCCTCCCAGTAAACCTGAAAATGATCAACATGTTATAACTTTGCTAATTGGACCTCATAATACTATAAAATGAAAAGGATTGGCCTACATCCGTGGTCGGCAAACTGCGGCTTGCAAGCCACATGCGGCTTTTTGGCCCCTTGAGTGTGGCTCTTCCTAAGCCTTAGGAGTACCCTAATTAAGTTAATAACAATGTACCTACCTATATAGTTTAAGGTTAAAAAAATTTGGCTCTCTAAAGAAATTTCAATCGTACTGTTGATATTTGGCTCTGCTGACTAATGAGTTTGCCGACCATTGGCCTAGATCATGGGTGGGGAACCTTTTTCCTGCCAAGGACATTTGAATATTTATAACATCATATGAGGTCCATACAAAATTATCAACTTAAAAATTAGCCTGCTATATTTGGCCAAACATTTAATTAGCTCACCCCTAATGCCTTGGCAGGGCCAGACCAAATGATTTTATAGGCCTTATGAGGCCTTCGGGCCGGACTTTCTCCCCTCTGGCCTAGATAGAGTAAGGCAGTCTTAATTCATAGTGAAGAGACTAAAATCTCCTGAAACATTTGTGTACATTATTTCTGGAAAGAAGGTCCAGTTTTCATCCGGTTACCAAAGGGCTTTGTAAAAAGCATTAGCTTTAGATGCTTCTGGTATGGTCAATTGAGTGTTGACTAGGTAGCCACTTTAATTTTTGCATCAAAAAAGAGGGAGCCCCTTTTATGTGAAGATTTTTTTTTTAACCAAGATGTTATTTAGGAGAATGGTTTCTTATCAAATAATACCCAGAGAAGAGTAATGAATGCTGTTTTTAAAGTTTATAGGATATTTAAGTATATTGTGTGATTTATAAAAGTTAATAACTAAAACATTTCTAAAAGCAAAATGAGGCAAAGCACATTAATTCCTAATATCTTAAATTTGAGACTTTTCCCTTAGGGATGTATCTCTCTCAGTATGATGTAGAATTTTAAGTCTTTTACATTCTCTAGGTAAAACTGCATTGATTTCACATAAAGGAAACAAAGTAACATCATGAATGATTTTCATGGAACTGTTGGAATAGGCTTGTAATAATAGGCTTATCTCATTCTATGGTTTTGAATACCAGTCTAGTAATTCTTACTTCCCTTATTAATGCTTACCTTGCTCTAAGTTTTCAATTGTTTTGACTTCAGGGGTGGTCTAGTTCCTATTTAAGTTTTATTCACTGCTGTATTCTGTTGATTAGCACAGTGCCTGGCACATAGTAGGCATCTATTGAATGAATGTAACATATTAGTTGACAGATGTACTCAGCCAGCATACATGGTACCTACCATCTGTATTAAAGGGCTTGAAAAAGCATCTTTGCAATAAACCACACTAACCCATGACTAAAGCCACATACACAACTGAAGTGCACTGAACATGAGTTTTAGTGACTGTACCTTAACCATTACTTCAGAAAAGTTCAAAAGCTTGTCAGAACATAGAGCTTCCATGTGATTTTTGAGTAAGGAAATCTTCCCCTGTAATGATTTGAAACTTGCCTTTGTAATTATTCATAAGTTAATGTTATATAATAGAAGTTCAAAAGTATAATTTATTTGAAGAATTAACATTTAGCTAGATCACTTGGTCTTTAAAACCCTAAGAGATACAATAGCAAACTTCCTATTTAAATTACAAGCTGAGAACTAATATTTTCAGGCTATTTTTGACAAAGGAGTGAATAATGGTGACATGACAGGTATTCAATGTTATTGGAGCTGACAATGGTGAGGTGGGAAGTGAGAAGATTTTGCTCCTGTTACTCTCACATTCCCCCAGCCCTCCATTTTATTTCACTTATCTACCTGACCTAAATTCCGTAACTGCAATCTTTTTAAACTTGCTATATAAAAACTGCTTTTGTGACTCAGCAGGATCTAGTTCAAAGACATCTCATTGTTAGTGATTGATAACTGACTTAATTTAATGGCATTTGTGCTAGGTGTAAGGTTGATGTTTGCATTTCAGGGCAGCTAGCTAAACTCCCCCCACCCATTTTCGATCATAGACTATGAAACAGAATGACTGCCTAACCAGATCAGATTCAGACTAAGCCACTTCTTTTTATTTTTTTAAAATTAAGCCATTTCTTGATGCCCTTTTATGCTGTTCCTTGGGGTATCTAAATGTGCTATTTATAAACATCTTTTCCTTTGGTTATGCCTGCAAACTTTTTGGTAGGTATTGGTCTTTTGCTTACCTCTACAACTAAACCGAAGACTTGTTCTGAAAGGTGAGTAATAGGGGAACAAGGTTTCTATGTTCTGTGTTTGTAATTATCAGGTTTTCTGTTTCTATATTGTTCTGATGTAAAGAATTTCAGTTATATAAAATTAGACCTTTTGTAAATAAATATAATTTATTAGAAAACAATGACATCTTTTACTAAATAAGTTGTTTTTGTGTCAACTTTTACCTTTAAGCACCCCTCATGCAGCAGTTCTGTGCTGTGAGATGCTAGATGCCCACATTCTGTTTCCTCGGTGTAATACCTGCTTTTCTCTATAAAAAGATCAAAAAAAGTATATTAATATTTCATAATGCATTTGTTTTTGCTTCAAATTTTTTCTTGGAAATAGATGGGGTATTAGGTTTAAAAGAAATGGGAAACTAATATATTAATCCTTTTTTATGAACTGGGATGATAGTAGATTCATCTTTGCAGGCATTTCTGATATAATTTAGGAAATAAGTATAAGGCTAAGAAGAGTTATCAAATATTAAAATCAATACATGTGTGAATTATAAATCCAATATTATAAAAGCATAATTTTCAGTACCCAAGTAGGTAGTTCTGTAAAATTCTGTGCTGACCCAGCAGATCCCATGGTGGATGTCACCCCCCTTTGCAGAGCACAGCTGAGTCAGCAGGGTCACTGAACACTCACTGCAGTGAATTTAATGGATTAGGACTTAGAGTTTAGCGATTTGAGAGTGGGAACTAGGGGATTTAGTTCTGGGTCATTGGTAAACATCTTACAAAATGGATGCTACTGGTGCATCAGTGCCCTTAAACCTAGCCCTATCTGGCCTCATTTGAACTTACTGCTGAAGTTTGAGTTTGAAGACCTGAATTTGTGCAATACTGACTTTATTTCTTTTACCATGAAGCACTTTGCCCTGCAACAAAACAAACAAAACCCCTCCGCTTTTTAAAGTGAGGTTTCAGCTATATTGGTACAAGAGAAAGGGCACTGAGTTGGGAACAAAGACTTAATATAACAACAGTTTCTTAAGTGATTAATTTACAGCCCTCTGAAGTATTTTCAAGCCACTTACACAGTTTCCTGAAATACTACATTTCCTTGCTTCCCTAAGAAGAATATGCTAAAAACAATAAATTAAACTTTACAATGATAACTGGAAAGAATAAGTATGATTTGGGAACTGTATCCCTCACTACCCAAATCTAAGTGGTTACTTTGTCCCGTACAGCAAGTGCTCAAGAGTGTACAGGAAGGGATTTTACTAAATTTACCGAATACAGTTAGATTCTGAGTTTAAGCACCAAGACATACCTTTTCTAGAAGATAACTGGCAAAACCCCTAAAATATACCATTGAAAGACGACAACATGTTACAGGATAGTGGTGTAAATAGTTTTATTTGCTCATATGCCATGAAAAGACCAGAAAAGTAACATGAACTGCTTTTATAAAACATTTCTAATATTGCTAAGAAGCAGGCCTATTAATAGACAAACAGAAAAGAACATGCCAACATTATTGTCTACTTGGAGATTAATAAATAGTAGCGAGTTTAATATGCTCGTCAGCATTGAGCTTTGGGAAACAGCTGCTTGTGGTAAAGGACCAATTTGTATTGTGTGTCTCATGGTATTGTCAAAATTAATGTTGAGTCAACAGAAAAACAAAATCTTGGCATGTTCTTTTTAAAGTACACATTTATGAAAATTTGCTGGCAGGTGGCTGTTTAAAAGCAATCTTTCTGTAAATAGGTATGCTAAAGTGAAATGTGATAACTGATCTCTAAACTGTCCTTGTAGTTAAATATATATATTAAAAAAACTATAAGTTAAAATAACCTTCAGATTGTATAGCATAGGCCGATGCATTTTTAAACAATATTTACAATATTACCCAGAGGCTTAGGTGGGAATTAAGTGTAAAAACCATAAAAAACTGCACCAATTTTATAGCAAAATATCTGTACATTTAAAAAGAGATCATATATAACTACACATTATCCAAGGAAAATTGGACCTTCACCAAGGAGTTCACATAAGCACAACATAAAATAAGAAATTCAGTGGTTAAATACTATACAATAAACTTTACAATTAATATACTGATGTGATGTACCAAGAAGGTAAGCCAGAAGCAGAATGTATATTATGAAAAGTACAAATTAGCTTCAGTCCAGTTTTTGACTTTGGAATGGATCGAGTGCCCTGCCAGAGGAAGGAAAAGTAACAGTGGCTTAGTTGGCCATTTAGTCCCATTATATATCATTTAAGCTTTATCCCAACATGAATATTCAATTCCTCATAAAGTAATCTGGGAAATACAAAGTTTTTCGCTTTGATATATGATGCCAAATATATCTTCTCCGACTTACAAAAGGAAGAAGGGCGGCGGGGGAGCCAACCGATTGTCAGAGGAGAGTAAGGCTGGGTGACTAACACTTCTCCGCCAGCAGAAGTAATCTTGAGCACTGTTGATAGAACTAGTGAACTTATTCCTGGCTAGCAAGGCACTGATTTCTCTTAGTTTTGACCCATAATGATCCTCAGAAATCATAATACTGATTACTGAGATGTTAATTTTAGTGCTAATTAATAAATATATTGCATTATCTTTTCAAAGCTGCCCCTAGCTGAAGAACACAGTACTGTGCAACATTTGTATGCCATCATATCCTTGCATTCATACGGGGACTCTCCCAGGGAGGGCACGATACACTAGCACGGGGTAGTAGACTGTGAAAGGAGACCGCTGAGTATCCTCCTGAGCTACTAGAATTGCAATCTATCTGAACTTTGCTAGGGCTTGGTTTTGGACACAAGTTTATCATGAGACTTTTCCCTCCTCCTTCCATGTTGCAAGCCCTTAAAAATACAAAGTTGGTGGGTATGACTGAAACACAAAATTCCTTAAAAGACATCTCAACAAAGGAGCCCACCACAGAGGCATCCATCTTATTTACAACTTCGTAGGAAACCAGGGTGGGCCATCCCGGGACATTCACAATGGCAGGTAATACACGTTAATAGGAAATTTACAATTTGATTAAAAAATTGAGTAACATACTGGTGTAAAAAGATACCTAATCAAATCCAATCCTATTGCTTTGATTAATCTGAGCAGGTACTTCCACTTTTAGGCACTTGTTAACAAAGGTTGAAAGGAGGGCCCATCATTTTAAAATTCCTATGTTTGCTAAATCTGAGCCCTTAGAATACTTCATCTATGTTCAAGGCTGCAGTTAAATGGCGGCACATAAAGTTCATGTGGACAGCTTCTTTCACGCACACCCTCTATTCATTCAGTCAGGTCTCAGGTTCACAGGGTTATTTCGGCACCATTAACAGAACGCAAGTTCTGATCATCAAAGCGCCGCCTGACACTTCTCCTCACCGCATCGGCTCGTCTGTATGGTTGGTTTCTAAGATCTGTAAAGAGGAGAGCATCAGTGAGAGAATTGCAACCTTTAATATTGTGCTTCTAAGCAAGACAAGGCCAGCTGGCAGCCAATCAAAGCAGCTTGTGTAGAAGAGTCAGCTAATGGGCCCTGCAAACCCACAGAATATCTGAGCCAAACACATGAACTTTGCCCTCTGTATTTACAGTCAAAACATGATGTAATACTGGTGGGATTCTGGTACTTTTAGGGAATAGAGGAAGAGTGCTTTTGTCACTGGCCAGAGGGTCTAGCTGAAGTCTTACTTTGAAACATTTCCTCAACTGGAAATCGCTATGGCTTAGGTGTTTCTTTCTTTCTTTCTGGAAACCTAAATATAAACAATAATGAATCTAAACTGCAAAACTAATAAAACCGATTGTCCTGTCCTATCTTATCCCAATTTTAATCAAGGAAGAACTATAATTAGTTCGCAGACACAGATTCCACTTTTTAAATTCTATTATTAGCTGGGGTCAGTTTTTTATTTTGTGAATTAGAAACAATGCTCAATTTAACTACTAAATAAAAGTAATCATTCAATCAAAATAATATTCTATTCCTGAACATTCTTTCCTGCCACCAATATTTTTGGTTTTTCATTACAGCAGAGAAGTTATATGGGCCCTCCTGCATTCTCCAATTTGTATTGCAAATGCATAGCAGAATGGAATGCCTATTATTTTAAAAATGCCTCGTTGCATGTTAGTTCAAGCAGGCATTGCTCTGGAGGGATAACGTGAGATGAACAAGAGGAATTTTATTTGAGTAATAAGTATGAAGCATGCTTTCCTTTTGATGGAGTCAGGATATAGGGAAAAATAAAGCAGGCTTCATACTTCTTCCCCTTGTTTTGCTTATACATTTCCCTTTTATTAATTTAGTACTTTTTATTTCTGTTAGGGAACATTCTACCTTTAGAAGGGGAAACACAAAAACAATAGGATGTTTGACTTTGACTTACATTTTTAAGTACAGTTGCCTGATATTTAAACTGGTAATTGACATAAAAGTCAAGGTTTCTGACTTCGGTTGGAAAACTGGAGGATCTGGCAATACTGGGCCCAAACTCTCAGCAGGCAAACACAAGCTGGAGCCGAGTGCAAGACGGTGCCCTCCTTCCGCACAGTGCCCACCAGCTCTGGGCTTGTTGGGCTTTGTGACCCTGCCCTACTCCTAAGTGCAAGCAAAGCACAGGTTTGCATACCCTGATCCTCCGGAGACTGCTTCCTGGCACAGAGTGGTAGGAAGGCTAGAATCCCACTTCTGGCTAAGGGCACACAGGGACCTGCCTCTCTGATTCCTAAGCCCTCCGAACAATTAATTTTAAAGATCCTAATCCTTCTCCAAAGGCTACAGATCGTGTTCTCTGGCCAGGACTGGCTCTCGATTTCTTCAGATAAAAATGGAGTTAACTGAATAACTCAAAGGCTAAGAAGGGGGTAAGGGACAGCCTACCACCCAAAGCAATCAATAATCAGCAAAAACCCTTGCCCAAGCCATCATATGTGAGAATACGGAAGCAGGCCAGAAAGAGTCCAACAGAGAGGCCTGGCCTCACATCATTGATAGTGAGGTACAAAGACCTCCCTGGTAGACTCTCACCAGTATTACCCTGGGCCATAGATTGAAACCACTGATCTGCATACAGAGAGAGGAGGAAGCTAAGTAAAAAGTGATGCTTGCCAGCTCTGTGTATCCTCCACCACCGGTGTGCTAGAAGAAATCCTTACCCTCGAGTGAACATTTGGAAATTTAGTGATATTATTCTTCTTTAAAGCTAAACAGAAAAAAAAACAAAAACACAAAATGATGGTTAAATAAAAATGGGATGAAAATGAAAAGCAATTCAACTTAGTGCTTCACATTCCCGGGCATGTCAGCCAACAGAGGGTGAGGGTGGGAGGCCATCACTACAAGAGGTTGTTAGATAAAACGGGAGAAGATGAGCGTTCTTCCCATCCGGGTCGCTGACCACCCAGATCCAAGCTGCTTTGAAGTCTGGCTCCAGAATGACAGTCCAACAGCAACACTGACTGTCAACAATAGCCAAGGAGGTAACAGTTTCTAGCCTTGTTAATAAGCACTGGTGGGTAAGTACACTCAGAGCAGGAACCACACACCACATCCTTTCACATCTTCAGAGACAGAGGAACATACACATAAGGTGATTACAGAGGAGTTCATGCCACAAAATAAACACGCAGCAGTTCCACGTCAATGTCGGCACAGGAGTCCAACCACAGCAATGGCCAATGAGACTGTGTGCAGCCCTAGTCTCTTCTCTAGTCAGCCGGGCACTGCAGAGAAGTTTGTTCCTTATCCAGGCATCGGGATCTATACCCAGGCCGTGACTTCTTGGGAATACTTTATCTTTCTCTTTTTTTTTAATTCAGTGGCATTTTCCGATGATAGGTAATTGCTATTTCTGGTGCCACCATCCTGACCAAAGAAGCAGGCCCAGATATAATCTCATCACAGAAGAAATGCCCTGGTTTGACATGGAACATAGTGAAGTCGCATGAACAAGATGAGACAGTGAGGGGCTCCTGAGCCTTGGTTTTCACCTCCTGCCTCAGCCTTACTGCAACACGGAACTGCTGATTACTGAACTCAGAGGGAAGAGGGGTGGGTATAAAGCTATGGATTGCCTTATGTCAGCTTATACAGGCTTCTAGGTCAAAGGCCTCTCTGGGTTAAGCTCGTACCATGTTCCCTATGACACTGTGGATGATGACTATCATGCATAAAACCCTTAAGGCCAAGTTTACAGCTGTGCATAGTTCACAGTTCCTTCTGAAAATCATTTTGCAAGTTAGAGCACTTTGCATTCTGAGTGCCTATATACCAAGCATGTCAAATTCGAGGGCCGCATGCCTCGTTTATTTGGCCTGTGGTTAGCCTTTGAGTTTGACATGCTTGCTGTATACAATCAAAGCATGGGAAACGAGTACAAAATAAAGGCTGGTTTAATATCTGTAAACCTGTTAGAACACAGTGCGCACTCAATAAATGTTAGGTATAGTAGCTATTATTATTAATGACGATTAGTTTTTGTTCAAATATATTAGTCCAAAAATCTTAATAAGCAACCTAGTGGGACCCAATCCTGATTCTCAAAGGAGTGCTCTATTTACTACTTTTCTGAAAATTTCTGCAAGCAATTCTATTCATTCAACTCACGCACACCCAGACTGTCACAGCAATGTGGATTCAGATGTATTGAGAGTGGCAGTGAGAAAGCAGTTACGGCTGAAATGCAAAACCGTGCAGCATGAAGACGACATACGACACAACACGTGGAGATGGCAGTTCCATGCTGGTACGGACAGACAGACATACAAGGGTGATAGGTAAAAAAAATCTGTAGCAACCTTTTTCAGAGCATCAGGTGAGAAAGAGTAATAGTTTAGTAATGGTATTCCTCAGTGAGAACAGGTTCGCAGAAAAACCGAGAGCCACGCTTGGCGGTGCGAGCAGTAAAGGGCACAGTCTTCAGCACTGCATCGAAAACGACAGCCAAACAGGACAAACAGAAGAGAGTAAGAAGCCAAGATCTATCGCATTAGTACACAGTTAGTGCTTTGTTAATCATACCCAGGGAGGGCGGGGGGAGGAAGGAAAGGGGGACGGCAGCAACATACCCAAGTGAGCTCATCAAATCTAAGTTACTCACTCTGGGCTGGGTCGTGGGTTACAAAATGGAAACCCTCCCGAGGACAGTAAGGAACGCTCCATAGGCAGATACGCACTGTCCCCTCCCACGGCAGATCAATGATTAGGTCAGGCGAATAAAAACTATACGTTTTGCTCAGTTTACAAGCCAGGTGTCACTGAGATGGAGAACAGACTAATGAAAAGGAACCCAAGTTCTCAATGTGCAAGGCTGGATGCTTCTCTGTAACAGGTTAATCCGGCAGCACTGAGGGCCGGAGGCGTTTACCCGAGGAGGTCCGTTCCTGGTCCTGCTCAGAGCAGAGCTTCTCCCTCAGGAGAGACGCTAAACCACAGGGGCTTTATCTGGGAGCAGCCACAGACCCCTGCAGGGGGAACCTGAGGTACCGGCAGGCAGGTACGCACAGAATACGTCTGTACCGTGTTCAGACACGGCACCTTCGCCAGCCTCTCAGAACTTACTCTGCGTTTAACTCTGGGCAAGGGACTCCTTGTTGACTTCCGTTTTAGCATTTTATTGCCTTGGGTCTGAGCGGGTGGAAAAATTTGTGGTTTCCGCAGTTTGGGATCCTTATTTACAATGCTGACTAAGCTTTAACAAGAGATGAGACGTCAAAAGTGGAAGAATTAAAAAAGTCTAAGAGTTTGTAAAAACTAGGACAGTTGGGGAAATATGAATAATGACTAGATATTTTATATCAAGGAATAGTTGAGGAGGTGTCTGGTAATGGAGCTGTGGGCATGTTTGCTTTATTAAAGAGTCCTTATCTTTCGAAGGTTCATACTGAAATATTTCCACATGAAACTGTTTGTCCTGGAATTGCCTCACAATAATCCCAGAGGTTGGGGATGGGGAGTAGGTAGAAGCAGGCATGTAATAAGACTGGCTGGTCCTGAGCTAAAAATTGTAAATGGGTGGTGGGTACATGAGAACGCATCATACATTCTCCACACTTTTTCATATTTAAAATATTTCTCACAATAAAAAGTTTAAGCATCTTGGAAGCTGATAAATAGGGTCCACATGCAACAGACATGAAAGAGACGTCACTTCCAGCCATGGCCACAAGCCAGTGGCCCAAATTGCTGTCTGATCTGCTGAGAGGGAAGGCAGAAACTCTACAGAATTGGTTCCAGCAGAGAGCATTAGGCTACGACTTAATCAGCAAGAACCAAGCTGGGTCAGGCACCGTTCTTGGCTGACAAGGAGCCCTTCCCCAGCCCTGGGCTGGAAGCCCACTGGCCCTTCTGAATGGAAGCACCAGCCCCGGATTCACGCTTGTCTTCAGTTCCCTGGAAGGAGTGGAGAGGCTGTTACAGAGCAAGTTGGAGACATCTGCAATGACTGTGGTTAGTGTTAGTACAGACCTCGAATGGGTCTTGCCATAGCCTTTATCAATCAGGGAAGGAGTGGCCGAGAGGAAGGAAATGGAGCACGGGAAAATGGAAGACAATGGAAAACCGTTAGGAGAAGGAGCCCTGGTGAAATCTAAAGGGTTCCAATGATATTGAGAAATCAGATTTCCCCCCCAATGATATTGAGAAATCAGATTTCCCCCCCAATGATATTGAGAAATCAGATTTCCCCCCCAATGATATTGAGAAATCAGATTTCCCCCCAATGATATTGAGAAATGATATTTTTCAGAGAGCTTGTGGGCTTCTCTGACAGGCAGTACACGGGCTACTATAATATACTTCAAACACTAGCAGAGTCTCTGCACAATTCTGGGTCTGATTAAAGTCACTGAAGAACTGGAAACCCTGGACAAGCAGCAGCGAAATCTGCAAGCGGCCGGCACGGTGAGGCCAGCGGGATCTCCACGGGCCGCCACGAGGAAGTATCCTTTACCTGTGATAATATCTTCAATGGCACCATCCTTCCCTTCGTACACATGTCTGTTATCTTTAACTTGCCGCCTTCTTAATTCCGCAATTAATTCTTGCTGCTGCCTCTTTGATTTGTGAGAAGGAGACTGAGAAGAAAGAAGCAAGGCAGAGATTAGTGGGACCAGCACCCATCGGAGGTTGGAGAAAATCCAAAATGTGTCTGAGCCTCCACCAAACACACAAGCAGCACCAGCCCACATTGTGCTCAACCTGAGGAACACAGAAAGCTTCTGGGAAGAAAACAAACTCACTGAGGAACACAAAAGTCCAGCCGGCGGCAATGGGAAGGTTGGGTCCTATGGTGAGAACCACTGACTTCTTAAACTTGGCTGCAGAGGATCAAGATGAAGAACGCTTTGACCTGCGGCCTTTTATGATCTTTACCTACGATGCTTCCCTTCACGGAAAACCCCCCAACCCCATTCTTCCTGGCAAAGCCCCACAGCCAGCAAGGCCAGCACTAGTGGCATCCCCATGAAGCCTTCCCTGGACACAAGCAGTGCAATCATCCGACACGGCCTCTCTGTAGTGTATACGAGCTAAGCTTTGCGTCCCAGATCTCTGTAAACAGGAATGCTACGCAAACATGCTCTTAGCCTCACTCAAGTTTTTGCTGAACAAAGTAATGAATGGGCAAATGTCCAGTTGCCGAGTTGCGGGGCCCTAGGAGGAAGCGGCAAGGGTCTTGGGCAAGCCTGGCTTGCTGCCCGTCTCTTATGCTCGCCCCAGGAGCCTCCAGGGCAGGGCCAGGCACCCTCACCTTTGGGTCCTGCTGCTCCAGCAGAGCTTCCTGCTCCAGGAGCTTCTCCATGAGCGCCTGTTCCTGCTTCTTCCTCAGCTCGTTCTCCTCCTCCGCTTGCTGGATCAAGTCAAAAGAATCAAGGACACGTCAGTGGAAATGACAGCAGTCAAGAGTCTAAAAAGTCATTCTGAGAGAATCCTCGGTGAGCCAGGAATTAGAGTAAGCGAAGAAGGGTCAGATCTACATTTGGTGCCTGTACGTAACACGGGCTTGGGGTTTCCCTGTGTCTCTATGACACCTCTTCAAAATCGAGTAGCTCAAAGTTACCCCATCCAGAGTCCTTTCCGGATCCCACTGTCAGGGGGAGACCTCCATTCCTTTCCTTGCGTCTCCTCCAGGGGCCTCACCCAGTGACACTCTTAGGTTCTGCCCACAGCTCGCTCCTTCCCAAGGGAGGCAGAGTCACTAGTCCGATCGATTTAGGACAAGAAATAAAACAGGCTCATGTCAACTCAGCCCTCCCGCATCCTCTCTTCTGAAGTCAGCCTCCCTAATGAGACTCCTAACAGCTGGGAACTGGGTAAGTCATCTAACTGAGGCTGAGTGTCAGCTCACAGATACACACACTTCCTCCAATCCAGCTGGTATCAGAGGAAAGTTTACATTTGATGCCTCTTTTTTTTTAAAAAAATATATATTTTATTGATTTCAAAGAGGAAGGGAAAGGGAGATAGAAACATCCAGGATGATAGAGAATCATTGATTGGCTGCCTCTTGCATGCCCCCTACTGGGGATCGAGCCTGCAACCCAGGCATGTGCCCTTGACCGGAATCGAACCCGGGACCCTTCAGTCTGCAGGCCGACGCTCTATCCTCCGAGCCAAACCAGCCAGGGCTTGATGCCTCTTAAGTTTCATGTTGATGGAACTTGAGAAGGGAAAGGAGGGATGACAACCTACAACCCCACTCCCCACACACAACACCCGGGTCTGGGTCAGGCTGGCAGGTTGTTAAGCGACATCCAGGGCAGGTAACACATCCTATGACGTCACTGCCTGACGAGTGTCCGGTGGCGCCAGCTGACAGGACCCCAGGGCGAAGTGCTGTGGATGGGGCACCCCGACAGGCATGGCCTGTGGCACCCCCCGCCCCCCCCGCCAAGAGCAGCTTCTCCTTTTCCTCTGCTCTACACGTGTCCCCAGCATATTTTCTCTTTAGACCTCAGGCTTATAACTTCTTCTGTAGGAAAAAAGGTGGCCCCAGCACATGAGGGGAGCCACCTGGCCCCGGCACCAGTCAGCAGCCGCTGACAGCGACCTCAGGGCGCGTGGCTCTGCGGCCTGCACAAGGACTTAGTGCTGGGCTTGGGTCATCCTCACTTCCAAGGGCATTCTCCATCTGCACACAGCTCGTAATGTCACCGCGACACGAGGCCACGCTGAGAAGAGATCCCTACAGACTGGGATCTTTGAGTCTCGGTAAAAGGCCCCAGGATGGTTCTCCAAAGCCAGCAGCCTCTTGGGGCTGCGGAAGTGACCTACTACTTCCAATAGGATATTTCTCAGAAAGGTATCCTGACACGTCCCCCCTCCCTTCACAGCCACACTCCCTCCTGCCTCCGCCAACACTACCAAGGGTATGTATACGCAGACCAGCCTGGAGAACACGGGATGCAGGGTCTCCCGCGGCACTGCAATCCCCTAACGCCCTCCTTGTCACTCTAGCTCCAGGGACAAATTCTCCTGACACAGGCCCCTTTGGGTCATAGGCTTTTTCAAGACGAGAGCCTGGGTTCGGTCAAAGAGAGCCTCCCATTTAAAGGGCCGGCCACTGTTCGTCCACATGAAGAAGCAGAGCAACCGCCCTCCCGAGCGCCACCCCTCAGCGCACAGAGAAATGCTGGTCTGGACGCCGGAAGCCTGGGCAGGACCCACGGGCAGGCGATTCCTGACCTTGGCCACAGGCCAGGGCTCAGTCCCCTGGGGGAGGCCTGGGTTTTCTAAGCCCTTTAACATGCCTGTGAGGGTGAAAGGTCAACGAGGCAGCCACGGTGGTGGAGCATCTCGCTTGCCCCAAGGAGCAGCCATGCTGTGTTTTCAGGCTGAGCCTGGCTGGCTGGGAGGACACCGGGAGCCTGATGGGCCGCGGCCCCAGGAACACGGCCTCCCCAGCCGGAGACTGCTGCCCAAACAGCCGCTGAGACCAGGGCGGCTCTGGAGGGCGCCCGCCTGGGACACAAGGCCAGGCACCTGCTCCCGGTTACCTTGTAGGCCTTCACAAACCGGACAAACACAGGGAAGAAGACAGAGGGCGGCGTCGTCTTGGGGTTTTCTCCAAAATACTTCACCACATCATCAAAGGCGTCCTGCGGAAAAGCAAACTTCCCTTCACTCCATCAGTCCCAGCAACTGAACGTGACGCTCAGATAAAGAGCTGCCGCGAAGCAGGGTGATGACAGTGGCTCCCGCCGATCCCCGTCCCTGTGCTCCCACCTGCCACAGCAGCCCATGTTTCCGCCCCTGCCGGTCAGAGGCAGCCAGAGTGAGCGGGGCCCACAGGATCCATCTCTGGGAACCTGCCCCTTCCACACACCTCCACACACACACACCTCCACACACACACCTCCACACACACACACACCTCCACACCCACACCTCCACACCCACACCTCCACACACACACCTCCACACACACACACACTTCCACACACATCTCCACACACCTCCACACACACACACACCTCCACACCCACACCTCCACACCCACACCTCCACACACACACCTCCACACACACACACACTTCCACACACATCTCCACACACCTCCACACACACACACACCTCCACACCCACACCTCCACACCCACACCTCCACACACACACCTCCACACACACACACACTTCCACACACATCTCCACACACCTCCACACACACACACACCTCCACACCCACACCTCCACACCCACACCTCCACACACACACCTCCACACACACACACACTTCCACACACATCTCCACACACCTCCACACACACACACACCTCCACACCCACACCTCCACACCCACACCTCCACACACACACCTCCACACACACACACACTTCCACACACATCTCCACACACCTCCACACACACACACACCTCCACACCCACACCTCCACACCCACACCTCCACACACACACCTCCACACACACACACACTTCCACACACATCTCCACACACCTCCACACACACACACACCTCCACACCCACACCTCCACACCCACACCTCCACACACACACCTCCACACACACACACACTTCCACACACATCTCCACACACCTCCACACACACACACACCTCCACACCCACACCTCCACACCCACACCTCCACACACACACCTCCACACACACACACACTTCCACACACATCTCCACACACCTCCACACACACACACACCTCCACACCCACACCTCCACACCCACACCTCCACACACACACCTCCACACACACACACACTTCCACACACATCTCCACACACCTCCACACACACACACACCTCCACACCCACACCTCCACACCCACACCTCCACACACACACCTCCACACACACACACACTTCCACACACATCTCCACACACCTCCACACACACACACACCTCCACACCCACACCTCCACACCCACACCTCCACACACACACCTCCACACACACACACCTCCACACACACACACTTCCACACACACACACACACCTCCACACACACACACACTTCCACACACATCTCCACACACACACCTCCACACACACACCTCCACACCTCCACACACCTCCACATACACAGACCTACACACAGACCTACACACACATCTCCACACACCTACCCACACACATATACATACCTACACACACACACACACACACACACGTACACACACACCTTCACGCTACCATACACACAAATATTCTATTCCTCTCAAGAGCTTCCTAAGGCCATGGCAGAACTTAAAACCAACGGGATCTTAGAAGTCACCCAAACTTAAAATCCCCACCCGTTGCTGCACTGCTCCGTAAGGAGCCCCACATCAGGACGCTCCAGGTCTGCTTGAGTCTTCCGGGACCCAAGGTGGCCAGCCTCAAATGGGAGCCATCAACCCCGTCCACTTGCGGAGTTCCCACAATGCTCTGCTCTCCTTGGCTGTTTCTCACGTGTGCAGACTGCCTGCCCAGTGTGTGTAAGACTTCAAGGCCAGAGGCCTACAGAAACCCAACGCACTGGGGACACTGCTTTGCTGAGCATAGCCTGACACGTGTGGGCTGATCTGAACACAGGACTCACATACAGGGAGCCTGGCAGGGGATGAGGAGAGGAAGGGGGGCCTCTACCCAAGAGGATGAACCCCCAAATTAGAGAGGTCAACGAACAGGAACAGGAGCCCTTCCAGGTACAATATTCAAAAAGACACTCCCTCCCCAATAACCACGAGCTACATAAGAATTCTACCCTCAGCAGACAGAGGGCAATTTCCCCTAAAGTCCGGGGCCAGCTCCCCCAGGTGGCCTTGAGGGACCCCACCACTTCTTTGTGGGGTCGAGGGCGCAGGTACCGACCTGCGCGATCTTGGCGTCGTCCTGCAGCTTCTTCAGCCTCCCCTCGTTGCTGAGGATGAAGTCCTTCAGCAGCGTGTTGTGGTCGTGCATGGTGTACTCCCGCTTGGTCAGGTCCATGCCCCTCTGCAGCTCCTTCACGTCCAGCAAGACGTTCTCGAGGGAGACTGAAGCAGAGAAAGCAACGTTCCCGTGAACTCGGCCGGGAAGTCCAGACCACAGTGGGCTGGCTCTCAGGGGATCCCCTGGGTCACTCAGGGGGCTCAGACCTCATTTCCAGCTTTCAGTGCAGACATCCTTTAACATAAATAACTCCCCTAGTGCTCACTATCCAGCACTGCATTAACATTCCTCACATGCAATGGTTCATTTGTACTGTTACCCATTTCACCAACAAGGAAAAGCAGCACAGAGGGGTTACGTGCCCTGCCCTAGAGGTGGAAGGTGGCAGAGATGGAGTTCAGATAAAAACCATGGACTCCAGTCCGGGGCTTTTACACACCTACTCCAGGTCTCTTACAGGAGACGATGGCCTATGGGTTGGCCTATAGAGGTTCTAAGACCTGAACACTCTGAACTCTGCATTTCTGTGGCTCTCCAGCAGAGGGCAGCATTTTACCTGTTGAACTTGTATTGACCACTTGGCCCTAAGACAGCCTTCTTTTTGTTAAACAACCCTTCCCTGCTTTGAAGGGTTTGTTAGCACAGAGCCGCCACCTCCCAGGGCAGGTAGCTCCGGCAGCTCCTGCAGGGCGTCCAGGCCCCAGCTCCGGCTCCGGCTCCCCACTGCTGACGCAGCTCTGCACATGCATGGATTACAGAACAATGCAGCACGCTTTCCCTCTAACTACACTCAGGCTGCCTTGGTCACCTTTGACTCCTCAATGCTTAGGATGGAGCCAAGTACACAGCAGGGAATCAAAAAGGTGCACTGGATACACGAAGGTGAGTGAATGAGTGAAAGTATAAGGAATCCGAGGCAGCGCACCAGGGCACCAGGAAATCAACATGGAAAACAATGCAGCCAGAGTTCCTCCATCTCCCCCACAGATTTTTTTTTTTCCAAATCACACTTTCAGGGAATCTCATTTGGGCCAAATAAAATGTGCTAATTAGTAAGGTTGAAATTTTTTAAAACTTTTTTTTATTATTATTAAAATTGTGATGCTAAAGACCGCCTCTAATTTAGGCAGAGGAAAATCACACCCTGGTCAGAATTCTTGGTCACAGCCCAGTGAGCCCTGACCCCTCAGCCGACCTGCCACAGGTGGCATGCAGTCCTTCCTAATCACACTATCACTTCTACCTGCCTCTCCGTCTCCACCCGGTTCCAGCAGCATCCATCCCAGTAACAGTGCATCCCCTCATTTATTCATTCACTTGTTCATTCCTTCATTCATTTAGTCCCGTGATCAATTTGCCAGGGCAAGGGGAATTACAAAGATAAATAACACTTAAACTCATACATACAAAGAACATTTTTATGTTTGCCAGATTTTTTGGGGGGGGGGCGTGGGGGGGCGGTTAAAAACGTGGAAGGGATTAAAAAGTACAAATTGCCAGTTATAAAAATAATCATGGGGATGAAAAGTAGAGCGTGGTGAATACAGTCAATAATCCTATATAATAAAAGCCTAATATGCAAATCGACCAAATGGCAGAACGACTGGTCACTATGACGCATACTGATCACCATGGGGCAGACGCTCAACACAGGAGCTGCCCCCTGGTGGTCAGTGCGCTCTCACAGGGGGAGCGCTGCTCAGCCAGAAGTGGGGCTCACAGCTGGCGAGCGCAGCAGCAGTAGCAGGAGCCTCTCCTGCCTCCACAGCAGTGCTAAGGAGCAGTGAGCCGAGTGGTAAGAAGCAGTGAGCAGGCAGTTGGTAAGGAGCAAGAGGTGCCAAACTGTAACACAGGAGCTGCCCCCTGGTGGTCAGTGCGCTCTCACAGGGGGAGCGCTGCTCAGCCAGAAGTGGGGCTCACAGCTGGCGAGCGCAGCAGCAGTAGCAGGAGCCTCTCCTGCCTCCACAGCAGTGCTAAGGAGCAGTGAGCCGAGTGGTAAGAAGCAGTGAGCAGGCAGGTGGTAAGGAGCGAGGGGTGCCAAACTGCGAGAGGGATGTCCGACTGCCAGCTTAGGCCCACTACCCAGGTTTAAGCAGGCAGTTGGACATCCCCCGAGCGGTCCAGGACTGAGAGAGGGCACAGGCCAGGCTTAGGGACCCGCCCCCCGCAACCCCCCAGTGCACGAAATTTTGTGCACTGGGTCTCTAGTATATAATAACTGTGTATCGTGTCAGATGGGTACTAGATTTATCACAGTGATCTTTGTAAGAAATATAAATGTCTAATCATTATGTTGTACACCTGAAATTAATATAATATTGTATGTCATCTGTAATTGAAAAATAAATTTTTAAAAGATAAATAAAACTTGATTATGCCTATAAGTACACATGCTGCATGGATATGCAAACTGTTATAATAACCTCAAAGATTCAATTCAGCAATCTGTGGTAGGCCTCAGGAATATGAATTTGTAATAAACACCATGTTTCACAATGATAATTTGGGAATCACAACCTGTAACTAACTCTGAGGTTGATTTGCATGTTGTTCCTCTTTCTAACCTAATATTCTTTCTAGAGGACATGGTACCCTGGGCCATACACTGTCTGAGAAGACAACTTAGGTTCTAGTCCTGTTTCTGTTGCTTGTGACCCACGTGATGTTGAGCAAGACATTTAACCTCTAAAAAAGTCAGCTTTCTCATCTATAACATGGGGAGATGATTGCCTAGTACAGCAGCTATCTCAGAACCACTGGTGATTAAATGAGAAAATGCATAACTGTCATAGCAAAGTCACAACCACGAAGTACTGATAATTTAACTTGTTTTCAGACTAAAGGCAAAATGTTTAGAACCGCCACACCTGAGCACATGAACCATCACAAAATACAAGTGTTTGTTGAGGGGTAATTCTCAGACTCTCGTTCTCTTATTTCAAAAAACAGCAATAAAATAAAAAGGGCAAAAAATGGAAGAGGGAAGGTGCATAAGGCCCAGAGACCTGGGTCTTTACTGAGAGGACACTGAGAGAAGTCACCTTCATGCCCAAGTTCATTACTGCTCCCAGAAAGGAGCCACACTATAGCCCATGGGTTCCAGCTCAGAGCTGGATGCTTCAGCCGCCTCTTGAGAGAGGTTCTGAGGAGTGTCTGCTAAGCAGAGAATGGCTCCCCCATGATTAAAGCCACTCAGTCCCCAGGAGGAACATTAACAGCGGAAGTCCAGTACCTGCAGCAGCTTTCTCCACATAATGAAGCTCATTGTAAAAGAGGGACACTTGCTGATACTTTTCCTTTACGACATTGGATATATAGTGCAGCAGTGTTTGCTTTCGGTCTGTGGACTTCGTATCTAAAAGCTGAAAACAAAAGGGAGTAAGGGTTAGTGTGAGAGGTCGTGGGAGAGTTACCCATCGATGGCGTTCTCCCAGAGTCAGTGACTCTCCACATAATGAAGCTCATTGTAAAAGAGGGACACTTGCTGATACTTTTCCTTTACGACATTGGATATATAGTGCAGCAGTGTTTGCTTTCGGTCTGTCGACTTCGTATCTAAAAGCTGAAAACAAAAGGGAGTAAGGGTTAGAGTGAGAGGTCGTGGGAGAGTTACCCATCGATGGTGTTCTCCCAGAGTCAGTGACTCCATGTTGGAGTACAGGTGCCCCAACATGGACAAGCAACATTGCTGGGAGATTCAAGCCTGGATCTGTTCCTTGAGGAGCCAGCCCGCTGACTTTAAATGACTAGAGGACGTCCTGACCAGGGGATATGCTCGACTTTAGGGATAACCCTGGCACCTAGGATTGTCCCCACAGCTGCACTCACAGGAGCTCCCCCACCCCACACCTCTCTGGCTTCAAAGCAGGAAGAAAGACTCTGGGTGTAGTGCTCTCTCAGGTGAAGGCCCAGAGCCGGAGTGCGTGTGGAGCCACAGGTGTGCACAGGTTCGCCCTACACAGCGGGGCTCCTACCCTGCAGACTCCACATGGAACTCAGCCCTTCTCTTCATCACCGGCCTCTCATGACCCAAATCAGACCTGCCCAACAGTTCATGACCTTCTGGGGGACAGCACTGTAACTAATGGGACACTGACTATCAAATAACCACATGCTGCCCAGGCTGGGGACTCCTTCACTGCCCCACCTCCTCGCATGGAGGCCACGTCGGCCCCGCACAGGCTGGGTCACGCAGCATTTCCTCTGCTCCTGTTCATATAAATCAGGGGGCTCTGAAAGCCAGGGCACCCGTTACATCCAGGAATAAGCCAAACATTTTTAGAAAGGACAGAAAAGTATAAAGAAGCAGTTTTTAAAAATTCCCCAATTCCATCCATCCTCTCTGTATCTCAACATACTTCTATTCAGGTTTTCCTACCTACTTTACTTAGTTGAAAATTATCTGTACATTCCATTTATAACCCGTGCTTTCTTTTCTCAACACAGAATTACCTACTTCTTTGAAAATTCTTCACAAGTCTCCTAACAGCTGAAGAAGAGTTCACTGTATGAACTATTGCTATAGCATCTTTAATTATTTCCCCAAATCTTGGCTCTTTACAATGTTGCTAATTATTTGCAATGATGAGTAAATACAGCATCCATCACTCAGACTCCTGAGGATGGATTCCTAGAAATGGAAATACTAGGTCACAGGGTAGGAGTGTTTCTAAGGATCTAAGTGCCTGCTGCCAAACGCTGTTCCAGAACACGTGCACCGATTGGTCCTCCGCTAGCAGAGCATCCTCATCACAACCTCCCAGCCCAATTCCAAGAGCAGACTCTCTGCTCCAGGACGTAATCTCTGCCAGCTGTTTTATGCCTCAGAGAGCTCTTGCATTGCTTTTAGTCCACTCACCAGATCTAAACTCTGAAGCTTAAATCCATAAACTGCTCCTCGTTTACTGCTGTTCATATAGTTCCCAAGGGCCAAGATGATCTGCAAACAAAAGCGAAAAGAGAGAAGCCCATCAGCCCAGCTCCTGGGCAGAGGATGGGGCTGTCAGGCCCGCCCTCCCGTCCAGGCACCAAGGAAATGTCACTTGCCTCCAGAATTTTCTTGAGTTTTTGAGACGACTTTATAGAGATAGATGCTGCTATAATGGAGTGCAGTTGCTAGATTCCAGTCAAAGGAAGGAAGGGGAGAGAAGAAAAACAAAGATGTTAAAAATGGGATACTCTAACTGGAAACTAAGAGTGAACACAGAAGAAAACAGGCCTGCCTGTAGACCTTACAGCCTCAATGCTGAGATTCTGTTTTTTCCTGAACGTGAATGTGAGTGCTCTGCCGGGTGTTCGGTAACCACGTCATTCCATGCGAGCTCTTCCCTCAAAGTATTTGAAATGAGGAGAAATGTCAGAACTGGCTTGTCACAAAACCTATGACCACGAGACTCAGTCACCAGCGTGTTCCAGCAGAGCTCACCCCCCTGCCCCCCACTCGCCATGGAACACAGTTTATATTTTAAATCAATGGGGCTGCTCAATGATGAAAACAAAACAGCAAAGGAGCAGAACTACCCTCCAGATGCTCTTGGAAGATTTCTGACGGAAGATATCCGTACCGCTGTAATCCGTTACTAACAAGGGCTTGTTCAGAAATAGGACTGGCAAAGAACTTTCTATGATATTTATGTCTGTGATATTCACAGCCTCCACCAGATTAACGCAGAGGAGGAAGAGATGGCTGGCTCTTCTTCCTACATCACCACAGTGCACTGTGACAAACCCCAAGCAGGAAGATGCCCATGATAAATGCGATGCTTCCAACGAAGCCAATAAACCAGTTCGCTAAAGATTGGGGGTGTTTTTTGAAACGAAAGTCACATTTTCAGCTTTGCCACCCCAGCCAGAGAGCTGGTATCTTCAGGAGGAGACTAAGGCTAGGAAAATGGTTTTTCCTTGTCCTCTGAATTGACCAGGACTTTAAAATCCAGAGGACACATTCATCCTCTAGGGAGAATGGCGATATGGAAAACGTCACCATTTTCAAATTCACTTGGCATACACAAAATGAAAAAGATGGCCGAACTAACAATGGAATCTAGGAAGTCCTGGGAAGGAGTCTTTAGAGCCCATGACACGAAGCACAATCCTGAGAGAGACTTCAACCAATACAAGGGTTTCGGTGTCTCTTCGGACCCCCTCCCCTGCCAGAGTCGGTCCACTCACAGGCGTGAGCATCTGGACGCTCTCAGCGAAGTTCCCGATGAAGGCCATGATGGTCATCTTCTGCAGGAGCCTCTCAATCTTGCTGAACTGCATCATGAAGCGGTCCTCGTCCGACAAGTTCTCCAGCGGCTTCCTCTCCCGCTCGTAGAGCCGAAGCACTTTCACCTCATTCTCGGTCGGCAAGAACCTCATCAAACATTCCACAAAGTCCACAGGCAGCGTCTTCAAGTCAAAGCTGAGGGCAGATGCGGACACGTCAGTGTTGGAGAGAAAGCCCCCACCCTTTCACCCACACCTCCATCGGGTCCAGCTCGGGAGCCACCCAGCCAGTGCGTCACAGGTGGACAGTGAAGACGCCCATGGTGCTGGCTCCTGACTGTGCAGCTAGCACCTTCGCTGGTCCTTCCTGACAACCTGGACCTCATCACATCCCACACGCAGTTTTTTAAGCTATCACTATAGCTCGAAGCCTCCAGAAATCAGCAGTAAATGACAGTGGGAAGAGGCAGAGGAAGGCTGAAGCATCAATGGTGAAGTCATTCAAGGACATGGATTTTAGGCATGTTAAGTACTGCTAATTGGGAGATTAATACTGTACACACAATTAGAGAATATCTGGTGAACTCTATAAAATATTTCAATTAAACCAATAACTGGGAATATATTTTCTTCTTTAGAAAAAAATGCAACCAAATGCCTGTGCCATAGGGATATTTTGGCTTAAGTGTATACATCCCTTGAAGGAATACTAGATCCCTGTGGATGTATGCTCAATTTGAACCAACGAAGTATCTGCTACAACCTCTATATTGTTCTACGGACAATCTTTGTTCAGCAAAATAATATAATTATATTTAATCACCATGGCAAACAAGGCATGTACAAATTAAAAACCAAAGCATGTATCAGGTTTCAACCTCAGAAATCAGAACAGACTGGAGGAATGCACTGGACTATTAGATTATGATCCTGGCTGAGGACATAAAATTGGAACAGATGATTTCTTGGGGCCATTTACTGCAGAAGGAATCCCTGGTCAAAATTTATGAAATGTCAATTTACAATGATTTAGTTCCTAAAACATCTAATAACATCCTTATCATATTTGAAAGTCATCATGACCATAAGAAGAGTAGAAAGATTTTTCTAAGAGAAAAATAAATAAAACCAATGCCTTCTCTGCTGTTCAAGGATAAAAAAAAAATAACTCAACTTTGTTTAAAATGTCCTGAAAGCACTAAAAGCAACAGCAATCACATTCTTATTGTTATAAATTGAAATGTGCCTCCATATCATATGTGCATCTGGCGTTGAATGGCATCATCCCACAAATGCCATCACATTTGTATTCAACAAATCTGAATAAAAATCAGATACTCCAGAGAAAACTGACATTTCTTCCTTTTCTTAGCATCTGCAATACTCCATCCAACTTTCCTTCTACGGAAGCTTTGCCGTAGACCTACATGAGAGCCGACCAAGATAATTAATGTCACGATCCCGTTGTTCTTCCAAAAGGATTATAATTACTCTTGTAATACAGCACTCCCGAGGGTAATTTCTCGTCCACCTCTTTTGTGTTAACATTTTATTAAGCTCTCAAGTTGCACAGATGTAACAAAGGGACTCTCTGGTGTGGGGATATCAAGAATTGCTCCATCGTTTATCTTAGATCCTGCCTCACTCTTAAAATATTTCTGTCTTCTACGAATTCATAACTTTCTTGTTTTACTGAAATATAGTTTCCCAGAATGCCCTGAACTTACACATGAATGGCTTTACAGATCTCGTCGGCGGTCTTTCCAGCCTTCCTTAAAGTGATGGCAAGGTTTTTGGCCCTATTTGCTTCCAGTAACGTCACCTTGTTGGATCCCTTCTGCGTTATCTTCTGTTTGCTTGAGGAAAGATCAATGGCAGGACCTTGGGCTTTTGTCTTAAAAATTTCCTCAAATTCATCCACATTTAAATCCTGGGGTAGAGAAGATGAATGAATTAAACTTAAAAATTAAGTTAGGAAGCCACCATTTACACAGTTTGTTAAGTGTCAAAGAACTCACGCGATGCCTGTCTTTGACCATGGCCTGCTCTATTTTCTGGTTTGTGCCCGAGTGTGAGTTATGCCACATATGCAGACGTGAAAATCGAAAGTAGATGACTGGTCCCAACCAGCCAATTCAAATGCCTTTCAATAATTAGCTTGCAGGGATGGCAACCACAGACTAAAACTACCCATCAAACCAGCTAGTGAGTATGATTATTAAGTCCTCATTCACTTGTAATTTAATAAAGAGTTTTATGCCCTTTTATAAGTTAAGGGAAGATCTTGTGTCAGATACACACACACACACACACACACACACACACACACACACACACACACACACACACACACACACACACACACACACACACACACACACACACACACACGACATACACTGAAGGTGCTCAAAACTATTTCATTTAACATAACTTTTTAAACAAAGTTTTAAACCCACCTTATAAAATAGTTTCCAATTTTATTCCCTGACATCACATATCCTTTTTTTTCTTTCCATCAAAGCCCTTAAAACACCAGCACTTTAATCACCAAAATGCCCAGGTTACCAACACACCCATTTTGGCTTTGCTGCACAGAGTAACCCGTAGGAAAGATACCTCCAGAATTCGCTCGTCATCAATTTCATTGAAGACTGTGCCATTGATCTGATTTGGCTTCAGGGCAACCCAGTTAAAAACTGGCATTCTGAATTTCGTCTTGATTGGCTTCTTAATTTTCACAGCTACAGAGGTCAGAGAGAACAAAATTAAGATTCCACCAAGACCCCATGACACTCCAGAGCAATCAGACAACAGTCTTTGCAGATGACACGTTAACCCTGGAGGAAGGCTGGCGGGTGGCGCCCGGGTGTTCAAACACCACACGTGGCTGCGGCCAGAGCAATCTGAGGCCGGCTGGTACAGCACTGTGTTCAAGTCATCTATGAGCTGGGAGCTGACTTTCTTTTTAATGCGGGCAACTGGTTTGCCGCATCACGGTCACAATGTTTGGACAATGCTTAAGACAAATACTGGGGAGCAAAGATGATCAGTCATGCTATTAGACAGCAGAGAGGGCACCTGCTCTGGGGACTGAGATTGAAATTTCGAGCCCCAGTGTAACTTCGACATCCTAAATTGTTGGTTCTAGAACAGGTATCTCTCAACGAATCTCAGAAGATGACCAGAGACTACAGACAGTGTCTCTCTGAACCACCAGGAATGTAGCATCAGGAATGCTGACTTCCAGCCAGAGCAATGCATTCCTGTGGATGATTTCAAAAATGGGGGTTATATTGGCTGCCGAGTTATTTCAACAGACTTAGGGCCATGAGTAGCTGAAAATAGAAAACGTTCAAGGAGACAGAAGGGTACTTGGAACCAGGACTTGTACTGCTTTTTGAGAATGGCCCCCGCCCCTCCCCCTCATGAAGAGCAAGTTCTCCCCAGGGCTCAGCTGCCTGTGACCAGAGGCATGGACGAGCTCAGTCAAAACACTGAAAACCTCTGAACAGAGAGGGAGGGCTCTATCTTTGAGGGTCAAGGGGGCAGCACCAACCCCTCTTACTTTGGGGAAATGAGCTAAAAAGGCAATCCATTAAAAATTCCATTAGTTAATTACACATCATAGAGAAGTCCTCCCAAGCCATTCAAGTTATATATATCCGCCTTCTTAAGTATGTCCTGGTACGCCCCCCATGCTACTTGGGAGCTTTGCTACTTGCCATCATTAGCAAGAAAAGGAGAACTTCCGCGCAAGGGGAAAAAATGCAAAACACACCTGGGCTTTTACCTGGCTGCCTGCCTCAGTGGGAGGCAGACAGCGCCTCTCATTCCTCCAGAGTTACACATGCGACATAATCCACAGCAGGATGTCATCTGTCATTGACACAAAGGCATGCAGGGACACAGAAACACAGCTTTGCCACACCAGGCCTTCCCACTCCCAAGTGCAACACCTCAGGCCCTACTGCCCAGCAGTGCCAGGCTCCTCGCCACTCTGCATCCTTTGCCTACGCTGCCCAGGAACCTGGGACACAGGAACAGCCCTTTCTCTGGGCTGGCACTTGGGTGACGTTGAGGGGAAGGAGGAAGGCGCAGGGAAGGGGCTGTGCGGGGAGCTGACCATAATCTTTGGTGAGAGGCCAGGGACGTTTGGTTCCAGCATCCCTCCACAGGCACTGTGGCCTCCGGACACTCACTACAGGTCATTCCATTGGCAGCCACCTTATTTGTTAACTTTTTAGCGAGATGAGTAATAAGCCTCTAATAAGCCTGAGATCAGAAGACAAGCAATAAAGTCTTCAGGGCAGGCTGTCCTGACTCTGGGGAAGTGGTATGATCCGAGGAGGAGCTCCGTAGGTGACCATGGCATGCAGTGCTCAGGCTAAGGGGGTGGGTAGGTGCTCTAGGAGAGAGCCAGAGACCAGGGAGGCAGCACCAGCAGCTCGTCCTTGTTCTGTGGTGCTTTCTCTTTTCCCCCAGAATAAACCCAAAGTCCTTCAAGAGCTGAGGCCTTAGACCCAACTATGAAAATTAAACTAAAAGGAAAAACACTCCTTTCCTCGGGGAGAAAGGAATGTGGCACAGGATCCAGGATGTCTGCTTAAAGGGCCATCATCTCTCTTCTACAGGTTCACCTGAAACATGTGGGCAAACCTGGGACAACAGTCAGCCAACACCGAGACTTCCCGCAGACACAGAGTCAAAATGCAATGGGTCAGTGTACGGTGGAGTGGAAAGATGGAAGGCACGGTGTGACCAACGGGAGCACAACGCAAATACTCAACACACTCAGTGAGGAGCAACCTACAGAAGAGCTTGATGGGCCCATCTTTTGTGGAAGCAGGAAGAACAAAGAAAATACAAAACACATTAGATACAGTTAGAGTCAAGCGGCTCAGCAGCTGGCACACTCTTCACATAGAATCCCAGGCTTCTCGGACACATTTCACGAGGCAGCCCAGAGCCAAAATTCATTCCCCTTCGGGCCTGCCTTGAAGACTCATTTATTTTGTTTTAAAAAATAATCCTCTTTAGAAGAGGGAAAAAAATGATTTCGTTATAGTGGTCCCAAACAGCCATATTCAACTATGCTAAATATTCCTAAAGATAAGGAAAAATTTTTAATGAAAAATAATCAGCCGGAGTCCACACCCTCATTGTGAAGTTCCAAAGCACATTCCACCACAGAGACAACACAGGGTGCCGACTGCCCAGCGCCCTGCCGCGCTGACCTCACTAGGACATGAGAGCCAGTCGATCAATCGCAGATTTGAGGAAGTCGGCCTTATGCTTCAAATGCACATTTCCCACCACTACGATTTCCTCTATAAACTGCAACGAAAACTTGACTGAATAAACATAGGGGACCTCCTCCTGGTCCCTGTCTCGGCCACCAAGAGCACACTTGCTCATGGCCTGTTGCGGGGACAGACTTCCTTTGGCCTGCAGATCCAGGGACCTAGTGGCCACAGGTTTCTGGCTTCCCAAGAGCCCTTGGCATATCCCAGCTCTGTCTCTGGCTCTACTGGGACATCCTGATTCTGTCTGGCGTCTTGGTTCCAGAGAGACAGCTCCTGAACACCCCGGCAAAGCACCTCACAACATGGCCCGCACCACTAAGCGTGAACGGCCAAATTAAGGCTGAGTAATAAAAAGAGATTAAAGGCCTTGTAGAAACTGCTGGATCTCAAGCTACCAACTACGTGTAAGGTTCTTACAATCCTTACATCTTGTAACACAGAGCATCCAGTGATTGTTTAGAGGACACAGGGCACTAAAGAGGAGTTTGTTCAATCCCACACACAGTCCTCTAAACTGCGTAAGACACAAAGGGGACACCTCCCCATGGGACCAGCTCCAAAGGTGGCAGTGGGGAATCGGCTGAAGAGAGAAGCAACAGGCCAACACATTTTAAAATTAAGCAGGCAACAAAATGAACCAGCGAGGACAAGACCCGTTCAGCAGGGCCCTGGACCCACATCTCAGCCTGGTGGCTCCTGCTCTCGGCAAGGCAGTCCTGAGACCTGGCGGAGCTCAGGTGGGTGCCGGCAAAGGCTGCGTCACATGTGAAGTTTCGCCAGAGAGAAAGGAAGCAGGTCCGAAGGAGAGACACCACAGCGAGCAGGCAACAAAATGAACCAGCGAGGACAAGACCCGTTCAGCAGGGCCCTGGACCCACATCTCAGCCTGGTGGCTCCTGCTCTCGGCAAGGCAGTCCTGAGACCTGGCGGAGCTCAGGTGGGTGCCGGCAAAGGCTGCGTCACATGTGAAGTTTCGCCAGAGAGAAAGGAAGCAGGTCCGAAGGAGAGACACCACAGCCGGCACGTCTCACATGAGCGAGCTTAGGGGCCAAGCCGAATCCGTGAGCCCAGTGCACACGACAATTACAGGCTTTCACATGGAAAACAGCCTGTTGAGGGGGCAGGTTCCTGGGGCTGGTTAAGGCGTTTTGGTTTGTGTATATTCCAAAAGCCAACAGTTCCACGATGATGCGCTTTCTGTTTTTGTCCTTCAGAGGCAATAAAAGCTCTAGAAGAAAGTGGTAGTTTGGAAAGACCTTGCAGGGTTAAAGTAAGTCACTGGTTTCCTGAGAACATTACTGTGTTTGTTACGTGGACAGTTTTATAGAAGTTGGGGTGTGGAACCAGTTTTCTGTGGGCAGCTTTCTGTCACTAGGATGAGTTGGCACCACAGACCGGCTGGGCATGCTGTGGCAGGACATGCTCAGGGACGCAGGCTGGGAAATCTTTGACAGCTGCCTGTCTTTTTTTTTTTTTTTTCTAATACATTTTATTGATTTTTTACAGAGAGGAAGGGAGAGGGATAGAGAGTTAGAAACATTGATCAGCTGCCTCCTGCACACCCTCCACTGGGGATGTGCCCACAACCAAGGTATATGCCCTTGACCAGAATCGAACCTGGGACCCTTCAGTCTGCAGGCTGACGCTCTATCCACTGAGCCAAACCAGTTAGGGCTGCCTGTCTTCTAGAACCACCGCAGCCTTGGAAATGAGAAAATATTACAGCGGCGGCTCTTCGGCAGCAATGAGAGACCTCGCCGAGGGACTGAAGTGGATGAGGAAGCGGGATCATCTCATGTCAAGGGGACGGCACCGCAAAGCTCAGAGCTACTCCCCATGCCAGGAAGACACTCGTGGCTGGGAGAACAGCTTGCAGTGTTGTAGAGAGGAGTAAACATGCATTTCGGAGTCGAAGATGAGAACTTACATCTCAAGGCATTAGAGGAACTGTCTTCCTCTGGCCCACACCCACCCTGCCTTATGGCTGGGGGGTGAGGATGCCACATTGGGTCCTGGTCAGCAGGAAGACGAGGTGCACTATCAGCAAGCATTTCAAGGCATCCTAATGCGGCTGTTGGCAACATTCCCCCTTAAAGCATCACTGGACTACAGTGAATTGTGATGCTCTCTGATGCTCAGAAATGCCTGCAAGCCTACCTCAGGCAATTACACAGAAAGGCATGGTGCCCCCTTACATTGCAGATACCTTCAAGATAAAAGAGCCGCAAGCACCAGAGCAGTCTGTGTCAGAGCTAAATCTTTCCCAGCTCCCTGTCTTTTTTTTTTTTTTTTTCTAATACATTTTATTGATTTTTTACAGAGAGGAAGGGAGAGGGATAGAGAGTTAGAAACATTGATCAGCTGCCTCCTGCACACCCTCCACTGGGGATGTGCCCACAACCAAGGTATATGCCCTTGACCAGAATCGAACCTGGGACCCTTCAGTCTGCAGGCTGACGCTCTATCCACTGAGCCAAACCAGTTAGGGCTGCCTGTCTTCTAGAACCACCGCAGCCTTGGAAATGAGAAAATATTACAGCGGCGGCTCTTCGGCAGCAATGAGAGACCTCGCCGAGGGACTGAAGTGGATGAGGAAGCGGGATCATCTCATGTCAAGGGGACGGCACCGCAAAGCTCAGAGCTACTCCCCATGCCAGGAAGACACTCGTGGCTGGGAGAACAGCTTGCAGTGTTGTAGAGAGGAGTAAACATGCATTTCGGAGTCGAAGATGAGAACTTACATCTCAAGGCATTAGAGGAACTGTCTTCCTCTGGCCCACACCCACCCTGCCTTATGGCTGGGGGGTGAGGATGCCACATTGGGTCCTGGTCAGCAGGAAGACGAGGTGCACTATCAGCAAGCATTTCAAGGCATCCTAATGCGGCTGTTGGCAACATTCCCCCTTAAAGCATCACTGGACTACAGTGAATTGTGATGCTCTCTGATGCTCAGAAATGCCTGCAAGCCTACCTCAGGCAATTACACAGAAAGGCATGGTGCCCCCTTACATTGCAGATACCTTCAAGATAAAAGAGCCGCAAGCACCAGAGCAGTCTGTGTCAGAGCTTCAACTACGACAGATGTCCAGACGTGTCCGCTGAACCTGTGAAAACGCACGGACCCCCAGAAGGTAACCTGTCTCTCTCCCTTCCCTGGAAAGTGCTAAGACGGTGCAGGATCAAGACCTCCCGCCAGGGAGAGAGGGACAAACCTACTGAGAGAGAAAGGCCTCCTGAGCATGACCATCTCGCCGGCACCTTAGCAGGATGTTCTATCAAGAGGAGAGACATGACATTTCAAGAGACCTGGACTTTGAAAGAACGGCTTGAACCCTCGGAAGTAAGACCAATGAGTATTTCTCACACGGGTACCTGGGTCTTATTCTCTGCTCTTACCTGCTAATCCTGAGTTGAAAACCACTGTGGGTGAAGACGTCCCAGGCAGCGGAGGTGCAGAAGGAGGAAGGGGTGGTGGTAAAGGAGGGGCTGGCACAGTCT
>NW_005354385.1:6804481-6809211 GCF_000412655.1 Myotis brandtii | reverse complement strand
GTTACCGGACCATTTTGCACTAGCAAAAGAAAAGAAACAAATTGACTTTGAAAACAGGGGAATGGTTTTTCCGGCAATAGGCCGCGTGCACACAGAGAACATCAGTGAGCAGTGAGTAAAGGAAAGAAGAACAAATATCCCAATCCCACCCAATTCTCCCGCCAAGGCTTCTTACCTGTTTCAGATGCATCTGACAACAGAGGTAGAGGTGGGGGAGGAGGGGGCAAGGGTCCCGAGGCAGCAGCCCCCGTTACTGGTCCCACTGCTACTTCCGAGCCCGTGGACAACGTGCCGGAAGCCACAACCGGCAGTATGGCGATGTCCCCATCCCCTTTCTTCTGAATTTTAATGGTCCCTTGTTTTTCCAGTTCATGAATCCTTTTTTCCAGGGTAGACTGTCTTTGAATGGCTTCTTCTTTTTCTTTGACCATTTTCCTTAAGGTGTGAACCTGGGTATTTGCATCTTTGTAGATTTCCTGCAAAAGAGTCCACGGTCAAGAGTTTGTCTTCACAGGACACGCTTGCCTCTCACCACCAGATTGGCAAACTGAGGACAAAGAAAATAGCCAAAAGGAAAAAAAAGAAAGAAAAGAAAAAGGATACTCGTATAGAGGAATTCTATGGAACTCAGCCAGAACCTATAAAGTCCCATTCGTTATTGTTTGCTCACTGGCAATGCATGCAATATATGTTAGCAATTCTTATTGCTAATGTGGTTCTTTCATTTAATTAAGGCTCAACTTTCCCTGCAGGGGGGAGAGGCACAGAGCAGAGATGACCCAGATATAATTTTGGAGCTGATTTTGGGATATCCAGTGGATATTCCGGTGGTCTAGCAAGTTTTCCTTTCACTTACTTTAAAATTCATTTTAACTCTGGATACATCAGCTAGCAGTAGCCAAAGGGGCCCTACATTAGCCTTGGACGGAAGTCAGAGTGGATTAAAAATCTGCAAGATGTGGGATAGCCTGCTGAAGAGTGACCAGGGGCTGGCTGGCCCTGAACGGGTTTCCCCAGCCTTCACAATGCCCCTGGCCAAGCGCAGGACAGCCATGGCTGCAACCTTTTCCGTCCGGGAATACAGTTAACAAACGGGCCAGTGCTTCCCTCCTCTGATCACTTATTTCTGTCTAGGTTTTTAGCAGAAAACAAAGAAGTTACCATTTCAATTCAAAGGCTGTCCCAGTTCCTTTTACTGGGGGCTCACAGAGGCCCGCGAGAGGATTTTATGGCACCGACTTGCTGGGCCTCGTACACGGGACCTCTCACCACAAACCTCCAGCAGGCAGGGAGACATTCTTCACACCCTGTCTATGATTAATCATCTGAGAGTCTGCCCTTGAATTGAGTCCATATGCTACAACTCTGTCTCGATGGCGTGCCAGAAAGTAAGTTTCCTAGAGTTAACTCTAGGACATGTCAGACGATCAAGCAACACACACAGACACGATAACCATCGCATAAAACGTGCCATTTCATTAATGGTGGTGCAAAGGCAAGCCATTTGCCTGAACACCCTCCAGGCATTTCGGTGGTTTTATGTTCCCTACGATTCTAAACACACGGATGGGGCTCCATAAATACCTGACACGGAAGGTAAAACAATGCTAGCGCCAAATCAAATAGCTGTGCTTATCTGATAGTAAAATGGATTGGTTTTGCTTTGCCTTTTTTTCTTTCCTTTTTTTTTTTTTTTTTTTTTTGTGAATGCCATTAGGTCTCGCCTGGGTTGCGATTTCACCATTTCCATGGCAACCACCAAATCTGGTTTCACATAGAAGTGAAGCCAAGTAACAAAGAAATGCAAGTTCTATTGAAAATAAATAAGTGGCATGAATTAAATCCATGCTGTATTTTTATTTCTAACCAAATGAGGGGTCTACATAATCAACTCCGACTCATCCAGATGGGAAAATATCGTTGCTCCCAAAACCTGTGATAAGGACATACTGCCCGGAGCGTTTGCTTGCACACACACGTGTAAAGCCCACAACTGTGCACTTTTCTTGGAGGACCACCGCGGAAATAGTCCCAACAGATAGGCTGCCCCAGTACATTCCTCTGACATGCAGGCTCGGCCAGACGAAGGCCGGAGTGCCCTCCCCACGGTGCCCACGGGGCCGCTGTCACCGTCACACTCACTCGGACCACATCCAGCTCCTTGTTCCTCTGCATGAGCTGCTTCTCCAGTTCCACGATCTTGGACATGGCTTCGTTCTCCGTGTCTTGCAGTTTTTCAGACAACTGTAAGGTTTGAAAGGGAGGCCGTGTCACAACCCAGGGTCACCCTGATCAGCGCCTGGGTCCTCAGCAAGTGGAGTCGCTCAGAGCCCGGAAGGGGCCCGTCACAGCCCTGTGTGTGCTCCACAGGCTGTTTTACGGAAATGTTAATATTTATGTAATGGCTCTGAATACATTCTGTTTTTAATGGGAATTAATTGATATACGGTCCTTAATAAAACCCATACGTTAATTCTTTCACGTCTCTCTCCATTTCTGCAGGGGCTGGAGAAGAACGGGTGAGGGAGGAGGAAGCCCACCTTTCCCCCCGAGAAAAGGTTTTGAAAACTGTTGATCCAGAAAACTCGGCTGTGTTATTACAGGTAACCAGTTGAAAAAATACGACTGCTTGTTTGGATCCAAACTACCCAAATATTAAAAGCCACTTTGGAGGGGCCGTTCAAGCACACAGGTGGCCTGCTACAAAAGTGGGTGACACAGGTCTGGTCGTGCAATGCTGGCAGAGGCTTCCAGAGCAGGACCGGGTGAGCCATGGGTCAGACAGTTACCCTCCACGTGAGGCTCTAGAACTGAGCAGCTTCGCACTTCTCAGCTCTCCCTGAAAGCGATCGCAAGTGAAGAAAATCAGGGAGGCAGGGGGAAGGGACGAGGAGAGACTTACATCGATCAGGTCAGAATACCATGCAAATCTCTTAAGGCAGTGGTCGGCAAACTGCGGGCCCTTGAGTGTGGCTCTTCTACAAAATACCACATGCGGGCGCGCATGTACAGTGCGATTGAAACTTCGTGGCCACACTCAAGGGTCCAAAGAGCCGCATGTGGCTCGCGAGCCGCAGTTTGCTGACCACTGTCTTAAGGGAAGAAACACTAAGCCTGTAAATGCTCTTCCCAAGCAGGTGTCTGCCAGGCACAGCCCGCGCTGGGAGTTCTGGCAACTTGGCTTAACCACAGCCACGAAGATGCACATGTGCAGAGTGACGGGAAAAGGTGAAGGACATTAAACACAGGTAACACTAGGAACTAAGAAAATGTGGAGGAAAAGAAATGTTCAAAGGGGAAAATAAATGTCCCTCCAAAAGAGATAACTCTTTTCATAATCAAGGACACTGGCAGGATCCAGCAGAAGAATCGAGTCCTCACAAGGCCTGGGTTTTTAAGCAGCACCGTTTTTCCATTCATTCTTGCAGTATTATACAGTATCAGCTGCGCGGATGAACAAATGAATAACCTCTCATCCTCCTGGGTCCACAGCAAGAAAACCCCCTGAATGGAAAACGAGTCCCAGCCCTGAGACAGTGCAAACATCACACTGAGAGGACATGCTGCCTGAAAGAGCAGGCCATGTGGAAAGTGCACCGATTCCCCTGAAAAGGCTCATTGTTGAAGCGAATCTATTTAGAACCTGAGTAGCCACAAGGCAGGAATGAGCAGACCGGCATCAGGAAGCCACCAGACGCCCTGTCCACGGGCTTGTGTGGACACATTCGGTAGAAGGTGACTCATATTCAGAAGAAACTTATTCACCTCGGGCCAAGTGCACATATTTGAGTCGCAATTCCCTCTAGGTCAGTGGTCGGCAAACTGCGGCTCTTGGCAAACTGCGGCTCACGAGCCACATGCAGCTCTTTGGCCCCTTGAGTGTGGCTCTTCCACAAAATACCGACTTCTGCGCATGGGCCACGAAGTTTCAATCGCACTGTACGTGCGCGCCCGCACGTGGTATTTTGTGGAAGAGCCACACTCAAGGGGCCAAAGAGCCGCATGTGGCTCGCGAGCCGCAGTTTGCCGACCACGGCTCTAGGTAATGCTTATCACGTAGCTCTCCTGTGCCGACAGCAACGTGGCCAGGGAATGTGGACTCGGCAGACACAGGGCAGGTGTGCTAAGTCGAGGCCACGATCCCACGGAGTGTGAAGTAACGCACCTGCCTTCCTGAGGGAACCCCGAGTGGCCTCTGACAGCTCCCTAGCTCATCCCTACACTCCACGTCCTGTCATTCATGGCCACCAACGCGGACACTTATTCTGCTCTGCACCCCTTGAAACACAGACATGTTTTCCTTTTCTGGGAAGTAGTTACATGAGAGAGGTTTTCTTCCAGCTCCTCCACCCTTTCCAAGGCTGCGTTCTTGGTCTCGGCGTCTTCCAGCAGAGCTCCCACGTCAAACACGTTGTCCAGGTACGCCTGGATCTGCACCTGCAGCTTGTCACTCTCCGTGTGTTTCAGCTTCTAAACATCAAATGGCAAGAGCAGGGGGGTTAGCCTATCTGTGAAAACAGAACATAACTGCCCAACAGCCTACGTAGTTTTGTTGGTTCCACATAGTCTAGTCCAGCGGTTCTCAACCTGTGGGTCGCGACCCCTTTGGCAGTTGAACGACCCTTTCACAGGGGTCGCCTAAGACCATCCTGTATATCAGATATTTACATTACGATTTATAACAGTAGCAACATTACAGTTATGAAGTAGCAACGAAAATAATTTTATGG
>NW_005354385.1:6725742-6804434 GCF_000412655.1 Myotis brandtii | reverse complement strand
GGTTCGATTCCTGTCAGGGGCATGTACCTTGGTTTCGGGCACATCCCCAGTGAGGGGTGTGCAGGAGGCAGCTGATCGATGCTTCTCTCTCATCGATGTTTCTGACTCTCTATCCCTCTCCCTTTCTCTCTGTGAAAAATCAATAAAATATATTTAAAAAACATAATTTTGTGGTTGGGTCACAACATGAGGAACTGTATTTAAAGGGCCAGAAGGTTGAGAACCACTGGTCTAGTCTTTTCCAAGGGAGGGTTTGATATATCCTCCTCCTTAAGAGAATTTAAGGAGTGACCATCCCAGAGGGTACCATCAGCTTGCTTCCTGGGGAAGACCCTCTCCCAAATCTACACTCATTTCCCCAATCCTTCCTGTGGGTATATTCCCCATGTGGGTTTATTCCAACCTAACACCTTTTGATGCAGGTGAAGTCAGGAAAATAGAAAAATTAAAAACAACTTTGAATGGGAACAAGAGTCATGGGTAACATAAAACTTGAGAGCTATCTGTGTAGGAGGAGAGATTGGAGTGGGTGGTAACTGGCCTGGGTAATGATGGCAGTTCTAATTGGAGGTAGAGTTGGGGGACAGTGGAGCAGGCACAGATAGACTATATTGTCCTGGGGGCTTATTTTAACACAAATTGCTAGAGCCCACCCTCCATGATTACTAGTACTTCCCTACGACACTGCCCCCCGAGGAGCTCAGGGTTCCCCGAAGCACAGGTCAGGAAGCTCCCCCACCCCCATTCTCTGCATCCCAGGCCAGGCATTCCAGAGGAAGTGAGCCAGCTCTACGGTGAAGTTAGAGGTCAAGTAAACCAGGACTCTTCCTTAGCAGTAACATAAGTCACGGCTTTCCCCGGGGAATACATGAGTAGCTGGAATAATATCTGGCACATGGATGGTGTCAATAAACATGTACTGAACAAACCAATCGCTCCTCAACAAGGCTGGTTTCTGTAAACAAATGAAGCATTTGTACACTATATGCTTATCATATTCTTCTATTCATCAGGGTCCAGGACCCACAGAGCAGGAAGTTAGAGAAACAGAGTGTTTTGAAAAAGTCTTAAAATTTTCCGAGGAATCCTACTCTGCATAAACCCCCAGGAAAGCAGACTTTCTCCCCGGTCTGATCTGGCGTCCTACCCCTGAGCTGGCTGGAAGATAGTACCTTCCATTTTGGTCTGGGAGTCAGAACTGAGAAAGATTTCTAAATAAGGGTAGAGTCTAGAAAAAAAACTGGAGAAGTTTAGCAGGATTTTTCTCAGATTTCACAATGAACAACAGGTGCTAACACGTTACTACCTGCCACTGTAACCTGGAGCCTACAGTGAGCTCTGCGTGGCCATCACAAAACTGAACCCGGAGCAGCGTTATGGAGCTCCACACCCAGATTCTGTTCTAATGCTGCTCCTCTCAGAGCACGTGGGGAAAGACAGACAAACCACGATCTCAAAATACCTTTCAGTACATTATCCTATCAAAGATATTAGTGGACCTTTAAATGGGAAAACAATTCCATTTTGGTCTGGGAGTCAGAACTGAAAAAGATTTCTAAATAAGGGTGCAGTCTAGAAAAGACACTGGAGAAGTTTAGCAGGATTTTTCTCAGATTTCACAATGAACACGGAGCCTGAAGACATTACTACCTGCCACTGTAACCCAGAGCCTGCAGTGAGCTCTGCGTGGCCATCACAAAACTGAACACGGAGCAGCGTTATGGAGCTCCACACCCAGATTCTGTTCTAATGCTGCTCCTCTCAGAGCACGTGGGGAAAGACAGACAAACCACGATCTCAAAATACCTTTCAGTACATTATCCTATCAAAGATATTAGTGGACCTTTAAATGGGAAAACAATTCAAAGCAATTCTTCAGTAGAAACCGATCATGCCTGTCTCTGAGGAGCCTTAGACAACATGAGGCCAGTCTCTCCTGGTCTGATGAGCAAGGCCATAAGCTGCAGAGTAACTGATTCTGTGATTCCACCTTGCAATAAACTGAGGGTACCGATGTGTGATCCCCTGGCTCCACCCCTGAGGACGATGGGCAGCTGAGCTCCAGGGGAAGGGCTTCTATCTTCTTCATAACTAGAAACAGCCTTGAAATTGAGGCCAACCATTCTTGCCCAACCACTAGTGACCTTCCAAGTTCAAATGGACCATTCTTATCTAGAATGGAAAGTGTAACTGCCAAGGAGTCCAAGGAAAGGGTACATTCTGTGCACACGGAGCTACTCAAGTCCATTTACAATTTTCACATCAACTTTCTGAAGGGCTTCAGGGAAGTGGCTGAGCATTTCTGCAAGGAAGCACGAGAAAGAGACACTTTAGACCCTCTTGTCCCAAGAACTAAAAGTAGAACGTCTAACGCCACATTTTCAGCAGAATTTAGCAACTACACAAGGAAGTCTCTAGTGTTCATTTCTCTCTTTTTTTGTATGCTCTAAGGAATTTTTCATCGCTCGACAGCAGTCTGGGTTTGACCTTCCCTGCACAATCAGGTTCCCCAGAGTAACCAAGAATGTGAATTTCCCAACAGCCCGCCCGAATGAGGGGTGCAGTGAGACTTGACCCTAGATCTCCAAAGCAGAGGGGAGCTGCAGCAAGGCCGTATACGAGAGGTTCTCTGCCTCCGGTACTAAAAGCTGCTGGCGAAGACAGCGGAGGCCCCAGGAGGCCTGCAAGAACCCAGCTTCTCTGGCAGACTGCACCCCTCAGGTGGCTCCCTCTTACCTAGCAGTACAGTAAGTGGACGGCATAGGGCCACAAGTGTTCTTTCGCCCCTGCGGAAGTGTATCTTTGAGGGTAGGCAATAAACCAGGTCTTATATTAGAGCCGAAGCTTTCAACTCTACTTACATCCAAGTATTCGTCCAGGCCTAACTTGGTAAATTCATACTGGAGATGAACTCTGAAATTCATATCTTCTACTGAATGGACTACAATATTAATAAACTGCATAGAGGCCACCTGAAATGAAATCGCCAACAGGTTAGATGGGTTCCAAGCTTGTTTTCTCATTTTAATCATAAAATATGCTTTCAATTGCACACATCAGAGCTCGCTTACCAATTTCCTTTTCGTTCATTTTATTGGGTCTTTAAAAAATACTTCATATTTTTTAAAAATTCAAAAGTCATATAGGTATCATAATTACATACCACTTCACATCCACTAGGAGGGCTATAATCACAAGGAAAGATATTAACAGGTGTTGACAAGGATGTGGAAAAGGTAAAACCCTTATCCACTGCTGGGGGTGGGGGTGTAAAATAGTGTAGCCGCTGTGAAAAGTGTCGCAGTGCCTGAAACTGTTAAACACAGAGTTTCCATGTGACCCAGCAATCTCATTCTTAGGTAAATATACCCAAGAGGAAAGGAAATACACATCCACATAAAAACTTCTACACAAATGTTCATAGTAATTAAAATGGGTGTGTGTGTGTGTGTGTGTGTGTGTGTGTGTGTGTAACAATGCCAATCAACTGATGGATTAAAAAAATGTGATATGTCCACAATGGGATATTATGCAACAATACAAGGAATGAGGTACTGAAATGTGCTACAACATGGGTGAACTTGAACTCATTATAAGTGAAAAAAGTCACAAAAGATGACATGTATTATAATCCCATTCATATGAAGTATCCAGAATAGGCAACTCTACAGAGACAGGAAGTAGGTTAGTAGCTGCCTAGGACTGGGCGTGGGGAAAATGGGGAGTGACTGTGGATGGGTGTGAGGATTCTTTTGGGGGCGACAAAATTTTCTAAATTAGACTGCAGTGATGGCTGCACAGCCCCACAAATACACTAAAAATGTGTTGACTTGTACAGTTTAGATGGGTAAATTGGATAGTATGTTAATTATATCTCAGTAAAGGCATTTTAAAAAAGTCTTATAGGTATACAGAATAAACAATGAACATTATTACAGATATATTGTAGAAAATGTGAAAATTATTACAAAGAAAAGCATTCAAATCTCCTATAATCACAGGTGATTTATTATCACCTCTGAAACCTCACTGTGGACCCCATCATCCCAACGGGATCATCACAGGATCCCTGACCCATCTTTCCACTTTGAACAATGAACCGGGTTCCATTCCACAGAAGCCTTGGATTCATTGCTCTCTACCCGCAACTGCATCAGTGGCCCTGAGACCAGCCACAGAGAAAAACCAGTCCCCGGTTTGGTAAAAGCAGCACAGAGTTCAACAGACCTATTTTGCTTTTAATAGTGACAGTCAGTTTATTTACGGTGGAAATATCCCACTAATGCTTTCCCTCCATAGTTAAACAGAGCCTCGTGCAAGGAGGTAAGATGATTATGGGAGCCAGATCCACGTTTTCTCCGAAAACCACCTCACTCTTCCTCTCTCCCCAAAACCTCATTTTCTTTCTCTGTTCAAAATTATTTTTTGTCACATTAGATTCTTGAGTATTTTATTCATTGGATATCCATCCGCTCTAGGTGACAAGAAGACACTATGGCAGTTAATTAACAAGTGACTTCAGGTGCTGTGGTTAAATGAGCTAAAGAAGATTTGGTCAGTTTTTTGTTTTCTTTTGGAAGGTTATACCTTTTAATTGCAGTTTATGAAAAGTCTCATTTTCTGGAGGAAAAATATGGTTGGCTTTTGGCATCTTTCCACTTCTCTTCTGAAAGCAGGTCTGAATGATCTGCTGAGTTTTACAACATGCCTGAGAGGTAACTGCTTGCTAGGTGATGCATGCATCAAGCACATAGGATCCATATACCAGCACCTCTATACATATAAGGTTCCTCAATGCATGTGCATGTGAATAAATTTGCTCACAGGAAACATGCTCTCCTTAGTAAACAGTGCAGGTGTTTTAAAGAACTTATAGTCATTCTAGCAGAAACTCAAATGGCAGAGAGATCCTGTACGCACATACGATAAATGAGCGAGGTGGGCCGCATGTAACAGAACAGGGAATGGTGTGGACTGGGACGAACTGGAAAGTACACCTTTAGCCACAAGGAATAGGCGTGAGTTGGCTTTAGCAGCTGCTATTCTGCATGAATAGGGGTCTCGTGTTGTCAGAAATTTTTAGCTTAAGACAATCAGAAATCTGTATTTTTGTGCATAATTTCCAAATTCTTGTATGGAAGGACATCACTGGGAGACTAACTCACAAGCCTGGAGGTTGCCTCCAGCCTGGGAGCCTCCAGTTTGCAACCCCAGCTTAAAGGAACAAGTGAGTTCCCCGCTTGAGGCCAAGGAAAGAAACTAGTCAGGAGAGCCAGGCACCACTTCTTCACATTTATCACCTGTGCCAACAGCCATAAACACGCAAAAAAAACCCTACTAACAAGAATTAAAAAGTCAATGTAAAGTATTCCTTGTTTCACATTCACTTTTTACCTTTTTAAAAGGCATATGTGTGTGTGTGTGTGTGTGTGTGTGTGTGTGTGTATGTATATATCTTTGCTTTATGGAACAGAAAACCTCTATAAAAGAGTCCATCTTTCTCACTGATTTTGGAAGGGGCTGAGGGTCATGATGTCTATTAAATTTAAGGACCCAGAAAAAAATTTTTACATAAAAGAGTTAGGAATCTGTAAAGCTATGCTCCATATTTTACAGTCACTGAAGCAATTCCAAGGAAAGCCCTGCCTGGTGTCCGAGCACAGGCTCAGAAGACTCAACAGTGTCGGACATGACTGGGCTGTCTGCTCCGGGCTGGCAGTGACCTGGGTGAGGACCCAGGTGAGGACCCCCAGGGTTCAGAAGCTCCCTGCATTAGGTCAAAGAAGGCCTGCCAATCTGGGTGCCCTCGAGAGGAAGCTGTCTGAGGAAATTCTCTAGAGTGGAGTCCACCTTCAGTCCAGGATTGAGCCTCAGGCATATGGATTCAGAAGTGCTCAAACTCCTTTTAGTTCTGGAAGATGACAGCCTGCTGAGCCCCATGCTGTTGCACGTGATCTACTATCTGTAAGTGGATCTGCAGTGCAGGTATGCCTTCATAGAATTACTAGAGCAGCAAAGAGAGCAGGAGAGGGGCGGGGGGAGAGTAGGGAGAACCACTGCCGTACATTAATGAAGGGGATATATACAGTCAATTCCACAAACCAAAGCACTTTAGTCTTGGGAATATTGTCTAGAGAAGGGCACTGGCTCAGGTGTGCAGAAGGCAAAATGGTCCGATTCTTGCTTCTGCCCTAAGGATTCCCATGCAGCACCATTGACAGTAACATTAGCGACTGCGGCATATGCACCATGCACGTTACCTTCCTTTTCCCAGGTGCATGCTTCATGCTTTATTTGCTGTAAATAACCAGTTATTTTGGCTTGTACTATAGAGTGCACAGAAGGAATAAAACTGGAAATAAATGCCATCGAGGGAAAACAGAAATTAAGAGGGACAGTCTAGATTGGATCTGTAGCATATTATGCTCAATTTCCTGTCCTTTGTAATATACTCATACATATGGATGTATACTACATATAAATATCAATGGATTTAGGGAAAAGTGCTGAAATTGAGTTTGTTTTCTTGAATGAAGTACAAAAATAGCTCACCATAAAATCGATGTTATTGTCTTCATTCCTGAAATGTTCCATCAACTTCTCAAAGCGCTGTTTTTCTCCACAAACCTGAAAACACACATTTTCATCGTGCATGTGAAATTCCAAACATAAGCATCCCAAAATTAGATGCAGAAATTTTAGCATTAATGATCATTTCCAGAATGCCTATTTTCTTCCCTCTCTCACACTCTATTTACTTTTCTTCCGCGCTAGTTAACTCACAAATAGCAACGTGAGCCAGGACCCGCAATGATCCTGGGTTTCCTTTGCAAGTTCTCCTGAGACTCTGAAGTCCATATCAAGTGTGTTCTTTCCCATGTTAGCTTTGCATGACCCACCAACTTTTTTAACCTGCATTTGGGATACCAGAATGTTGTTTATGGTAATTAAAAAAAATCATCAGGGTTCTCCTTTTTACAGAAATACCAGGACCAGACATGCTAAGAGATCTTAAAAATTTTGTATTTAAATTCCTTGAAAAACAAATTCATATTTTTGATATCATGTCTAAGCTAATTAAGTAATTTTGGTGCATTAGCTACAATACTGAGAGGTCGATGTTTCAATTCGTGGTCAAGGCACAGATTCAATCCCCAGGAGGCACTGATTGGTGTTTCTCTCATCTATGTTTCTCTCTCTCTCCCTTCCTATCTCTCTAAAATCAATAAAAACATTTTATTGATTATTAAAAAAAAGTCCTCATGGTTGATGGACCAGCATTTCAGAAACAGTAGCTTATACAATATTAGACCAGTTCAGCAATTTTTAACAGGTGTGCTGAAAGAATTTTTAAACCATGCAATACCTAACTATTTAATCAGGGTCACTGGTCTCTTTTCCCTTCAGTTGTCAAATAAAAATAAAAATGGCAATAGCTAACACAACAATAGCCGTCTGTGTGAATGAATCTAATTGTACCCCCGCTTTTTTTTGTCAGATTAGCAAAAAAAAATATTGTTTTGGTGTGCTGCAAAATTTTAGCAATTAGTTAATGTGTGCCATGAGATGAAAAAGGTTGAAAATTACTGGACTAGCTGATTAAATCCTGAGCCCTAAAGACCAGTTGTAAACTGGAGAGCTGGATCATTAACTCTCCAATTCATTCAACCTCGAATTTAACAACACACATAAACTGAAACACAGTTACTATAACTGGCTATCATAGGAAAGGAGCAGGGATTGGTCCACTGACCCTGCATAGCTACAAGGAATAAGGTAATTCCCAAGTAATCAGGAACTGTGTCCAGAATTTTATAGGGCTGAGGAAAGCACATGTGGGCAGCAACAAAACACACTACTGGTAGCCTGTGGATAAAAGAGATGGCATCAAATCCAGAACAAGCAATGTTAGATCAATGTCATGCTGGGTAAAGATCCCCCAAATCATTATACTAGTCTGGTAGGCAGGACTGAAACAGACATTATGAAGAGCTTTGAATGTATATACATTTCTTTAGAAATCATTCATTCTGTCAACAGACAAATCCATGCTGAGAACATGTGTTTTGAAATAGAAATACCTTTAATCTTTACACACACACAAATAGACGTAAATATTTTCCAATTTACAGCTGCTATGAATGTGATGAAAAGAAACCAAATGCACAAAACAACATTTGCCAACATAGATCCCAGCTTCAGGAAACCTTGACAGAAGGCCCTGACTGACCACTTTCCGCGCCCGCTGTAAGAACTAGAAGGGCCCCTTCCTTCTGCTCCATCCAGCCCGGCCGTCAAGTTTAGACATCCTGCTCACTGCGCTGCTGCCAATCTCTGCTGATGGGTTCAGGGTGGAGTCTCTGACACTGTGCCAGGGGAGCAGCAGACCTGAGGCCCCTCAGCCCTGCTGATGGAGAGGAAGCGTGCACACCAGATCCACATTTGTTCCATACCCCTTGAGCAATCATTAAATGGGTGTATACTCCGATCGTGGCGGGGAAGAACGGGGGACAAGAAGGCATGCTTGGGAAAAGGTTGGGAAAAGTCGTGTCCACATCAGAGGAAAGTCGTCGTGGCTCAGAGATCACATCTGGAGCTCCCCCCACACACGGTGCAAACAGGGCCAGCACGGCCGAACGTGCTGCTTCTCCCCTTGGAAACTAGCCTCGTTTTAGAAGTCGGTGAGGATGAAAGGAATGAGACCACTGATGGTCAGTTATTTCCAGAATCCGCACACTGGGGACCGTCTCAGGCCTTCAGCAAAAGGACGTCAGAGCCGGAGCATGTCTGCACGCACATTTATTGCATGTTCTAGTTTGCTGCATTTAATGTCCATCTGCCAACAAAGGCCAGACAATAGGTGATCTGAAAACTTTTAAGTGAAAAGAAAATTGTACTATGGCAACTGAAATCTGTCATTTCTTGACTTTTATATTCATTGGTATTTCCCAATCCCCCACTAGCATTGACACTGATCTCCTGTATCAATATGGGGTAGCCACTGCAGGAGTTGGGGAGGCAGTGACCATAAGTGACACGGCCACAGGAAGGCTGGGGGCAGCAGACGGAAGAGGAACCCCGCTGGGCACTGGGCCACTCAGTCAGGAGTCAGACTTCTGCTCTAGCCAGGGCTACCAGAAATGAAGTTAACCAGCAGAAAAATAAAAGTAGAAGCCCTGGAGAAGCAGATACTCTACTGTAAAAATATGTCTACTGCTCTGAACTTAATTCTTCATTCATAAATCATTCCTAGATTTCATTCTCATGAGTTCACCCATCCTGCCTGATGAGCACTGTGTAACGCAGGGGAACGTCCAGCCCTCGGCCCGTATAAGGCCCACAAATCGAGAAGCAGATACTCTACTGTAAAAATATGTCTACTGCTATGAACTTAATTCTTCATGCATAAATCATTCATAGATTTCATTCTCATGAGAATGAGTTCACCCATCCTGCCTGATGAGCACTGTGTAATGCAGGGGAACGTCGAGCCCTCGGCCCGTATAAGGCCCACAAATCATTTGGTCTGCCCCTGCCAAGGCATTAGGGGTGAGTTAATTAAATGTTTGAACAAATAGAGCAGGCTGATTTTTAAGTTGATAATTTTGTCTGGTCCAAGAATGATGTTATAAATATCCAAATGGCCCTGGGCAGAAAAAAGGTTCCCGACTCCTGGTGTAAGTGACAATGTTCAGGCCGGGACGCTAGAGCAGACCTCAGGTAGCTGACACAGCCACCCGTGCCCCAAGCCCTGTGGGGTCCTAATACAGCTGGGCCTCTTTGCACTTGAAGCTCTAACATGATGGGGTGAGGGGACATGAGGGCAGAAATGGAACTACATTGAGTATTAAACAGGGGATCATGAAACCTGGGTTATAAGTCACGGCTCTGCCACTGCCCCACAGTGATCTGGGGTAACTCTGAGAACCTCCTGGACTTTGGGTTTCACATCCATGAATCTGAAAGCCCGAGATCACACCCTTGGTTTTCATGGCCTGTTCTGGGAAGCCATTAGGGTCATAGAAGAATACTTTGGAAACTCCAAGAATGGGGGCTTGGCCGGGAGAGAAAAAGCACAAATGAGAAAGGTTCTCAGAACTTCTATCCTCACGTATCCAGCTCTGCTTGGTTACATGAGCTTCCTGGTAAGATTTCTTTTGGAAAAGAGTTTCATTGAAGGTTTCCATTGCTAATGAAAATTGGGGTGTTTGGGGGGGGGATCCTCTCACTCTATATCTTGAAGCTCTAAGCTTCTAATCTAGGCCTGGTAATACAACTTGATATTCCCAAAATGACCGGCCTGGAAGCTCTACACAAACCAAATTTAGAGAGGTGCACTCGGCTACGTGGGCCCTGAGCACCCCACATAAGGGCCAGAGCTCTAACTCAGGGCATGTGCTCACTGGTGCCCCGGGAGCAGATAAATCCTGCCCCGTGCAGATAAGAGGGGCCACACCCAGGACGAGCAAGACACATTTTCACTTCAAAGCAGGACTGAAGTAAAAGCACAGCTTCTGCCAAAAAACAAGTCAACTCTGCTCTCCACCATCTGCGAGAGACATCTCTGAACACTGTCCCCCGAAGCATTTAAATAAATCTGGGCCCTGGACGCCAAAGGGGTGGCTGTTTAAAGCATCTCTGAAAGTGGTTTCACTTCAAAGCAGGACTGAAGTAAAAGCACAGCTTCTGCCAAAAAACAAGTCAACTCTGCTCTCCACCATCTGCGAAAGACATCTCTGAACACTGTCCCGCCGCATTTAAATAAATCTGGGTGGTGGTGGTGGTGGTTGTTTAAAGCAGTGGTCGGCAAACTGTGGGCCTTTGAGTGTGGCTCTTCCACAAAATACCACGTGCGGGTGCGCACGTACAGTGCGATTGAAACTTCTTGGCCACACTCAAGGGGTCAAAGAGCCGCATGTGGCTCGCGAGCCGCAGTTTGCCGACCACTGGTTTAAAGCATCTCTGAAAGTGGGCAGAGGTTAGGGGGTGCTTTCCCTGAAGGCTACCAGCAGAGAAAAGATGGTTTTACGAAAGCCTGGTAATAAAAGGTGCTATCGTGCTAGCCAGATGCTGAATGAAGGACAGACTGCCCGCCTTCATTTAAGAACCCATTGTGGCCCTCGAGTCAAAAAGTTTGCCCACCCCTGGTTTAGGGGGTGCTTTCCCTGAAGGCTACCAGCGGAGAAAAGATGGTTTTACGAAAGCCTGGTAATAAACAGTGCTATCATACTAGCCAGATGCTGAATGAAGGACAGACTGCCGGCCTTCGGCCACTTCTCCACTCCCCTCAAGGTCAGGGACTGTCTTTGCTTCCCCCAGCATCAGCTCCCAGGACACCACACAGAGTCTGCAGCCAGCATGAGGCCCGACTCTCACGAGGAGACTATAAAATATGCTCCTGGGCAGTTATATAAAAATTAAAGGCCCCTTGCTTAAGTGTTTCCTTCTTGCCCTGTTGCCTGGCGCCTGCCTCAATGCTTCCTTTTTCTCTTCTCACAATAGGCCCCTGTGATCCGCAGGGCTCCCTGCAGGAAGGCTGGGGTAGAGGCAAGTCCATTATGACTGATTAGACTGCCCTTCTCAGGGGCTGCTGGGAATGAAAGTTCTGTTTTCCTTTTGGGGCCGCGTGAAGTAAACAGCTATTTCATAGGCCTGGGTGAAAGCACCTTTCACCTTCTCCTGAGAGCACCAGAGTCAGGGCTCTGATGCCTGATGGTCCACCAGAAACCACTTTCTGAGGGGCTCTGTAGCGGCTGGGGGCCTATTACCGCTTTCCCGAGAGGTGACCACCCACTTCAGACAATGACACCAAAGGGCTGCCGTGACTGAGCCAACCTGCTGCTGGCTCTCCCGCCTCCCTGGGATGTGAAGGCGGAAATGTCCATCAAACTGAAGCATTCTGAAGCGGAACACCCCGAACTCGCCCCCTTGAAATGAAGACTCATGAAAACTAAACAACTGAATGAATTCTACAATCTACAATCCAAGCCCTCCTTCCTCATAAAATAATAAGGTATTCCTATCAATCTTGGACTGGTTATCTGATGATGAGCCAGAGGTTTCATCCAGATAATGCTAAACACCCCTTTGAAAACACCAGTCACTATTCCAGATGTTTTCAAATATCCAGATGTTTGGCACCAGGCACATGAAGCATCCAGATGACTGTTTTACTTTCCATGCACATATTTTGCTGTACTGAATAAGGAATCCTGATGTAGACGCAAAGGGCTGGTGAAATCCCTAGAGGATGACTTGTTGACACACCACACCTTAAACGAGAAACGCAGTTTTATCACTCCCCTAAAAAAAGATGGCCTTCATTAAATTCTAGAGTGTACAGCTCCAATAATGCTTCATAAATGACATCTTTCAGAAGTATTCCTAATATATGACTTTATTTTTTTTAAATTTTTACTGATTTTTTAGAGGGAGACAAAGGGAGAAAAGAAGAGGGGGCGGGGGAGAGACGCATCAATTTGTTGTTCCACTTATTTAGGCATTCATTGGTTGACCCCTGTATGTGCCCTGACCAGGGACGAAACCCACAACCTTGGCATATGCCTAATACATGACTTTAATCTTTCCGATTTCAAATGCAAGACTCACATCTCTTGGTCATCAGTGAGGACACATACAGATTCTTTCAGGCTCCTATTCCTACAAGAAAACCAAAGTACTTTCTAATTCTTCAATAGAGGCTGGTATTTAAATAGCTGCCAGAGAGGCCTTTAGGCATCTCTGAGACAACTTACCAGTCAGACCCTTCAAAAGTAGAAGGCCTATTACTGTCCTTTATTTCTCCCCATGGCTTCATCCCTTCCTACAAGAAAACCAAAGTACTTTCTAATTCTTCAAGAGAGGCTGGTATTTAAATAGCTGCCAGAAAACTAAACCACAAAGGCCTTTAGGCATCTCTGGGACAACTTACCAGTCAGACCCCTCAAAAGTAGAAGGCCTATCACTGTCCTTTATTTCTCCCCATGGCTTCATCCATTGAACATACCCAATCTGGTCAAGCAAGGCAAGAGACGGGACACAATGACATATTTCTAGTGGTCATCACACGTTCACTAAACCACAGCAATAGTAGGAGCTGTTTACAGCCTGTGGCATTTTCGCCAACAGAACTTGGGACTTGCTCGGGGAACAGATGTCAACCCAAGCTCGCCTCAAGCCTGAATCACAACAAATCAATTTAAATTGAACAAAGATGTGCTATGAATTCTGACCCCTTGAGGACAAGGACTCTTTGTTTGTGAGATCAAAGATCCTAGCCCACAAACAGGCAAATGCCTGAAGTTTGTCCACTGCTCTCTCCTCTGCTTTTTCCTGTGCTCTGCTCCAACGCTGGGTCTAATCAGGAGGGCCTTGCTCTTAGCTACCTGTCGCCACTGCTACCAGCCCCAGACGATAGCAGACAGTGCTGATAGTGTGGTCCTTGAACACAGGGCCCCTGAGGCCCTTGTACAGAATCTGTGAGCTCAAAACTATGTTTATAATAATACTTAGATGCTGCCAGCCCTTTTCACAGAGCAGACATGTGCAGTGGTGGTGCAAATGCAATGGTGGGTGAATGAAACTGCTGGTGCCTCAGCATGATCAAGGCAGTGACCCCAAACTACACCAGCAGCCACTGTGTTCATCACAGCCATGCACTCTCTGTTAAAAAAAAAAAAGCCAGTCTCACTCAAGAATGCCTTTGGTGATGCACTAAGAAGTTTAATTTTATTTAATCTGAACCTTTGGTTACATTCTACTAATATTCTATACGCTGAAATGGGAAGCCTGCATAAAGAACTTTTTCTGCATATTAATTAATATATGCTGTCATGAGGACAAGCACGTCTGTGATTATTCCAGTGGTAAGAAACGTTGGTACTATTTAAAAGAATGACCGGCAAACTACAGTTATTCAGACATATTTATTCGGCAGTTATTTTCTTGAAAATTAATGAAATGAGCCTTTTACTTTAAGGAAACACTATTGACAATATTTGTTTCCAAAAACTGAGCTCTCAAGCAAAAATGAGAATTTTTGAAAACTTGTATCTACCCTGAGCTTGCCTATATTTAAAGATTATTCTGATGAGATTGGTGGTAACAATGAATGTGATTTTTTTTAATGTTGCATTATGAAATATGTCAATATTTAGAATATCTGGAAAATTTGGTGAATCAATATTTTTCAAGTGATCATTGCATGTTGTTGTAAGATTATACATTTGTTCAAGATGCAAGACAGACAAGTAAATCTATATATAAAAAAGCCTAAGCAACCAAACAACCGAACGACTGGTCGACCAGTAGCTATGACGTGCACTGACCACCAAGGGGCAGACGCTCAACACAGGAGCTGCCCCTGGTGGTCAGTGTCCTCCCACAGCGGGAACACTGCTCAACTGACCAACAGGCGCCAGACACAGGGCTCATGGCTGGCGAGCCCGCGGCAGGCGCCCAGGACCAGGATGAGCTGGAGCGGCAAGTGGCCTTGTACTGGCGGTTTCGGCCTGATCCCCACAGGCCATGCTGAGGGACTCCACGAATCTGTACACCGGGCCTCTAGTTTTAATATAACAGATTACAAGAAGTTCATTAATATGGTTTCAGATTCCACTTTGCAACTAATCTTTAAGAAACTACTACCTGCCCTGTGTTTGTATAGTATAGTATCAAAAAAAGAACACCCTCTATTACCTAAAAATGCTGTTAAAATACTTCCTTTCCATCTGCATACTTATGTGGAGCTGGACTTTCAACTATTTCAACCAAAGCAACACAAGGGACTGAATGCAGAAGCAGATATGAGCATGCAGCTGTCTTCTATTAATGTAGACTTTAAAAGACGTACGAAAATATAGCATGTGCTACTGTTATGGATTGAATTGTGTCTCCACAAAATTCATGTTAAAGCCCTAACCCTCAATTCAACTGTATTTGGAAATAGGAGGTAACTAAAGCTAAGTGAGGCCATAGGTTTGGGTTCTTAACCAAGGGATTGGTGGTCTTTTGAGAAGAAAAAGAGGGATCTCTGTCTACACACACATGCAGAGGAAAGGCCCTCTGAGCACACAGTGAGAGGCGGCCATCGGAAAGCCAGGAAGAGAACCCAACCATCAGCCTCCATAACTGAGAGAAGACAAGTTTCTATTATGCAAGCCATCCAGTGTGTGGTAATTCGTTATGGCAGCTGAAGATGACTAAGCCACTCTTCTCCCTGACTATTTTACTGTTGGTTTTAGAAAATAGGTAATTTCTATAGAAACAGTTAACATTGACATTTATTATGTTATATTTAATGAAATAAGTAGGTTTATCAAAATTTTATTTAATTTCTAATATGGTAAATACCAATACATAACCTACATAACAAAAAACTTTTGGGGGAGGGGGGTCTTTGGTAAATTTTAAAAATATGTTTTTATTTATTTCAGAGAGAAAGGGAGGAGAGAGAGATAGAAGTATCAATGATGAGAGAATCATTGATTGGCTGCCTCCTGCATGCTCCCCACTAGGGATCAAGCCCGCAACCTGGGCATGTGCCCTTGACCAGAATCGAACCTGGGACCCTTCAGTCCTCAGGCTGATGCTCCATCCACTGAGCCAAACCAGCTAGGGCGGTAATTTTTAAGAGTGTAAAAAGGGATCCTGGGGCCAAAGGTTTGAGAACTACTAGATTACAGAATCACCTCTTTATTCTACAAAGATGATAAAGTCTTAGAATCCAAAAGTTGAAGAAGCAAAACTTGAAGTAGTAAAATTTCTCACAAGATGTTGGGAAGTCAACCACATCATATAAAGACCAACTACATCTGCTATCTCTCCACGGAGATTAAGTCACACCATTCAGAGACAGATCAGGTTTCCCTATGTAGAAAGGAGCACCCCATCAATTAAGGTAGAAAAAAAGACCCTCCCCTTCCCCTCTCGTGTCTAATAAGGCCAGGGATGTGCCCACCTCTGTCCCAGGGAAGCTCATTACAAGGCTAGACAATCTTTTCCTAAAGCCAAGTGAACATTAGATTCCAAGCAGAAACGTGAGTGCATGGCAGACACAGTTCTTTCCCACGTGGTCCACAGGATATGTGTGCCCCAGAGTTCAGGGAGATTCAGACTCAGTGAATTCACCCAGGTCAACAGACATATCCTGGAACGCCTGACACTTCATACTATCAAGCAACTGAGAACAAATACGCAAACAACACAAAGATCATCATCTTTTTCCAAAGGACTAAACGTGTCCTTGCCTACCACATAGACTACACTATCTCCTAGGCTTACTACCCCTATTCCTGGAAAATGCTTCAACATGGAAAATTCAGTGTTGTCCTTAGCGGTGGACCAGTAAATGTGGGATACCACATGTGTGGCTGGTTCATTTACTGGTGGGAAAGGGGCCCTCATTTTCCACGGCCCAAACCAAACTGCTGCCACAAAACAGAGCCATAGCTCATGTTACCAAGATTGGCCATTTCCAGTCTCCAGTGACGCGGAGCTGAGGGGGAAAGTCCCGTCGGGGCTCAGCTGTAGGAGGAGGGGTGACTGACAGTGATGGTGAGACCATAATTGGGAACTGCGGAGCCATTTTCCTCTACCGTGTATTTCAGTCAATTGTTGTGAATGAAATCTAAGTATGACTATATAGCCTTGGTAGATTGACACAGAGAATGGAAGAGCTGGGCCGGGGCCACACGCACCACTGCGGTGAAAGCAATAAAGAATGGCACTGAACGACAGTGAGCAGAACAGACAGAACAGAAGGAGCATGATGTGATGGAGGAGCTGGGAACTGAATGACCTGAATAATGACTCCATAGCTCAGCCTTTCAAACACTGCACAGCCCGAGACACTTGCACGCACAGGCCTTCCTGGTGGCAGGTACCGACCGTGTGCCCAGCACGGCCAGCTCACTTTCTGGCTGTGGAAGCAGCAGGCTCCTTTGACACAGTGCAGGTTTTTAAAAATGAGACGTGGGTTCAGAGACTGAGACAGCCATTTCCGGGTGGTTATAAAGGGAACCGGGAAAGGAAGTCACCACGGAGACTAAAAATCACAGCGACCTATTTTTATTTTAAACTTGTTACTATTCTACCAGCTGGCCTTGGACCCATTCCTTTTTGTCCTTGTTTGTAAATTTTTGTACCTATCATTTCAATATCTAGGTTTTTATACCTGCAGTCAAAGAAACACTAAAACCCTTTCAGATGGAACTATTTGAACATATATGCATAATACATAGCATTCACCAAGGCATGTGTAGACAGAATTTTATGCAGAAACATAAAACTGTAGACTTGAAAGGGATAGAGAGACTATCTGACTAGCTTGTCACCTAATGCAGGAACTTGCACCATAAGATACCAGACCCTGCTGGTACCCTCTCATCCTCTGGACTATTCTTTGTGTTGTGTGCTGGTCTCTTCTGAGCATCCTCCTCACCCATACTAGCCTGGCTCCTTACTCTTCCAGATGGGTGCCCCTGTGAGTTCCCCTCCTTAGTGACAATCCCCTTTTCTACTTGGATCACACACACACACACACACACACACACGTTCCCTAATCACCTCTGTGTAAGCCTGTTCTCTCTTCATGGTCTTCAGAACTAAGAATCTGATGTTGGGCACTCTATCACCACTGAAAAATATAAATTTAATTTTTAAAAAAAGCTTATTTTCTTCAACTGAAAAAAATTTCCCAGATCATATTTGTTCATCATGGTTGTGCTACTTTCTTTGTAATTAAATGTATAGGATTTGACTAGATTCTTATTCTCCTTTTACGTCCGTCCCCATATTCATCCTGTCTCTCACTGACTTTTCTTTAATTTTCGTATCCATTGTTATGGCCACAAACTTGGTCCAGGCCCCAGTCACTTACCACCTGAAATAGCTATTTTCTAAACTCCTGCATTTCCTTCAAGTATTTTATGCAAAAAAATAAAAAAGAATAAAAAATATACGTAAATAAATAATAAAGTATTTTATGCAAAGCAGAAACTTATAATTACATAAAATATCCTTCTTAGATTTCCATAGAATCAAATGGAATAAATATAAAAGCACTTTATAGACTGTTAGGTACTTTATTATTGTTAGTTGCTCTCTTTTCCTTTTTCTTTTCCCTCCTACTTTTATCAGTCTTCCAGTTGAGATTTTGTTTGATCACAAGTTTCAAATCTCTCACTATTACTTTCTCAGCAGCTTAATCATGCTGAGCTTTGCTTCATAACAAGGGCCCCAGGCAGATGTTTTTTCTTGTCGACCAGCACATTTATTCTGACTTAGTTCATGCCAGTCTCTTCTTCTGTTCCCAGAATTCCCTCTGCCAACCAAGTTAAGTCTCTTCCTTCCTTTATAATTCTCTCTGGGCCTTAACAAACAGTGCAGTTTTGTTCTGACTTTTACTAATAACTTCAAACACCCAATAATCCACCCAATCCATAACTATTCCAATTGGTCTGCTTTTTGGTAGAAAACTGAGGGTGTGTATGAACAGGTGTAAAAAGTGTTTGGTATGTGATAGATAACATGTTATATAAGGTTGACTATGAGCCTTGGAGTTAAATGGATCTGTGTAAAAATCACAAGGTTGCCACTTACTAATGTGTCAGTAGGCCTATTTACTCTGAATCTCTTTCCTTATTCTGAGGGTAGATCTCAGAATTAAAGTAACATACACTACCCTGTTGACACTCAGCAAACAATAACAGTGGCCTTACTGTGTCTATAAATGTATAAGCCTATTTTGTACACATGACATAATAAAGTTACTGGCTAATTCTTACAACCTAAAATAAAATAAAATAGATTCATGAGCTTTGCTCATGTTTTCTTTCTGAAGATGACTATTTTCTAGTTTAAAATAAACCAACCAACCAAAACCCTTATGTATTGGCTATGAAGCCTGAATAAATAAAAATGTGCTTATGTTTTACAGGTATTTAAAATTCAAATGAAATCTGAACTTGACTCACATAGGAAATCAAGCTCAACAAGCATAGTCACTGGCAATAACACCTAAAACTTTAGTTTAAATTATAATAGAGAATAAAAATAAAATGTAAGCATAATTCTTATAGTTTTGAATTACTGTCTTCTTGTTGTTAACATATCAGACATTTGATCCTTAATTAAATATCTATTAAAGCCAGCCCTATCTTTCTCGGGGCAATATAAACTTTTGTGAGGCAAAAGTTTTGTCAGACCTTTTATTTTCTGTCAAATTGTCCTGATCTTAGAACAGTGCTTTTTCCATGGTAAGAAATACATTTGCCCAATCCCTCCCTAGAAGTTCCAAAGAATGTTGGTTTTGTTTAACTCTGAAGAAACGGTGGTGATGACCAGGGCCTTTATTTTTGGAGACATGTTACACAAAGACAACTGAGCTTCTTTAGAGAAGACAAGAGAAAGCTAGTCATATGAAACTCGGCTAGAAGGAAAAATCTCACCCCACACAATAGGGACATTTACCCGTGTGAGGCATGATGTTACTCCTCAAACATTACAAGCAACAGAAGTAAACACACACACAAAACAGAAGCAACCCCACCACTCCAAACCCTTTCGCTAATTTAGGGAGGGCCTGTTACTATGCAGAAGTACATCTTTATGCTGTTACAATATAGACACACATGTTATATATGTATATGTACATATATATGACATATATATGATTTATCTTATTCTTTTCCTAGTTAACATATCTAAATAGTCATTCTCCTATTTTAACAGCTGTATTTGAACCTAGAAGCTTATCTAATGGGATGGTTACTACAGCCCTGGGCCTGGGGCTTAGCCAGTGCCTAGCACTGGACTTGATGACCACTAACATAACCTATAACCCAGAATTATTTAACGTTTTAAAACAATGATTTCTATTTTTACTTTGAAATTGAATAAATACAGAAAACTAAAGTAGCCCTGACTGGTGTGACTTGGTTGGTGGGAGTGTCATCCTGTGCACAGGTCACAGGTTCAATCCCCCGTTCAGGGTGTGTACCGGAGGCAGCCTATTGATGTTTCTCTCTCTCCCCCTTCCTCTCTCTCTAAAATCATTAAAATCATGTCCTTGGGTGAGACTTTAAATTTGCTCTCTCCCCCTTCCTCTCTCTCTAAAATCAATAAAATTGTGTCCTTGGGTGAGACTTTAAATTAAAAAAAAGGAATACTTAAGTATACTTAACACATTGCGGACCAGTAGTTTTATTGCTAGCTTTACCCAGTGACCAGATACGTTTCTACTGAATGAGTACAAAAAACGTTTTACATAAATGTTAAAGGCACGCTTTAAAGTTAAATACCCATTGCATTTTGAAGTTATTTATTACACGTTCTTACAAGCTAGTATCTTTTTAAAGTATGATACTTTGTAAAACACTGTGTAATATGCAGCGAGAATTCTCGTGATCCGTCCACAATGTGCTAAGTCCCAATATACTTTTTTAAAAAGATCCTTACTATTCAAGTCAGGGTGGAGTGAGGGAGAAACAGAATAGGGAGGCAGTTCATACAGGAAAAAGAAACCAAGGTGACCCTAAAATAGACCTTTAACATTACTCTGCAGACATGGTTTCCAGAACGGCCACTGAAAACCTCCCGTTACTGTAACCGTTTTTGGAGTTGGTGACGATACTGCTGCAGCTAAGAGTTCCGACTCCAGTCCCCTCATCAACTCACAGCGAGCGCTTCCCAGCACCCTATGCACCTGACAACCACAGCAACATCTTACCGTCAGGGCAACAGTGCCCACATGGAGGCTCCATGCCTGGGGACCTCCGCCAGCCGGTTTAGATTCCATGAGGTACCACAGTGACACACAGCACCCACTGCTTTTCCTTGAGGTCTTTCATTATCTTCCCAAAATATGAAGTAAGGGCACACATGCCAACTGCCTTACAGTTGGCAAAGGGCACAGGATTTAGAAATGGCATTTTTACACGAGTAAAAATAACAAGCAAGCAACACCCTGCATGTTATTTTTTTAAGTGGCTGCTATGAATAAATAGAAAACGAGGCTCACTGCTGTAAAAATTCACGCAGGCTTGTAGAGAGAATGGAGGGTCTGATTAAAGTCAGGATGAAAAGCAGAGCATCTCTACAAACATTCGCCAGTGACCACAACAATCTCATCTGTCCCGTCTACCACTGTCCTCTTGCACTTTCTCTTTCTTTTTCTTGTATTTTGAAGCCCCCCCCCCCCCCCCCCCGCCATGGCCCATCAAAGGAAAGTCCTGAGGATGTTAGAAGTGAATGAACACAGCAGCCGAGGGAGCAGATGACTGTCAATGAAAGCAGAGGCCCACGGAATGAGAAGTATGAATGGCAAAACTTCTGAAACCAATCTCAGACCCTGACCACACCCTGTTCTATCAGAGTGACCTCATGCTGAGCTCAGTGCCAACTGACTTTTGGAGAAAAATATAACAACTATTTCTTTACCAACAAGAGAGTTGACCTAAACAGCTAATGCTTGGAGAAGACTGGGAAACACATGTTCTACTGCTGCCCCTTGCTAACTGTAGGCTATATGGCAACATGAAGACTTTGGAATATGCAATGAGGTTTTCCCCTGATCTGCCCCTAAATTTCTATCTCACCTTTTATTTATTTATCTACTAGAGGCCCGGTGCACAAAAATTTGTGCACTTGGGGGGGGGGTCCCTCAGCCCGGCCTGTGCCCTCACGCACATAGTCTGGGACTCCTCAGGGGATGTCCACCTGCTGGCTTAGGCCCACTCCCCGGGGAAACAGGCCTAAGCAGGCAGTCAGACATCTCTCTGGCAGCCCGGGAGCCCTCGGGGGATGTCCACTTGCCAGCGGGGAGCAGGCCTAAGCTGCAGTTGGACATCCTTAGCGCTGCTGAGGAGGCAGGAGAAGCTCCCGCCACCACCGCTGTGCTGGTAGCCATCAGCCTGGCTTGTGACTGAGGAGAGCTCCTGCATTGAGCATCTGCCCCCTGGTGGTCAGTGTGTGTCATAGAGACCAGTCATTCCCAGTCATTCTGCTGTTAGGGTCAATTTGCATATTACCCTTTTATTATATAGGATTTATTAATTTATGTTAATCTTCACCCGAGAATATTTTTTTTCCATTGCTTTTCAGAGAGAGTGGAAAGGAGGGAGGGAGGGAGGAGGAGAGAGAAACATCAATGTGAGAGAGATACATCGATTGGTTGCCTCCCACATGTACCCCAATGCACCCCAACCGGGGCCAGGGATCTAATTTGCAACCCAGGTCCGTGCCCTTAAATGGAAATTGAACTTGCAACCCTGTGGTGCATGGGCCAATGCTCTAACCACTGAGCAAGACCAGCCAGGGCCCTGTCTCACCTTTTTAAGACTGAAGATTCAAGGTAAACTAAAGTCCTTGAAACTTTATTAAGTTGCCACCTTCTTTGTATAAAATGACATCTTTACCTTACATATAAAAGGGACTTCTCAGATATGATTAAGACTCCTGAGATAGGGAGGTTATCTTGGATTATCTAGGTGGGCCCAATGTAATCTCAATGGTTATTAAGGGAAGGTGCCCAGAGAATCAGGGTCAGAGAAGGGGCCACAAGCCAAAGAATGCTAGCACCTTCTAGAAACTGAAAGGCAAGGAGATGGATTCCCTAGAAGAATGCCACCCTGTTTACTAATTTTATACGTCTGACCAACAGATGTGTAAAGTAATAACATTACTTTGCAGACATGAAAAAAGAAAGTGTTGTTTGAAGCCACTAAGTTTGTGGCAACTTATTACAGCAATGATTAAGAACTAATATACCTTCTCCATCCTAAACTTGGCTCAGGCACACATTCCAATAGAAAGTGTCCTTTGAGAGCTCCTATCCCATATGCCCTCCTTCCTCTACTTCCTCTTAGTTAGCTGTTCCTCCTCCTTGCAAAGCACTGGCATTTATCTTTATAGAGCCTAGTACTATAACAGGTAAAATATTTACATTTCCTTAACTAGACTGGGATGCTCTTTCTTAAAGGTAGGGCCTATGTCTTACTCATTTTCTTCTTTCCAGTGTTTATCAGTGTTTCAGACACACAGGGGCATGCAATGCTCATAAAAATGTTTCCAGTAAGTGAGCATGACTCATCCCTTAATGATCAGCAGCCTCCACTTCCTTACTAGACGATAAAGACACAGATGCCAAAGAAATAACTAGTTCATTACCAGGGGCTCGGAAATCCTATGTAAACAGCTCCTTTCTCCTCTGGAAAAGCTGTTAAAATAGTCAGCCCGTAGGTCACTGGCTTGAAGGAAGGAGTAGCCTTTCTACCACTGATGAAAAAGTTTACTAGTATAAAGCCAAGTATTGGGTTGAGTGAAGAAGAGAGAGACAATAGAAGAGGACCAACTAGTGATACATTAGTGTTTCTCAAAAAGTTATTGAGGTGCCCTGGCTGGGAAGCTCATTTGGTTAGCAGTGGTTCTCAACCTGTGGGTCGTGACCCCTTTGGCGGTCGAACGACCCTTTCACAGGGGTCGCCTAAGACCATGCTGCATATCAGATATTTACATTACGATTCATAACAGTAGCAACATTACAGTTATGAAGTAGCAACGAAAATAATTTTATGGTTGGGTCACAACCTGAGGAACTATATTTAAAGGGCCAGAAGGTTGAGAACCACTGGGTTGGAGCGTCGTCCTGATACGCCAATGTTGCAGGTTCGATCCCCGGTCAAGGAACATACAAGAATCAACCAATGAATGCATAAGTAAGTGGAACAAGAAACAGATGTTTCTCTCTCTTTCCTCCCCCTCTCCCGCTTCTTCTTTGAAATCAATAAATAAAATGTTCTTAAAAGTTATTGAGGTGAATCGTATTTTCCAAAAAATAATCACAGCAGTCTCTCCCACCCACGTTCTTCTGCACTGTGGCCCTCACACTCCACCATCAAGAAGTGAGGTCATTACCTTCCCCTTTGCATCTGGGTTCACCTTAGTGATTCACTTGTAAGCAATAGATTGCAGCAGAAGTGACACAGATGTCTCCTGAGACTGATGCAGAAGATATTTCAACTTCTGTCCCTTTAAATGTCTGCTTTCGGGATGCGCTTCCCTGTTCACTCCTTCCGGGAAGCCAGCTGTGATCTATGAGAAGCTGCAGTCACGTGGAGTTCTACGTGGAGACATTGTGGCTGGTAGGCTCCATCCACCACTGAGTTCAGCCTTTGAGTCATCACAGCCCAGAAACTAGACAGATGAGTGAAGCCACTTTCAAATGAATTCCTGCCTCCAGACAATCAGATCTTCCAGGATGAGGCCCTAGAGGCGACGGAGCAGGGACAATGATCCCTGCCATGCCCCGCCTGACTTCCTGACCCACAGAATCTAGGAGCCTAATAAAACTAAGTTTGGGGTGATTTATTATGCACAAGCAATAACAACAATAGTTAATAAACAGTCCAAAAAATCATTACTGTGACTTTGCTTCCTGATCCTAGGAAGACGGACTGGCTAGTGAAGAGCCTCAGTGAATTAATTTAATCTAATTCTGGCCTGATACAGTGAAATATACACATGCTCTAGGACGGTAGCTCCCTAGTTTGAGATTGCGGGGGGGAAAGGACCCTTCCCTTCATGGTGAAAATTTTACCACTGAAGGAATTACCCGGCTGGTCTTGTGCTGGATTTATAAGGCTACACCCACAAATATTCAAGAGGTTAGATTAGCTGGGATTAAACTCAGAGGGATGCTGGAAGGGCACCAAAATGTCTGCTCTCCTTCCTGCCCAATTTGGTCCACTGTAAATAAAACCTGACAGGCTTTCTTAAATCAACTTAATAATGTGAAGCACAAGTGCTTTCAGATGCCCAGTAGCTAAACCACATCAGCTTTCTGAGGAAGCCTTCTAGCAAGAGGCGAAAATAATAATGGATGCTGCCAAGAGGGCCATGCACAAGAGCGCTGGTGGCCTTGAGTGACTCACTTCCCAGGGCTCCATCCATCGATCCTGGAAGGTCAGAGGGGGAAGGAGTTGGGGTTTTAATAACCAAACTCCAGCCTCAACTGACTCGTGAGAGCCAGATGCTGTCATGTTGGAAGCAGATGAGAACACAGTTATAATCGATCTGGAATCCTGATGAATTCCAGGTGCACGTCCCAGCAGCCTGGGGGAGCTGGTAGCTCAGAGCCCTCAGAGGGCATTATTACTGTCATAGGAGGCTATTCTGTTGCAGAGTCTATGGGGCCTTGGGACTTTTCCCCTCTGGTTTCAAATAGGAGTATTTTTTTTTCCAGAGACAATTTCTCAGATATATCAAAGGATATAATAGAAAAAAGTAGGAAGACCAAGAAATTTGAGGAGATCAAGGTCAAGGTTCCTAAGGAAATTGGACTAAATATGGTGCTTATAACTCTCCAGTTGATGTCCTTAACCAGTAAGTGCCGTTTCATGACCCAGCAGATTGCTAGCCATGGTCCATACCATTTGAGAGAGAAGAGAAAGCATGACCAGGATCCCAAATAGTTTCACGGTGGCTGGACATCGAGGCACAGCACGGGAGTCCAGCCACATCAGAGGAGCACCTGCCCATTTTCCAGGCCTGTTTCTCCACATCCTCCAACCAACCCTTTCCTCTGCACGGTACAGTCAGTTTCTCCTTCTTGCAGACAAGACCCTGAACTAATGCAAACACCAAAAGAATGACCGTGCCTTCCAAACGTCTTTTTTCCCTACCTGCCAGGCCAAACGCTCAAAAATATATATCGCCATGCAACGAAGAACGTATCCTTTTAGGGAAGATGGCGATATGTTTGCCATGTGGATAAACTAGCCAATAAGAACAAACATGACTCCTTGTTCTCACCCTGGTCCTCAATTCAGGGCCATACATTTTCATAAGGAGATGCTTCAACACCAAAACCAGATGCTTTAATTCCATTTGAAAAACAATGAAAGAGAATAGAATTCAAAGAGAAATAACAGCTGACAACAGTTTAGTTTTCATCTACTTGCTACACTCACATGGTCAGGTATGTAACAAACCATGATTAGTACAAGTCTGCCATCTGAATCTATGTAATTACAACTCATTTATCATCATATGCATTGAGGTGCTTACTCAGTAACATCAGGCATAGGCCCCAACCCCCCCCACCCACCAAAATGCAGGCCTTGGGTTCATAGTCTTACCACCATCAGATATCATTCGATTGGAAGTGCTTCCTACTTTCCTAAAACATGTACTTCAGATCTCATAAAACATGAGCAACATTCTTTGGGGGAAAAAAAAACCCACAAAAAAACTTGCTGGTATTCTGATTAATTGAAATATGAGGAAATGGTGTAATCCTACATAAAAACCTATCAAGAGGTAAAAGATACCTTCTTCAATTTACATTTGAACTAAGGAGTGGTAGCCAAATAGGACAGAATGAATTTGTTTTCTCAAGAAATAGTTGGGGGGCGGGGGGAGAGGGAGACCCAGCTATATACATCCAATGGGTGGTCTTTAAATTTTCCTTTAGCATCTGGTGCCATGTTTCAGCACTGTGCTAGGCTGTGCTCTGTGCAAAGGGTCTGGTTACTCTAATGCATACTACTTTATGCAAAAATGAATACTGATGCCTGATACCCCATTCCCCACTGTAAAAACAGGGATCACCCCTCTGAAGGCAATGAATGGAATCCCAACTTACTAGATCATCTTCTTGAGGGCAAAGACTCCTGTGGCCCACTCCCTGGTCTCCTGGTACCTGGCATGGTGCTCTCTCTGCCAGGGGCAGCTCAATAGGTATTACTCACTGACCAAAACCCTACTTACACAAGCGTCTGAGATCATAGGACAACTTTTCCTAATCAGGAACAGCTGGCTCCCAAACCACCCTAAACCCAGAAGATTCCAATGACATTTTGGCTAAAAAGATTACAGAATACACACTTCACTATGATGTTTGAGGGGAAAAAAGATCCACTCACATAAAGATGGGAATAAAAGAAAACAAAAACAGGCAGAGATTTAAAAGACTGGGCTGTGAGTGGTATTACATTAAAAAAAAAAAGATCAATACAAAAACACTGTTTTTACCCTAACACTGAAAAGGTAAATAGGATGATGCTCTTGTGACCTATCCATAGGAAGGAAGTTTTCAGGGACAGACTCCTGCCCTGTCCTCATTCATGGCGATGAGAATAATCCCTTTGCTTGGTCTGGCCACATGCGCACCATGGCTTGAGGTTAATGCAGGCCAATAGCACACACAGAGCCAGCTCTGTCCTTGTCCCTTCTCCCACATGGCACAGCTTCTTGTAGATGCAAATGCCAGCCCAAGGAGAATCAGAACTTGAAACACCCACCATTACTCACTTATAAGTAATTACAGAAAAGAGGCAGATTTTAGTTAAAGCTCTAAAATTTCGAAGTCAAAATTAATTAGTTCTCATCGAGACTAGCCAGTTATTAGATTTAGAGGATTACTTTTTTTTCCCATCTAAGTATACACTACACTCTAAATGCCTAAGTCATAAATGATTCTGACACCTGACAGCTAAAACTCAATTCTACAAGTATTTGTGTGCCTACTATGCATAAGAAAGGCATTCTAGCTAACCTAAGAAAAAGCAAAATTAACATTCCCCTCATAAATTACTGAACTTAATTAATACTGATTCTATACCTTCATAATTTTAGGACATCATGTGGCCTGCAGTATAATCAGATGCTCGTTATATAGCTCATTTTATAACAAGGCTCACTGATAACTGTATAGTACGTGCTTTTGACATGAAAAAGACTTGCTCTTTTCATATATTCAAAGGAGGCAGGGTGGGGGGAATGGCCCCAAGGTCCTGTCTAACTCAGCGTTTCCCTCAGGAGATCCACACAGAACTGGGCCCAAATATCACCCAAAAGGAAGTTCAAAATAAGGCGCACCAAACCCTGATCCTGGCTCTGTCCCTCACCTGGCTATGTGACCCCGGGCCAACAATGCATTGGAATCTTAGCTTATTCTTTTATAACAGGGAGATATTAGTATTTGTCTCACAGATGTTCGCACAGAATCCAGTGATTTCCTGTGTGTACCAGGCACAGACCCTGGCCCATCGTAGGTCCTCAATAAATCCTAGCCGGGTTCCTCTACTCCGGAGGCTCCCAGGAAAGATGGGAGAGAGTATGGAAGTCCCCTGAGATCTGGATTGTAATCTAGCTTCTGGGTATTAATCCAGAAGCATCTGGAATCAAATGGGATTGACAGAAAAGGCACACGGTCCCATGGTAACCTGGGGCTCCAAGTGCCTTCAATTACTTTTGTAATGTCTCCCCTCAAAGCAGCCTCAGATGTGGGGCACATTCCAGGGGATCCAACAGGCACTCTCCTTGGCTCTGTAATGCTGCACACCACCACTAAGGGAAACTGGCTATTATTCCAGTTTTGAGGTCTTGGTACTTTGGCCCGGAACCCTTGGTGTCCTATTATTCACACGTAATTGTTTCTTCTTTTGCCGTCATTTAATTCCCATGGTCAACCATGCATATCCATTGGTTTATTGTTTTCCTGGGAAAGCATCACCTGTTTAAGATTACAAGCTGCTAACATCAGTGTCTATATATATGTGATAAGTTTTTCATAGCATCCAGCAAAGTAATGACAATACATATGATTTGAGGAAAAGAACTATGATGAATGAGTTCATGAAATTTACATGGTGGATGCTCAAGTATCAACCATAATGAAAACCACATACATTTAACAAAACCTGTTTTCAAACTGCCTATGCCATGTTCTCCAAAGGAAAATGAGTACTGCAAATAGTTTTTAACTTTTCTTGGAAATGAGACACCATTCCACTTAAGCTATGTAGACTAAGTTCATTGCTACCCGCTCACTGACATGTTAGAAAAGTAACTATTATACCTCTTACACCCTAGAATGAATAAAAAAATTAAATCATTCTATTCAAAGATGTCCAAACATAAGATGTTTGCGTGAGGATTCTTTTTAAAACTGAAAAGTATCCTACCTCCTTAAAGTTGTCAAATGCTGATAAAATGATTTCATGCCCGCCTCTGACAAGACAAACGGCTGCCAACAGTTCTAACACAAGGGCTTTTGTTCTGTCAAAACAAGAAGAAAAAGAAAAAACCATGAGTCAGTGAATGTGACAAGATGAATCAGCTGTTCCTTGCATCCAAGATCAATATAATAAAATATTTGTCTGTATGCTTTGTAAACTTTTACTAACTAAGGTATACTTACACTAACGTACATATTTAAACCTTTACCTATCTCTAGAATATGTGATTTATCTAGGGTAGCAAATTTGGAAGGCATGTTTCCCACTCTCTAAGTTACAAATTACTCACTAATGAAAATTAATTCTGGAAAGATTCATCTTTTAGTCCCATCATCAGATGACTCAGTACAATGTGGCTGAAAAGGTTATTAGTGAGCTAAAGACAAGAGGAAACTTGGGAATATTCAAGAAAACAACCCACTGTTAAATACTGTCTCTGGTTTTAGAATCAGAGACATAACATTTGCCAAGAAAGTTCAAAATCGATTGAAATTAATGCCCTACATTTCACATCTGCTAATTTGCACATGGCGCCAGAAACATCCCCTACGACAATGCAAGTTTCCATCCTTTCTTCTTCCTCTGCAGGAGGTGTGAAAGGATCTGGATTTCAGCTCTACTAATACGAGAATATTTTCTGTGACTCAAGGAAAGAAAATAAAACTCCATCTGAAATATTTTTAGGAGAACCTAGAGATACATTCCAAGCTTCTTAATACAATGTCAAGGACAGCACTGTTTCTTCATCTTAAGATGACTTCAGTGTTTCACCATTTTCTGGAATAAAATCTATTACTGAGCTCTAAACAAAGACCATTCTGATAACCCACAGCATCAGTTATCTTAAGGAAGATGAATAGTGACTTCCCGTGGGGGAAGACGGGACACAGAAGCATGACTACTTGGGATTCTTGTGAACTAAGGAAGCAACCATGAAGTTGCAAAAGCTTAAACCCGGGGAAGTTTGAAGCCATAATATTAACATCTAAATAGGACTTCTTGCTTTGCACTGCATTCCAGATCAGAAAGGATCTAATTTATAACCAGATTTCTTTACTTGAATTAACAGTTTTCAGATAGGTATTTTACACAGAGGTGTCTGATAAAGGGGAATAACACATTTCAAATGCAGAGTGCCTCACCAGAATGTAAAACATATTAGAATAACTAAAATAAACTGATGAAGGCAGGCTTCCAGAAGTAATCTGTGATGTGAATAATATGGGGCACCGGCCTTTATAGGAAAGTGAATATAAAGTGAAATCTGGCCCTGGCTGGTATGGTTCAGTGAATAAGAGTATCAGCTCCCACAGGGCAGGGTCATGGGTTCAATTTCCAATCAAGGGCACGTGCCTGGGCTGCAAGTTAGATTTCTGGCCCCAGTTGGGGTGGGTGTAGGAGGCAACCAATTGATGTGTCTCTCACATCTATGTTTCTGTCTCTCTCTCTCTCCCTCCCCCCCGCTCTTTAAAAATCAATGGAAAAAATATCCTCAGGTGAGGATTAACAAAACAAATCTGCATGCACAATTATTGTTTTGTTTGTGTTTCACTTTTGGTAATAAAAGCTACAGATCTAAATATTGCAAGTGAAGTGTGGACAAGGGATCATGGTTCTAGTTAGCTTTTGGCAATACCTGGTAAGTCTGTATGAGGACTGGCAACCTGGCAACCTCATGCTTTCCACCAAATTTTGCTAAATTTGCAAGGATGCTGAGAACTAGGTCCCAAAAGAAATGAAAGCTTAAAGAGAAGAGAGAAAGGCTGGAATTGTCACCAGTTGCTCGACTCTGCCACATGTAAGAATCTCACTCAGCTGGTCTACATAGCAAGGAGTCTACTGGTAATCTTATTTCAAAGAGTCACACTTGCAAGTTTCCAAACTCTAACTTTGTTAAGTGTTGACTATCTCTCTGCTTTCCCTACTTAGATTTAAACTTGTACATTGCAAATCAAGCTTACCTTGGATTCTTGTTGTTCAAGCTTAGTGCAATCTCGTTGACAGCATGTGGATGAGACATGACCATGTTGAAGCCATACTGAAATTAAGGTGGAAAAAAATAAGGTATTAGGAGTCAACCCAGAAGCTGTCAATGTTGATAAAAACAACCCCCTAACGTTTCTACCTAATGTGATTTCTGCCATCTTTAAATGCATTCATGACTCCAGTAATCAGTGTCTGAACATATTTCCAGGAAAAGGTTCAGGAATGATGTTACTATCAAGGGGCCCTATTTCCATATTTTATGAATAAACTATATGATCCTCTTTATTAAAAGGGTGAAAAAGCTCCAGCCCATTGATTCTCAATCCAGGCTGCTCATTAAAATCACCTAAGAGAGTAAACAAAACAAACAAAACAATGAATCTCAAGGACGGGACCCTGGCATCTGAATTTTTTTGAAGCTCTCAGAAGGACGCCACCGCTCAGCCAGGATTAATAACCACTGCATCTACTCCCTTCTCTGTGCCATGGCAAACAGGACAAAAAGCCTAGGAAAACTTGTGTGCCGAAACCTTCTACAAAATGAAGCAAGTTCAATAACAGCCTCAAGAATCATTCTTGATTCTGCTGAGTTGAGGAATTATTCCTTTTCCTCTTAGCTCATGACTTTATTTACAGTGACACTGAGAAAGTATTAGCAGAAAAAGCTTCCGAAAGCTTCCACCATCACATGAATCCTCCCCACATAGATCTTCGGATTACCTCCTCACTGCTTCCTCAAGATGAATTCTCCCATGCTCCAATCTAAGGTCAAGTCTCACTTGAGTCCTTTATTCCTGCTCAGCGGAATATACTCCAACAATTCCCCCACCCCCACCATTATTTTTCCCTTTCTAATTCATTGCCATTAACATAAAAACATGATGCAAATGATCTTACCCTAAGTAACAACAACCAAATCTCTCTTGACCAGTGGTTCCCAAACTTATTTGGCCTATCGCCCCCTTTCCAGAAAAAATATTACTCAGCGCCCCCTGGAAATTAATTTTTTAAAAATTTTAATAGCAATTAAACAGAAAGATATATGTATTAATGTTTCTACCTTTTTTGTAAAATATAGTAAAGAAAGGTGTAAATTAGAAACATTGAAGTTTGAAATTATGAAACTATTTATTGAACTCAGAATAGAAAGGTAATACAAAAAAAGTTAAAACAAATGCACCTGGGGCCATCACCGCCCCCCTGGATCGCTGCAGCGCCCACCAGGGGGCGGTAGCGCCCACTTTGGGAATCACTGCTCTTGACCCTACACTGTCCAGCTACTGCCTCATGTCTCTGCTATCCTTTACAGCAAAACTCCAGCACTCAGACTCGCATTCATCTCTGTTCTCTCCTGAAACTCCTCCCATCAGGCAGTTCATCACCACCACTCCAATGAAACTGTTCGTACCAACATCACCAATGGCCCACACTCTCACTCCTCATCTTACATGACAGCACAGCACTGGACACAGCTGAGCACTCTACCTTGAAACATTTCCTGCACTTGGATCTACCTCCCTGGCTACTTCTCAGTCTCTCTAGCTAGTTTTTCCTCAACTCTCTGATATTTAAACAGAATGCTCCATGATTATCCGGGACCTCTTTGCTTCTCTGTGTATCTGTTTACCTCATCCATATACCATCTATTAACTCCCAAATTTGTCCCTCCAGCCGGACCTCTGCTTTGAACTTCAGACGGCATATCTAACCACCTACTAAAGGTCTCTATTTGGATGTCCAAGAACACCTCAAAGTTAACATCCTCCAAAAAGAACTCCGAATCATGAGTCTCAAATCTGCTCATCTTGCAGTCTTCCCCATCTTAGTAGATAGCACCTCCATCTAACAGGTGCCCAAGACAAACACCTTGGAGCCACCCTTCCCTCCTTACCACATATGCAATACTATTGCCTTTACTAACAAAATCAAACCAGAATCTAGCCACCTCTCATCATCTCTACACCTATGATTCCGGTCCATACCACCATCAACACTTACTTAAATTAATGAAATAGCCTCCTAAATGGTCTACCTGCTTTTGTCTCTGCCCCTCAAGGTTAATTCTAAACATAAAAACCAGAGTGATCATGTTAAATTCAAGTGTCAGATTAATTCACACTTTTCCTCAGAACCCTTTAATAGCTTTTCATTCATAGTGAAGCTAATGTCTTCCGACTGGCTTACAAAGCCCCACACAACCAGGAAGCCCTGTTAGCTTCAGATTTCATCGTCTACCTTTCCCTCTTACTCACTCTGACCCATCTAATCTGCCCTCCTTTCTGTACCTTGATCACATCAGACTTATTCCTGTCTCAGAGCCTTTGCCCTTGCTCTTCTCTCTGCCTGGAATCCACTTTCTATCATATCCCTTAGCCTGCTCCCTCGTGTAAGTTGTTACTAAATGTTATCCTGGTGACACTTTCCTGGCTGGCCTATTTAAAACTGAACAGATATTTCCATCACTTCCTATTCCTAATTCCTGATTATTTTTGTTATAGCACTTAGTAATAGATCTCTGGAGCCAGTCTTCATGGGTTCGAATTTGACTCCAGCATTAATTAGCCATATAATGTTGAGCAAATTACTTCTCTGTCGTACTCTCAGTTTCCTCATTAATAAAATGGGGAAAGTAATAGTCCTGAGATTTCACAGGACTGTTATGAGTCTTACATTAATTAATAGGTTTGAAAACACTAGAAGTACTTGTAAATATTAGTTTTCATTTCATCAGCAACTGTATCTGGAACACTATATTGTTTAACACTTTATCATCTATCTCTCTCACTAGAAAGTAAGATCCCTAGGACACTTGTTTATCTAATGCTGTATTCCTGTGCTTAGAACAGGGTCTGACAATGCTAAAAAATATATTAATTGACTAAAAAAATAAATGCATGTTTCCCTTTTTAAATTCCATTCAGCACCATTATGTTGGGCTGGGTTTGAACTCAATTACTGACCCTCTATGTCAGTGGTTCTCAACCTTCCTAATGCCGCGACCCTTTAATACAGTTCCTCATGTTGTGGTGACCCCCAATTTCATTGTTACAAATTGAACATAATTAAAGCACAGTGATTAATCACAAAAAAAATATGTAATTATATATGTGTTTTCCGATGGTCTTAGGCGACCCCTGTGAAAGGGTTGTTCGACCCCTAAAGGGTCGCGACCCACAGGTTGAGAACCGCTGCTGTGATATTTATTTCCCATTTCTTCTTGAGCCCACCTGTAGCATCCTTATAAATGGAAATCAAATCCTATTTTTACATATGAATTTTGTTTTTCTAATTCTCACCCTGGTTAGCTGATCTAATTATACCTTTGACCATGTCCGTTTACCCTAGATATTCCAGGCTCTAACTTCCACTTCCCTGTTACGATTAATCCAACCCCCACAAGGCACTCTTTCTCCCAGTGTTTCTCAGAGTGGAGATAACCTACATCAAATCACCTGAAGAAGGGACCCAACTTGTAACAAAAATCCTCCGGGTGCTTCTTATAGATACTAGGACCCTCCGGGTCCAGCAGACAAGTAATTGTAACTTTTTGCCTGTTTACCACAGAGCCCTTTGAGAACCAATGACCAACCCAGTGTGTGAGTCTACTCACTCCTAATGTTCTAAAGCTGTCCCATTACTGCCCTGTCTTAAATGGTCCCAAACGTTGGTCAAGTAATCTAGACAAGTTTATCACTGTAGGAGGCAAACATCTTCCCTTTAAATACATGATAAATGCTAATTAAAATATCAAGGCAATAAATTAAATCTTGAGCATTAGAAAAAAACCAGACCTTTCTTTTTCAATAGAATCTCATATAATCCTGATATTTACTTCAAACAGAAATAATACAAGGAAACCAAAAAGGACAAGATTGGAGTCTGACAAATTCAGATTTTTTTTCAAGGATCAGAAACACAAACATACCTGATAATTCATGATGGCACGTAAACACATGATGCAGACATGCACGTCATCCTTCTTACTCACTAATCTTGAATTTTTCAAGGTTCTTCTGCTTGGCAAAGTATTATATCTACAAATAAAAAGGGAAACTTCTGTAACACCATAGATTACACTCTTAGCATAGGCACATGCACTTAAAAAAAAAAAAAAGGATGTTGCTCTCTACCTTTACCTGCACTGAATTGAGGATTACAGGTCAAAACCATCAACCATAAACCCATCACCACAAAGCTATTTCCGTACATTGGGAGGACCACATAATTGTGTGCACTGGTCATCATTTGTCAGGCCAGATACCCATGGCAATGAAGCTCGATTTCACTCAACCATATAACAAATCAGATTGTACATGGGATTCAACAACAATCCCTAGCTCCTGATCAGTAGGCCAAGCAAGATGTGCAGAGGTGATCTGAGGCAACATGCATGCAGATTGCATTTGCCAACAAGTGAACAGGTGAAACTTAGCTCACATATAGACTTCCAATCTTTGACACTATTTTAACTGCACCTTCCCATGAGTGCTCTCGGGAGTCCAGTATTCAGAGTTTAAGCCTAGGCAAGGTCATATATTAGCAACTTTGATATCAGCCTGTGATACTAGACCTTAATAGCATACAGCCTGATCCCTCACCTACAGCCTGGTATGGCAGCTGAAACTTGGAGGAGAATATGCTCATATTTCGCAGGATTAAGATGTTTCAATGTTAGGATCCATTCTAGAGACCCTGCATTGCTAAGCCATGGTAGTTCTCTCTGGGGATGTATGAGCCTGCAAGTAGTAAAGAAGTGAAATGTAAAGTAACAGGTGCAAGTGGAAAACATGACAAGGCTGTAAATGACTGCCTCCGAGGACAGTCTCCCCTGCAACTCCGAGCCTGAAATGTAGCCAACTGCAAAAGTTGTCAACTACTAGTTTGCTAAAGACAGAGTCAATGACAGAAGTGTTCCACAAAATAAGCCACAGCCCGCCCTTCTTGAATTGAGCTAATTAAAACTTTAAGGAAGTTATGATTAATATTGTTTTCAAAAGTCCCCTACGTGCAGGCTAGGAGTTGAAAACCGAATTGACAGTTTTGCCTGAAACTATTCAGCTAGTTTAAATTTTATTTTCTATTAAAAAAACCATCCAATGGAAGAAAGATGATTCTTTCACATGAGCCCACTAATCAAATACATTTTTTATTTCAATAAGTCCCTTGCCTCAATATACCTGAATATTTAAAATCTGTTTGTCTGTCATGCCAGTTATAAGAATGCTTTACTCAAGGATTTCCCACATTATTCACACTGGGAAGTAGAATTTCAGCAATGGAAATTGGCCTAACTCATTTTTGAATGCAAACACGACGTTAAGAAAACAAATTCAGATTTTGATGTGTGTAAGCCCAACTTCAACATCTAAAATATGGCTTTAAAATGTGTCACTGTGCCATAACCCTGGCTGAAGCATGACTGCTAACTCACTTAATGGAGTGTGCACAGAGATTGATGCACCTTCAAAAAAATAACCACACACCAGTCTGACCCAATATATGTGATCTTCTTAGTCTACATCTGAAATTCTTTCCCTTCCTCTACCATTCCTATTTTAACCTCAGTTTTGTGTTTCTTCATTGAAATCACTTGTTAGGTGTATAATAGTTGATTAGAGGGGTAACTGTCATTATTAATTAAAAGCAATTACTACTAGTTTCAGGGTAAGTTTAGAGAGAAAGAAAAGGTGATGTCGAGGGAATCAATTTTCCTTTGCTAAATTTTATTCCTGTGCAGCAATGACTGCAGAAGATATACTGACCAAAGCAAACAACTCTTTAAGGAAGGTGGAACAGGCCAGTCTACAGTCACATATTTCTGCATCACTTCAAAATAAAGCTTAATGACTCCAGAAAGTAGATCAAATTTACACCTTATGGTGTTTCCTAAGAGATGTAAAGTACAATAGCAAGTTCCTTACTTTTATTTATTAATCTGGTTCTTCAGCTATATTGTAATAAGACTCTAAAAAGCCAAAATATTATCCTAGCCAGTTTGGCTCAGTGGATAGAGCATCGGCCCATAGACTGAAAGGTCCTGGGTTTGATTCTAGTCAAAGGCACGTACCTTAATCCCTGGCCCTGGTCAGGGTGTATGCGGGAGGCAACCAATTGATGTCTCTCTCTATGTCTATCCCCCTCCCTTCCAATCTCTCTCAAGATCAATGGAAAAATATCTTCAGGTGAGGATTAAAAAAAAAAGTAAAAAAGCCAAGTGTCTTTGTCATTACTTGCAGAGAACTAGCACATGCATATTTATCAATATTTAAAAAAATTAGAAAATATACAATATATAAGATGTTAATAAAAAACAATGTATTTTCTTTATTAGTGACAGTCTGTTAAAAACAATAGAGCTAAGCTTTTTACTAAAGTGCATGGTATTTAATCTAAAACTATTTTTCTCCAATTTTTGTTCATACTAAAATAGAGTGGGTATTAAAGGCAACAATTGAACTTACGTTTAAAATCATTGCATTACAATAAATACAAAACCACCACCACAACCAATAAGAACAAAAATCATAGCAATGACAGCCAAAGAGATCTGTGATTTCATTTACACCAACCTTTCCTGATACAGATGAGAAAAACGAAGCCCAAAGAAGTCAGCTCCTCATAGCAAATAGAGGGAAGAGATGAGATGAGATCAGACCAGATCCCACATCTCCTCACCGGGATTCAGGGCAGCCACTTTCTACAAGTTGCTCTCAGTCTGACTCACTGACACAATCTGTCTGGTTATCACGTGAAAAAGCTACCGCCCACAGCCATACGCGCTGACAAGTTCCTTGCCAAATGTTCCCATCCTGTCATCTTGACAGCGTTTTCGGCTTTGGCCCTCCATGGGTATCATTCTCCTGGTGATCACTTCACCACTAGGATTAAGGCTTCATTTACTGTACTGAGAACAGCAGCATCTGAGCATCTTCAGAACACAGTGGCCAATCCACTTGGTAAGCAACGTTTTCAAATCTTTATCCTCTATCACTAACCAGAAAAGTGAGAACTTTTTTTAAATTAATAGGAAATTTTGGTCTATACTATATTTTTGAAACACTCATTTTAAAGAATTTTCTCCCATTAAATAAATGTACCTGATTAAAGTCACAGCTCTTTACCTCTGCAAATACAGTATTTGCCAAGGACTTAGTTTAGGGTCACCTTAAACCTGCACGGTTAGCATGCACATTAATCTACTCTTCAGCATTCATGTTTTATTGAATTTGACAGTCTATATAATAAGATATTTGGTTTATTTGCTTTATCATCTGAGTCACTTATTACACCTTTTTTTTTTCTTTTTTGAACAGGTTTTAAATTCAGCTGCAAAGTGATACTATCCAAGAAACCCATTCTCATGAAGCTGGTTTTAATGAAGTCCACCAAGTTGACTCCAAAATCCCAACCACAACCAGATGCATTAGGACTAACAATTGGCGCAGCCACTTCACCACAACAAAGACACCTGGACAAGGTGAGAAGCACTGGCCTCTGGGGCTCTCTGCCAGCATCAAACATCCAACAAATCTCTTGTCGAAGCCCCAGAGCTTGTTTTATTGAGCATTTACTGTTTATATTAGACTCTCAATGCTAAGGGAAAATGAAGGATAAGGATGTTGCTTTGGTCCTCAATGCCTTACCATCTAGGGTAGAAGCAACAGATGATTAATATCGAAAGCCTTTGTATTACGATGTGCTTTGTCCACACCAGCCCCAGCCTACCCTGTCTGTCACATACACATTATAAATGTGTAAAATAAGCTCAATAACAATACACACACCTGCACAGCACAACATGTAGGAGTGAAGACAGTCACACCTTCTCAAAGGAGAACTTTTTTGCAAAGCATCACAGTTAAAATCCCCATACAGTCATTCTTCTCTGAACCAAGGCAGACTTAACTGAGTTAATATAGGCTTACTCTTGGTAACTGTCTTTAGGCGTATGAAAGCTGTTTTTAAATGGGGCTCTCATTCAAGAAATAAATATAAAAGGAATGGAATGAGTATCATGGAGGTGACATGACAATGAACATAACTGGACGTGAAATATTACCAATGTCGATTCAAAGCATACCTGTCTTATGGTTCCTTGAATGGTGAAATTACAAGATACTTCCGTTCATTACTTCTGTCTATACTTAAAATGTTCTACAATAGATGTGAATTACTTTCCAAATAAAGAAAAAGAACACTGCATAAAAAAACTATTGTGGAGGGTATAGGTTTACATCCCCCTAAGACAGCGGGCTGGCTGGAGACTGTGACCATAATGCTTTTCCAATTTCAATCACCAGGCAGGATGTTTCCTAGAAGGCCTCTGAGGTGGAGAGCGGCCCCTGATCTACCCTCATAAAGCACAGGTTAGGGTTTCTGTGATGAGGCCCAATCCCACCACAATACATGGGACAAAAGAAGCAAGTATCACCATCAGAAAAATGAAGCCTTAAAAATCCGATTCCCTGATGCTGCGAATGTCCACCTGGAGGTCAAAAAGCCAGAAGACAATGATGAACAGTTTCTACAGAAAAAGGATGAGGGTAACTGTAGGGCCACAAAATTCTACCAGGTGTATGAGTCACGCTGATTCCCTTAGGTAGCACTGGGAAATCACAGCAATAATCGGCCACCAATTAAAAATTCAAACAGCTCAAAAGAAACTAGTCACAACTGCCAAACATCGTATGTACAAGGTGCTGTTGCATAATCATGTTAACACTAGTAGATATAATTCAACATACTACCTCTGAGAGGGTATGTAAGGCCGCCTGCAATCCGGTTCTACAACAGAACCCTTAGGCTAAGCTCTCTTCACCTTTCACAAGCACTGATCTATTTGAATACACTTTCCACAAAGACCTGAGCTTTAAGGGAATTAAGCTGGTGACTCAGTAGGAGGTAAGAGTAAACTAATACCCTTGTTCTAATCACGTGTTCTGTTAGACAATTACATAAAGTGAAACGAGTTCCTATAATATTTCCTTCCTGAAGCTACTATGAAACTACAGATAGAGACTATTTGAACCGAGCCAGACTGAGGCCGTCCACAGTTCACAGGGGTATATTAAAAATGCCAGGCAGCACTGGTGCCTGCATGGTCCCCTATGGATAACTGAGGCCGATGAGCTTTAGTCCTGTGCCAAGAAGTATGTCTTGAGTGTTCCCAGACTCTGTCAACAGCTAACGGTGCATGTTACTTTAACTGACACTTGAAATTGGCTTCTTCACTAGTAGTTCTCAGGACTCGTGGTACATCACAGCTTAACCTATAGGACAAGGAGGAAGAAGGGGCTTGGAAAGAGCTTCAACTCCATTCATCCCTCTCCACTGGCCGCCAGGCCAACGGTCTGGACTGTGATTACGGAGCTACTGGCTTTCAAGGCTACTGTGGAGCTGAAGAGGGAGGGAGGGGAATAGTATAAGTTAAAACACCACAAAAAATCTCTGTTGGTTCTTAGATTCACTTGTTTTCCCCAAATCGATGCTTCCCAGATTGCAGAAAAACTTTTATTTCTAGAGTACTAAAAAAAGTTAGTTCTAGCATACTTTGACCATCCAAAAAAGACCACTACTGCTTTTATGGATGAGAGCCTGTACAGAGGTCCTTACTGTGCCGTTTTCACTGACATCCCATAGAGACATTTAGAGATAATTTCCTGCCCAATGTATTCATTCTGAACTGTAACAATTCCTTCAAGCTGATGGGAACAGGTCGAACGAGACCCTGAAACAACTGGGTCTCTCTGGTGTGTCAGGACAGGCTCCCTGAGATGTGGGGATCGGAGGAAACTCCCTGGATTCCGAAGGGAAAAACAGCGGAATGAAATATTTATGGAGTGGCTGTGACCCAGGCCTGGACCACTGGGGCAGACTGTCTAAATCCTGAGACACCCTCTTCCCCCAGACGGGCAAGCAGAGCTTTGGGGCTCTGAAGCCTGGACTTAACAGAGAGGTTTTCCGGAGGCAGAAAGTAGCCCTGGGTCTAATTTTTGGAGCTCCTGCCTTATGTAGGAAAAATAACGAGGAGGAGTTACTCAGGGCTGTTTTTTGAGGTCAAGCGTTTTGAGAAAATTCCATTTTTTAAGAGGCCATTTTCACAGAAACCTTATAGGAAACGGATACCACCAAATTTCTCAGGCCCTCTTCTCCGTCAACTCTGAGAATGGCCTATTATCTTGTCAAGCACTGAGCTAAAACGAAATGCTACCCCGGCATTCAGAGATGAGACACTGTCTGGGAAGGGCTGCCAATTGGAACTCAGAAAGTTCCGTGAATATGGAAAAGAAACGCATTACAAAACTGACCTAAGATCAAAACCAAAGAGTCATGACTCTAACCACTTGTATTAATTTTATGCACCGGTAGTTATATATACATGAAATAAATGAAGAACTTATAAATTAATGCTAGTATGAGTACAAGGCATTTTTAAAAAGCAATTTTTACAAATATCTGTTAGATGACGTATAGAAAACATTTCCTATTTGGGGCTATGGCTGCCAACTGAGCCACCTAGTTTTTTTTAAAAAGCAATTTTTACAAATATCTGTTAGATGATGTATAGAAAACATTTCCTATTCGGGGCTATGGCTGCCAACTGCCAACTGAGCCACCTAGTTCGTGTGCGGCAAAGAATCTGCTGAGGAGCAGGCAGTGAGCAGCTCAGCCTGCACAGCGCTGGCCGCAGGTGCTGCAGGGCAGGAAGGTAGTTCTGTTCTGAAAGCCCTTCAGGATGACTGATGGATGAGCGCCAATCATCAATAAGTTGACTTATTCTAATAAATGACAAGGCAAATAAAACCCCAATTTTTTTATTCCTAAAAGCACATACACATAAAAGGGCAAGGCCAGCAAAGGAAATGCAGGGAAGTAGCCCTCTTGCATTTGCTTGACTACAGATTAGACATGTAGGAATTTCTCTTGCCAAGTATATGTTAGTAGCCTGCATTGTGTCTGATGCTCCTTGGAGTTTTGGTTAGAGTCCTGTTTGGCTGTCCTTCCACCACTCTTCACTGTCAGGGAACTACAGCAATTCTGAAGTAGGTCCTCCTGTTTGGGAATGTAACAGACAAGTGGGACGACATAAAACTAAAAAGCTTCTGCACGGTAAGGGGAAGAATTAGAATGAAAAGGTAGGCTATGGAATGAGAGAAAATACTGGCCAAATATCTGATAAGGGCTTAATATTCAAAATACATAAGGAACTCCTAAAACTCAACAGCAAGAAATCAAGTAGCCCCATTCAAACATGGGCAAAGGACTTGGATAGAATTTTTCCAAAGACACACAAACGGCCAAAAGATATATAAAAAGATGCTCATCACTAATGCTCAGGAAAATTCAAATGATAACACCTCATACCTATATAGACACTTGCAAAAAGAAAAAAAGATTAGTGCTGCTGATAAGATTGTGGAAAAATGGGAACTCTTGTGCACTGTTGCTAGAAATAAAAATTGGTACAGCCACTATGGAAAACAACATATGAAAGTTCCTAAAAAAAATTACAAATAGAATTGCTATGATCTGACCCACTTCTGAGTATTTATCCAAAAAAATACTCAAAGACATATCTGCACTCCTGTGTGTATTGCAGCATTATTCACGAGAGCCAAGATGTAGAGATAACCTACCTAAATGTCCATCGACGCATGAACAAATAAAGAAAATGTGGTAAATACACACACTGGAATATTATTTAGCCTCGAGAAAGAAGGACATCCTGCAATATGCAGCAACATGCATGAACTTGAGGGCCGTGGCAGAATGGCCCAATTAGAGAAGGACAAATGCTGTATAACTTTTTATATGAGGGATGTAAAATAGTCAAACTCACAGAAGCAGAGCATAGAATGGTGGTTGCTGGGGCCGGGGGAGGGGAGGAGGGTATAAAGTTTGATTATTCCAGGTGAATAAATTCTACAGATCTGCTGTAAAACGTATGCCTATAGTTAACAATACTGTATGGTACACTTGAAAATTTGTTTAAAAAGTACATCGCATGTTAAGTGTTCTTATCATATTAAAAAGTAAAAGCAATATATTAAGAAGCCAATGATGATAAATTTAAGAATGAGTAAGTACTGTGTCTATGATCATTCTGGGAGTACAAGAAAAAGACCACTACTCATGGGCAAAAGCTAGCAGTGATCAAACACTGGATTTTGTTCAGAGATCTACATCTGCAAAGCACCAAACAGTAAACCCCAATATGGAAGCTGCTGTTCACCCAACGATTCCTTGAAATAAGTCTGATCACACATCTGAAGTTGTAACTTATGCTCATATCAGGATATGTTCTTTCTTTTCTTTTTTTTTCCATGTGAAAGTTTATTTAGAAAGTCACAGAGATAGAAGAAGTGAGCTGTAGAAGAAGTGAGCCAGCTGGGCTGTGTGGGCTCAGGAAACAAGTTACAGAGGCAAAAGAAGGGCCCTCGAGGCTTTGGAGAACAAAAGGCAAAGAAGACATGCCTGGGGGGAGAAGGGAAAAGGTGCAGGTGAGCTGGAGAGAGAGCACACTGGACATTTTCTTGGATGTGCGTTATGTATGCGTCTGCCTCTCCCTCTAAGCCTGTATTAGCCACAGAGAACATATTACTGCAGAACCTTGAATGAACATTTCCTGAGCTGACCTAACCAGGCTTTCTCAGAGTCTGGGGGGAAAACAAAAAGGTATTTCAAAAATCTCCTGTGAAGCTTCCATGCCAACATTTGTGAGATTTGTCATTTCTCCAGGAAAAAGAAAACTTATATATATTTTCTCGTACAAATCGCACTTTCAAACAATCTAACTATTTAGATATCAAACTAATATCTACCTATAAATAAAGAATAGTAATTAGAACTACCTTGAAAGCTAATAAGGGTTCGACCCAACTGGAATGCACTGCCAACTGGCTCTGTCACATAATTTGGCATAACTGTACTAGCCCCTTACGGTTCCAAAGTCTGGGTTAATAGCACTCTACCAAGATTTGGCATTTTAGGTTTCGTCTTTCTTACCCTTCAGACATGGCGTCACTTGGGGATATTTTTTCTATCACTTAAACATAAAATTTATGATGCTAAAGGGGAAAAAATGAGTCGAACACTTTTCTATCGCCAAAAGAAACAAAGCTTAAGGAGGTGAATCCAGATAGTTCAAGTGGGAATAAAGGGAGAGAGGGAGACAGAGACAGAGAGAAAAGTACACAAAACTCCTAATGAACCTTTTCTAAAGTCACTGAAATTTTCTGTTCATCTCCATTCCCCCTTATAGGACCAAATGGCATCTAAAACAGAAGCCGTAAATCAAAAGGTCTCAGTATATGCTTTTTGAATAGAGTAAGTGAATGAACAGTCCTCCATCATATGAATGGGAGCCATTGCTGGTCTTAACTTTCTGTTTTTTCATTATATTCCCTTTGTCAAAGGCATTTGCTACGAGTAGCTAATTAATCAGGATGCATCCCTATGTGAAGTGTGCAACGAAGCCATTTATCTCCTGTGACCTTTAGATAGAAATATTTCTGTTCATCCCAAATTATCTCCTCTTCTCATAAACCTTCAGTAAATCATTACCATTGAAATAAAATGACAGTTCAGTAGCTTGGCTTTCAAAATATTACATCAACTGGCTCTAAAGTACTTCCAGCCAGACTCATCTATTCATTGTTTCCTAAACAAACCAGGCAGTCTTACCACTGAACCACTGCTCATACCACCTTCCTCCTCCTCCCCTTTCCTAGTCACACCCCAAGTCTTACTCACTGTACTTCATATACAGACCACGCCATGAATCTCCTGTAGGTCCTGCTGCTCACGCTAGCCTCTAAAGCAGTGGCTCTCAACCTGTGGGTTGCGATCCCTTTGGGGATCGAATGACCCTTTCACAGGGGTCGCCTAAGACCATCAGAAAACACATATATAATTACATATTGTTTTTGTGATTAATCACTATGCTTTAATTATGTTCAATTTGTAACAATGCAAATACATATTTACATTACGATTCATAACAGTAACAAAATTACAGTTATGAAGTAGCAACGAAAATAATTTTATGGTTGGGGGTCACCACAACATGAGGAACTGTATTAAAGGGTCGCGGCATTAGGAAGGTTGAGAACCACTACTCTAAAGTTTCATATCATTAGTTTTGGTTATATTCATATGACGCTTGACATTTGCGTGTGCACAAACACACACAAACATATCTACACTCCTTTCTCAGTCAAATCGTAAAGACACTATGACAAAGTGGAAGAAACCAGAAGACTTTGATTATAAATCCTGGCTCTGCCACTTACTAGCTATGGATAATTTCCTGAGCGTCAGCTTCCTCACCTCTCAACGGGGCTAATAATCCTTGACTGCCTCCCAAAGACTTTATGAAGATATAGTAACGTAAGTATGAACAAGTCCTTTATCAGTCATGAAGCATATACAAATATATGATTTAATGTATCTTTCTGTATCCTCAGCACTTGGCAGAGTACCCTACGCATATTAAGTATATAATAAATCTTGCTGATGAAAGTAGCAGACCACAGCTATAGAAATCTGCTGAGTCATCTTCAGTGTGTCCCTCAACTTATATAGTTAACATTTACTCACAACTCACTGTTGTGCCAGGTTCTTTACAGGAATTGCTAATTTAATTTCACAACATGTGAGGAGGACCCTGGACCCTATCATCTCACTGATCTGAGAATCTGTGAGATAGATCCCCAACAATGCATTGGTTAGGCGACTTGTTTTTCCATTTCCGTAAAGCCTCTCTCAGTTGGTTTCTCTGCTGGATCAAAGATACAATAAAGTGGCCCTGGATGGTGTGGTTAGAGCGTCGGTCAGCACAACAAAGGGTCTCAGGTTCTATTCTCAGCCAAGGGCACATATACTGTACCTGGGTTGTAGGTTCAATCCTCGACCCCAGTCAGAGCAGGTGCGGGAGGCAGCCAATTGATGTCTCTCTCACATTGATGTTTTTCTCTCCCCCCTCCCCAACATTCTCCCTCCCTCCCTTCTACTTTCTCTAAAAATCAATGGAAAAAATATCCTCAGATGAGGATTAACAACAACAGAACACACACAAAAACACACGATAGAAAAAAGTGAAGTTAAACTCACAGTAGGAAATGCTGGACAAATCTGTTGGGCATGGTGCACCCATAAGCTATATATAATTAAAACTGTCACCATTTTCACTAGCAGGGCCATTAAGATAAACTCCAATCTGAAAACGTGGAAGTCCATTCTTAACCCAAGTACACTTTTCTCTTTTTACAATTTCAAATAAAGAAATACAAAAATCAGATACACAACCACCCAACACTTTGTTGTTTTTGCTTACAATGTGCCAATAAGTAAAATGGAAAGTTTGTAATTGCAGATTATTTTTGTAAAGTCTGAAGAATTTAGAAAGTCTTTATTTTATGGTTATTTCATTTTCTGCAACCTCAGATTTTCATCAGGTTAAGGAGTGTCTTCAACATTTCTCCTCCCTCAGAAATAAAACTTGGATGTTTCCTATAATGACTGTCTCCTCATTTTTCTTTTTTCTTCCTCACCTATAAATGGGGCTAATAATCCTTGATTACTTCCCAAAGACTTTAACAGTATCTTTTTTAAATATATATTTTATTGATATTTTACAGAGAGGAAGGGAGAGGGATAGAGAGTTAGAAACATCGATGAGAGAGAAGCATCGATCAGCTGCCTCCTGCACACCCCCTACTGGGGATGTGCCCGCAACCAAGGTACATGCTCTTGACCGGAATCGAACCTGGAACCTTTCAGTCCCCAGGCCGACACTCTATCCAGTGAGCCAAACCGGCTAGGGCAACAGTATTTTCTTTAATGAAAATCTTGATTAATAGCTTATCTATGAGAATAATTTTAAATATGTTTTTCTTTGTAGTTTGTTCTCTTTTAAATTGGCATCTATCGAAATAGATGGGATTCTTCTATTCTCAGAAGGAGCCAAAGCCCCTCCTGCAGGGGACATCAGACACCTGATATGAAAACAATATATTTACTGGGGGGGTGGGGGGGGGAATCATCCTATAAATCAGCAGGCAGGATAATGTAGCATGGAGGTTGGAGTCTGGCCACCTTACTCCAAGTCCTGCCTCGTTTACTTACTGTTTAATCCCACACAAGTTGCTTTAACCACTAGCAGACTCCGTTTCCTCCTGGGGAAAGTAACAGTAGCTATCACACAGAGCACCGTGAACAGTAAATCACAGGAGGCTCTTAGAACAGTGCCTGGCACACAGTGGACACTCAATAAAACTGGAACAAAGCTATCTATATCTTCATGTCCACTTTAAATACTTAAAAAAATTACTCCCCTATGCTCAGCAGGCCTGGCTCAGTGGTTGAGCATCGACCTGTGAACCAGGAGGTCACGGTTCGATTCCTGGTCAGGGCACATGCTCAGGTTGTGAGCTCGATCCCTAGTGGGGGGCTTGCAGGAGGTAGCCGGTCAATGGTTCTCTCTCATCATTGATGTTTCTATCTCTCTTTCCCTCTCTCTTCCTCTCTGAAATCAATAAAAATATATTTTTTAAAAATTACTCCTCTAAAAAGCATTGCCAGGAATAAGATTACTGTATTAAAATGTATAAACCAGCACATAAACTTGAACTCTATCTCTTCATATGAATCCACTATGTATATAGGCAGTAAGAGTCTGACAGTGACTATTCATTAAACGCCATTCCACTGAGTTAATAATCTCAGGAAAACAGTAAAATTTGTTCTAGGGAATCTTAGGAAAAAATATTAATAGGAGTTTATATCATAAAGAAAATGCAGATCTTGGTCTCCTCACCACAGTGTGAAAGGTCAGTCGGGGTGACCTCCCAGGTCTTTCCAGCTTTGCATGTCTATGACCCAACCTCTCCTTAGACAGCCCTCCACCCCACCACAAAGCCTCTGTCCCAGAAGGGGCAGTTTCTTCCCTCTTTCCCAAACATGCCTGACCTTTGATGTAAGAATTCTGCTCATCTCATCCTCTTTCACTCTACCTCCACCTGGAATAGCCTTTCCTCACCTTGAGAAGCAGCTCTGGCCATCACCCCAAGTTTAAATCTGACCCCTTCCTCCAGGCTCTTAGTTTTCCACCTCCTGCATCTGAATTAATGCACTCTGTCTTCAAAAATCTAGCGTGCACATATGTGCATATATAAATCATTTAATTTAGCTAGATCTGTGGTCACATCAACAGAAATCTACCTTAACTGAAGGCACACCGGGCTCTGAATTTAAAAAAAACAACACAATCCAGGTTTCTACTGCATCAATATCAACATTTTTACTATTGGCCAAGCTGACAAATTTATGACAATACAGAATCGAATAGTTGATATAACTGAAGGTGAAGGTCATGTCATAAAACGTTTAATAATCCACTTAAAATAGTTAAAAATTAAAGTCTGAATAGAGAGAAGAATGTGCATCAACATTAGTGTTTTTCCTTTTTTTTCTTTAACCAAGCCCACTTATAGTGTTTTAAATTTCTTAAAATTTCATTTCTTCTTCCAAGTTTAACTAACCCTTTTTACCAATCTATATTATAATCTGGAGATCGGGATAAGGAAACTGAATTCTGCTTTGGATATAGAAGACATATTCTAATCAAACAAAGCTACCAGAATAAATCATCTCTACAGAAAATGAATTAATATGCTTTTTCTTTCTTTAAAAAAACCACCCCTGTAATATTAATAAAAATATAACATACTTTAAAGGTTTAAATTCTTAAAATGAGAATTCATAATATGATAACAGAGTGTATCAAAGTGTAAAAGGCAGTGGGCACATCCAGTACTGGGTGAGGGCGCTAAGCTATGAGGTTATCATATTATAACATGGAGAGCAGTTGCAATACCCTGCCACCATGCACTACCAGCTCTCTTGGGTGTCATTTTCACCCGCGACTTACGAGATTTTCCGGTTTGAAGCCTCATCATCAGTGTGTAAACTGAAGCTGCTCCAGAGGCAACAGGGAGAGAAGCAGCTCTGGTGGCATTTGAACTGAAGATACTCAGGCAGAGAAACCAATCTGGTGGTGGTGTAAGAGATGAATGGAACCGGAAGAAGAGGAGACAGTAGGAACAGAAAGGACAAAGCAGAGGAGAAGACAATCAGAAATGTGATGACGGAATGAAAAAGAAGGGCAACTAAAAGAAAGCCAAAAGGTGAAGGAAATGTGGGGATCAGAGAGAGAAAGGGGAGAGAGGAAGGAGGAGGAAGAGAAAAAAAATGTAAACAATCTTTGGGTATATGAAAAGCAACATGTACCATATGCCTGTACATCTGATTGCTGTTTTTATAAATCACAGATGCTAGCAAATGACCAAATATGGAATTAGAATCTAGGCACAAATCCATGAACCTCAAGAACTGGAATATCATTGATACGCATTGTTTAAAAACAAAAATCAAAGCTTCAGGTCAACAAGTTTCATGAAAGTTACTGTCATACTGATTCTCTTGAGTGACTAGAACCTGGGGAGGAAATTCCATTGTTCTGTTCCTGAGTCTGAAACTGTTCAAACACAAACAGAAGAAGGTGATGTTGGTTTCTTAGTTGGTCATCTTCAAGCACAACCTGCCAACCGGAAATGCCACATAGTTCCCGAGCTCCTCAGAAAAGTATTTCCATCATGTCCATCTCTCTATATTTTTGGTCTATTTTTCCATTTTAAAGTGAATTCTAGCAGGATCTACCTGGAGCCAACCATGAAGTAAATCAGAAATTGATGTCCCTGTACTATGCCTTCCAGGGGCCAGGATTACAACGCTCCTTGGACCTGGGATGTTTCCCACATTTTCCTGACTCTCCCACTCTACCAGAAACAACATGAGCTCCCCAAACAGTCTTTAATCACTCAAAAACAGGCATAATGAATTATTAATCAAGAAATGAGTCCTTGTTAGGGTAGAGCTAGCCAATAAATGATCCTTTCTAGGTAAGAAATGATGGGAAAGCAAATTAACACTTAGTTTGTGCATTAGATCCCTTACATATACTAGTAGTTATAACTATACTAATGGTAAGAATTTCCATTCAAGTACCAAAGTTATGAGGGAATTCTTTAGGCACAACTGGCCTTTCTTCAGCTTCCAAATCGGCCCACATATGTCCCTGTCTACATGTAAAGTTGATGCAGACTAGCAGGTTATAGAGCTCTTGGCCTAATGCAAATACCATGAGATGAATTAAAACACTGCTCTTCATTATTATTGAATTATTCTAAAACCCATTAATATTTTTGGCATTTCCAAACCCCCCCCCCCAAAAAAAATCTGAAAGGTTGATTGGAAGCATCATATTCAAACATCAAGTCCTTCAGCAGAACTGAATTTCATTAGAGACTTCAACTTCCCACGACCAAAACCCAAGTCAAAGGGACTAGAAGTAATTAAAAGGCTACCAGATATGGAAAGCCTGAAAGTCCCACATTCGTTGGCTGCACCTGGACATGTGGACTTGACTGCAATGACCCGGTACCCACGGTGACCTTAAACACTGACAGGAACAAAGTCCGCCTGCCAGGTCAAGCCTGAAATAAGTGAGATAAACTCTTCAAGATACAAAGCGTAAGCAACGTTTGGGAATGTGGGACTTCCTAATAAAAATTTGTATTAAACTCTTGGAACATAAAAAACCTTTCTGAATCTGGATGTCTCTGTCTTGGCAGGCAGTACTGACTGACACACTCATGGACAGTAACTCTAAGTACGGTGCTCGGCAAATTATAGCAACTCAAAAATATTCTTCAGTGCATGAATGACTGTTCATTCACAATGAGTGGATGAACAATTCAGTGATATTATGCCCATTAGTGATACAGGTGGTCGGCACCCACCCTCCCTTAACACGGTGGCATTTCAGCCAGGAGAGACTAGAGAAGGAATCCTTAGAAGGAAACAGAAGATTGACTGGTGACCAAAGAAACATGCTTAAAGGCATCTCATTAATAAAAGTGACCACTACAGCATTCCATGCCTATGACTAAGAAGACATCTCACAGAACACTCACCTGAGCTACCACTGGAGGAGGGGAGGGGGGCAGCAGGGTACAAACATCAACAAGGTGTTCTGGAAATTCTCACATCTCAATGTGCTGCCTCTACCCAGAAAACAGAGCCTCAATCACGACATCAGCATCTCCCTGGTTCCAGAAAAGCATGTGCCTGTGCAGGCTCCTGTTGTTCCCTATGGCAGCAGAACTTACTCTTTGTGCTGAATGAAGGAATGGTGTTTCCTGAAAGCTGCTTAATGCTACAGAGCATGGCCCCAGGGATGACCCCAGGAACTCGCGAAGAAACTTGCATTTTGAAATGACTGGAAATGGAAATGCCATGTGGCAAGATACAGCAATCCGTGGCCCAGGGTCATCGCAGACTCGAGGGGCCCTGCTGTCCCTATGTATCCTGCCACCTGCGCCTCCCTCCTGGTTAAAGAAACTCACCGCAGTGCAGAATGCCTTCCGGAGCGGGACACACTGTTGCCCACGGGGGAGGGCAGGTTGCTGCCTCTGTGCAGGTCCTCGATGGACCTGCTCCAGGGCTTTGATTTGTCCACCGAGCTCTCCACGGTGCTTTCCACGCTTTCAAAGTCAAACCTGAAACAAAAGAGAAATGCCAGGTGAGACTGAGAGATTCACATTTACACAAACACCTGGATGTGCACAACTTGCTCCTTCCTTTTGTATGTCTGCACCTTAATTTGGGTAGTCTTTGCAAACAAACAAACAAAAACTAAAAGGGAAGTACAAAAAATACCCATGGACTCCGTGGTAGCTTCAAAAATACAGAATGACAAATACTGGGCCAGGCAAAGTAGCTGAACAACAGCAAAACTTAAATAGTGATGTATCTGCATTTTACAATAAAGTTTGCTAGCTTACCAATTGCCAACATTGCTCAGATGGGAGGTGGGGGAGGGTGGAATCGTACAGATGTCTTCATTTTGCTTTAACACGTCAATATGTTAGGCTTATACTAATTTATTCCTACCCATCAATTTTCACTGCGCATTTTCTCCTGGTGCGTTGGCAAGTGTGCTTTTCCAACCATATGTGATACATTACTCGCAAACGTATGAATTTGCTTTGATTTTGGAATAGCTTCCCAATGTGGTGCTCTTTAAAGTAGGACTGTTGTTTCTCTGACATTTTTGAGGTTATTACTCATGTTAACCATGTTAGAATAAATGGCAAGTTAAGGCACTCGGTCTTGTATAATTTTAGGGGCAGCATTTCTAAACAGACAGACCTTTGAGTTCTATGTATTTTTCCCCTCCCAAAGTCATAAGCTCTGCGTTCCCCCAAAAAGTATTTTATCAATTGTTTCTACCCATAGTTCTACCTGACCCGATAGAGAATAAACAGAAGGCAACTATAATTAATATCATCTGGAAGATCTTGAAGGCTATCACAGAAGAGACAGCACCAATACATATTGGAAATAATGAGTATGACTTTTTATGAAAAAGTATGACTTTTATAAAAAGTATGATGGCCAAAATAAAATATTTGGTTAGAACAGTCATCTGTAAACCAGGTGATGTTCTCCATCTATTTAATATTAATCCAGATGTCACAGACTGGTGTATAATGGCATTGAATTCGTCTGACAATTCTGTCATGCCTTAGGATTCAGGAAACAGTGCTCAACAGAAAAGAGGTGGAAGCTGTGTAATCGAATAGATCCTTGAGTACTAAAAATAGAAGCCTATAATTGAGATAGGAGAAGGTAAGCCGAGGGGGCATTCCAAGGTCACTCAAGTCTGCCCCACTCTTGCCACGCCTCTCTGCAGCCCCCACGTCATTCAGCTGTCCAGCTCTCGTGTTCCTTTCGGCTGGTCCCCAACTCTCACACGGCAGAAAAAGGAACCACGTGGTGAAAGCTTGTGCTTTAGGGATGGAGACTGAGCCCGCTGTTTCACATTCGTGGGCTGGGAAGTTGTCACATGCCAAGGAATAGCAAGAAATTTTCCAGCCCATTAGTTTCAAGAAAGAACATAAATTATGTGTCTCTATATAATTTGTCATCTAATTAATGCAAAAGAAAACCAAAACTAATCAGCACAAATGTGAAGCCAACGCAAAAAAAAAGAAGATTGGGAAGCAAAAGTTCTGAGTTCTGATGTTTTGTTGGGTTTGATCTTCTGCCACAGTTGGGAAGAATTCCCTCATGGTGGCATGGCCTTTTCCCATGGGTTTTTGTAGGCACACGTTTGGAAAAGCTGGTTCCAAAGCTCTACTGTGATTAGATAAAAGGTTAATTACAGAAAACATATAGCACAAAGCATACCATTCTTTTCATTATTCCTGATGTTTCTTAGCCCTTCCTTAATTCCATAAATAATCTTCCAGATTATAAAATATGCAACAGAGTACTATTATTGGTTTGTCATATGATATGAAGTGCAAAAGGAGATTAGCAGTTTTGATATAGTGGGAGATAAGAAACAACCTTTGGAAGAGTATTCTATAAAAACTAAGATTTTATTTCAGAGGACACTTTCTCAGGAAGATAAGCACCTGTGTTTTGGTTTTTTCTTACTTTATTCCACATATAAAAGTTATCAAAGCTGAAACTCATCAAGCCAGTTTCAGTTAATTCTTTAGTTTCTGCATCAATAAGGTAGGAATAATTATAGCTTTCTCCTCACAAATTCTCAAGGAAGTGATGAGGATAATAAGATAAAACAGCATCTGGTTAGGTCTTAAGATTTTATTGGAGTGAGGCAATATAAAAAAAACAAGTGAGTGCTTTTAAAAGAAGAATTGGGGGGGGGGGGGGGGGGATGGAAATATCACCTGAGCCATAATATCCTCCAGTAAATTAAAAATACAATATGTGTGAGAGCATATCTGTGGATGCAGAAATATTTTTTGATTAAAGGAGGAAATGTAGAGACAGAGAAGCATCAATCAGATGCTCAAAACTCAGAGGGAAGGTAGGGGAGGGTGGGGGTGAGGGTGAGGGCAGGATTGGGGGGATGAGGGGACATTGGGGGGATAAGGACACATTTGTAATATCTTAATCAATAAAGGGGAAAAAAATAAATAAAGGAGGAAATGTGGAGAATAGAATATCTCATTCAAATGTACTTTTCATTCCTGTTGTAAATCTTTCCACAAGTGAAGCAAATAAGAAAAGTTTATGAATTAACAAAAACTAGGTTAAATAAGTTATGTTTTTTTCTGCTTTGCTCCAACTTTGTCCCCTTCACCTTTATGAAAGGTAAGTCAATACAAATACATAAAAGTAAAAAGGGCAAGCCTCTTGTTCACCGCTTCCAGTCTGCTATTTATTTCTGTATTTACTAGCACATGCAAATACACATATATATGCAATTTTTTTAATAAAAAGGGAGTCGCTCTTCTGTATTCTGCTTTACTCAACAATATATCATACACCTCTCTTAGTAAGTGCTAGAGTATTCTACCTTGTGGATATATGTGACTTGAGCACTAAACAAAGTAGTTCTGTTTAAAATAAGGACTCTTCAAGGGTAATTTTTACTCCGCTGTTTTACTTCAGCCTTAAAAGCATTTCTAATAACAATTATGGGATTTGCTTTTAGCTGTTTGAATAGAAACAAGCCTCCTTAAACCATAGCACATCTGCTTCTGGTTTCCCGGGCAGCGCAGGGTGTAACTGTACCACTGAGCTGCATCTTCTGCGACCACATAAAATGCAAAAGAACAAGCCAAGTTTTACTTACGTTACCGCATACTGTGCAAACGACAGATACTCCACCAGGACATCGAGGCCTTTGTTTTCTTCATTCAAAAACTCTCTGACCCATCTGTTGGGGAAAAAAATTATGGGGGAGATTCGTCACATGCTCTGCCACGAAAGGCCACGGTGAAAACTTTTGTTTTTCCACCACCAACATTCATTGCCTGAAAGGAAATCGGTACTAAGGAAGCCTGGACTCTATCACACCAGGTAGTAGCTTTCAGAGAGACCAACTAAGAAAACCGCAACATTTCAATGTGCAAGAATAGGAGGCCAAAGGCGTATGTGGGCCTTCTTTGAATTTTACTGCTTAAGAGACTTAAGATAACCCCTAAGAAACTCGCTAAAAAAAGGCACTTGCTAAATGTACTTTTTCCACCATAACTGATCCCCAGCCTGCTTGCTACAGGAGCCAAGACTGCACGGGGAGGGAGGCAGACGGGGGACATGACGACATAACCACTGAAATCCAGGCGCGAGTCCAAATCCACATTCAACTCTTTTCTTGGCACACGAAGCTGTAGAAAATGCTCAACCAGCCAATGAGAGACCAGTGTTTATGGGCTTCTGGAAATTCGATAGGGATGATTGGCTTAACTTTTTCCACGAATGTTAAAACCTTTCAAGAAGTTGCAGACACCGCATACCATCATCAGAGTTGAGACGTGACAAATACCATGTTTTTCAAAAATTCTTTTGAAAATAGGACCACCTTGCATTTGAGTGGTGGATTTGAATGCAGTTCACTGGTTTTCTTTTACAAATTTTTATTCATTTGTCATAATCATTCCAAGCGATGAAGTAGGCTAGTCGAACAGAACTCTTAGGTCCTGGAGATAAACAGCTGTCACCCCACCTTACAAGGTTCCCCAGGGCGTCCATCATCAGAAAACATGGGACACCCCATTAAGCCTTCACTAGATTGGAAACTCCAACAAATAATATCTGCTACTATCTCAGAAGTGAAACAAGGTACATCTGCCAAGGACATTCCAAAATGGCTGCCTCTTCCATGCACACCCAGCCCACGAGGCCCAGCAGGCGTGGGCACGAGAGCTACCACGGGAGCTGGTGAACATTGGTCAATCCTGCCGTGTGTCCTTGAGGTCTCTGTCTTAAAGGAAGAAAAAAAAAATCTGGAACTCAAGATGCCTGCTTTTTATTTTTGTTTTTTTGGAGGGTATTTTCTTAGTTTTTGTTTTATCCTCACAGTTCATTCTTCCTTAAAGAAAGTTTTCTTTTTAATTGATTTGAGAGGAAGGGAGAGGGACAGAGAGATAGAAACAGCAATGGTGAGAGAGAATCATTGATCAGCTGCCTCCTGCACGCCCCTACTGGGGATTGAGCCCACAACCCGGGCATGTGCCCTGACTGTGACCTCCTGGTTCATAGGTTGATGCTCAACCACTGAGCCATGCTGGCTGGGCCATTCGTCCTTTCATGTCCGGCCATCTCCAGAACGTAACCTCATGTCTGTAGGTGGTTCCAATAGACAGACAGCAAGGTGGGGAAAAAAGACGCTGGCCTCAGATTTTCCCCCAACAGCCTCGGGCAGACTATCACAAAATGTATGCATTTAACATAGCCCCACGCAAGCAAATAACATTTAATTTTCAAGAGACCAGGCGTGGCAACCCTGGCAAGGAAACACACCACCACTGGGCCCCACAAAGTGGCTCTGCTATGGGAGCTCACCCAAACTAACAGGGCCAGATGCTGGTCAGGGCAGAAGTTTCATTCCAAAACCACTGCACACACAACCTCACGGCATCTTGACTGTGACCTCCTGGTTCATAGGTTGATGCTCAATCACTGAGCCATGCTGGCTGGGCCATTCTTCCTTTTATGTCCCGCCATCTCCAGCATGTAAACTCATGTCTGTAGGTGGTTCCAGGAGACAAACAGCAAGGTGGGGGGAAAAGACGCTGGCCTCAGATTATCACAAAATGTATGCATTTAACATAGCCCCAAGCAAGCAAATAACATTTAATTTTCAAGAGACCTGGCGTGGCAACCCTGGCAAGGAAACACACCACCACTGGGCCCCACAAAGTGGCTCTGCTATGGGAGCTCACCCAAACTAACAGGGCCAGATGCTGGTCAGGGCAGAAGTTTCATTCCAAAACCACTGCACACACAACCTCACGGCATCTGCTACTAGATACTTATTTTCATCTGATTTATTTTAATTGGTCCCTACACAACTAGGCCTCAGGAGAGAGTGGATTTTTTAAGCACTGATAATTAGAAGCTTGGAAATAGTAACAGAATTTTTTTCTTTTTACAACTGGTAGGAGACTAAAGAAAGGCTAAAAGTCACTATGAGAACCGGATGACTAGCTACAGACCCCTCGGCTGCTCTCAGGCCTCTCCAATGGTCTGACCTACGGGCTCTGACCGCACCATCTGAACGGGCCCTCGGGGGTGGGTCACAGCAGGGAGCCCCAGAGCTGGGCATGGGGGTCGTTTTCGTACAGGAAATGTCACCAACGGGCCCAGGTTTTCCAGGGCAGTCTCGGCTCTCCATATCCTCAGTGGCCACGGGGAATACTCAAGTGTAGGAGCTGAGAAAAACAGCCACATAGGTCCTTCTGGTTGATTTTCCAGACACAGCCTTTAGGTCCAGGACACTCTGAGGACCTGTGATGGCCTCAACCACTGTCATAGCCATCTCACTTGAAACTTCAGCTGCACAGTTAGACAGACGTGAGCAGAGCAAGGGCGAGCGGGTAGGTACAGAAGGCCATTCAGGCGGAAAGCCTAGCATCGGACAAAGCTGGGAAAACAAGGACCTTGTCCCCAGACCCCCTGATCTTTCATATTGCTGGTCATGCAGCTCGGACCCTCCAGGACGGTGAGGTTCTGACCCACATCACATACATCTAGGCCTCAGTTATGCTTCAGCTCCAGGCCCAGAAAAGCAGCGAAACAGACAAGCGAGGCCAGGGCTGACAACAGGACCAGCTGCATTGATTAATGACCAACCAATCAGTGGAGACCATGACCCTGAAAGGGCACACCTGGAAAGTTGATGAATATTCTATTGGGATCCTGCCCTGCACCCTCCAGATAAATACCCTCAAGACAAGAACCCAGTGCCTCTCTCTAAAAGGAGCTGCCCCCCCACTCCCACCCCCATCCCCCAGCAGTGGTTTCCTTGCCTCCCTCTTTCTCCTAAGCTCCAAGGGCCCTTCTTTCGCCCGTGTAGCTTGTCTCCTGAGCCCATTTCTTCGATGGCTCACTTCTTCTACCTCTGTGACTTTAAATAAGCTTTCCCTTACAGTTTGAAGAAAAAAAAAATGGAAAAAACGTTCAGCCACAAACTGGATAGGAGGCAAATGACTCAGAGATAATGAATTAAAAAAAAAAGGAAGGAAGAGAGAGAGGAAGAAAGGAAAGAAGGTAGGAAATAGCCAAGCACAGCCAGAGCTTCAATTCTCTTGACTCAAAATGCTAATATGCATATAGTCTGATGTAAGGACAGACTATTAATTAGCTTCCCTTACTTCAATCCAATGTTCTTATCAATACCTCCACTCCCACTTTATGACTTTGAGCAAAAGTGCCTTAAAAACAACTTTCAAGTTGAAAGGCAGGAGCCAGCTGCTCAGTTCCTGCTCATGTCCTGCCTCAGAGATTTCATTTCATGTGGACAACCTCTTTCTAAGCTGCAAGATCTTCCCTGGGCCTCTGATCTGGCCCAGGCACCCCGAGGTGATTTAGGAAATAAAATAAAAGTATATCATGGTTGATTATCTTACCCCATTAGTCAAACTCATTTCAGCAAAAAAAAGCTATAAACAGCCTTCACTTTTCCCCTCTCAATCCCTGTCCCTTCCACACTGGGGATATTCTGAACAGAAAACACAGGTGAGAGTGAACTTCTGTGGAAATGAAAGAAGATGGGAAAAAAAAGGCAAACATGAAAAAAGGGCAACTTTCTAGCAGTATCTTGAAGCTAAAGACATTAAAAAAAAGGATGCCCCATTCTGCAGATTTATGTATATAATCATGCAATGCAATAGCATAAATGTTGAGTTCCTGTAGTCAATTTCCATTTTCACCTCTGTGCATGCTATACACATTTTGTTTTATATATTACCAATAGGCAAACAGTTTCAAATTGGGTAATGATAGGTTTTGGAAAGCAGAATTATTTCTGACTCTGATAGCACGCATCACGTACTAAGCACCTCACAGACTCACTGTAATTACCACTGCTGTAAAAGTGAATTAGGCAAATTTCCAATCAGCTGCTCAGGAGCCAGAAGAGACGTGGACAAGAAAAATAGCTCCAGAAAAAACCTTCTTCAAGGACGAGATCTAAGTGCAGGTGCCAGCAGCTACTGTTTTATTGTCGACAGGTCAAAGCTTCGTTTCCGAATTGCTGTTTTCTCTCTACCCCGGCAAATCTTAAACCTCATTATTCTCAGCTAGAGACACAAGATAAAGGGACAAAGCATGAATTCCCTTTGCTAGTCTCCAGCCTGTGGGCCACATAAGGCCCGTGAAATCATTTGGTCTGGCCCTGCCAAGGCATTAGGGGTGAGTTAATTAAATGTTTGACCAAATATAGCAGGCTAATTTTTAAGTTGATAACTTTGTATAGCTTGCAAATGATGCTATAAATATCCCTTGGCAGGAAAAGGTTCCCCACAGGCATGGTGAACTGCAGTGGCTAAAAAATCAAGAAAGAGAGAGAGAGAGAGAGAGAGAGAGAGAGAGAGATTAGCATCACCCATATTCATCATTAGCTACCAAAATCTAGGAGATGAGAGAGAGAGAGAGAGAGAGAGAGAGAGATTGATTAGCATCACCCAGATTCATCATTAGCTACCAAATCTAGGAGACAGTGTCACAAATTGGTTCTCAAAGTATAGCCCGCACACCACTAGGGGTCCCTGAGACCCTCCCAGGGGTTTGTGGAGTTACAAGTGTTTTCATATAAATATTAAGAAAGTAGTTATTTTTGTCACCGTGCTGACATTTGTACTGATGGTACAAAAGAAATGTGGGTGGCCCGGCCGACATGGGTCACTGGTTGAGCATCGAACTATGAACTTGGAGGTCACAGTTCAATTCCCAGTCAGGGCACATGCCCGGGTTGCAGGCTCGATCCCCAGTGTGGGGCATGTAGGAGGCAGCCAATCAATTATTCTCTCCCATTACTGATGTTTCTACCTCTCCTCCCTCTCTCTTCCTCTCTGAAATCAATAAAAAATATATTTTAAAAAAGAAAGAAGTGTGGATAAAACTGCTGCCACTCAAGAATACACCTATTTATTTTATTCTTCATCCCATGCCCTTGGGAGGATACAAGTTAGCTTCACTTAAAGCTGCCCGTAGGGAGGCAATAACAATTTTTGATCACATTAAAGCTTCCCTCTTCTATATACATCTTGAGTTTTCTGTGTGGCAAAATGGGAAGCTCGCATAAGACATTTCTGCTGCCTACCCCAGTGCCGCTATTGTCTTGAGGAAAAGTGCTCGGGCAGGTGTTTGAGTTGCAAACCCAACCACCACTTTTTTACATGAAATGTAAAATGACTGACAGACTATGGCTATTCCGCCTTGGGCACTTCGCAGACATATTCTCAAAAGTGGATGAACTGAGCCTGTCATGTTGAGGAAACCAAGTGATGGTAGTTGTTGTCGATGATAAAATTTGAGCTTTCAAATCAAACAAAGTTATAAATTTGGAACACTGGTATTCACCACCATGAGCTTGACAGCTCCTCAGTCCTTCAAGAATACTCCGGTGAGACCGGTGACTACTAACAAGTGTGGCTGTTTTTATAGTGCAGAATAAAGCGTGTCAATGTTCAGGTGATCAGTGACACAATATTTTCCAAATAACCAATTCATGATGTTAAAAAATTACTAATGGGTAAAGAGACGCATTCAAGTACAAGACAATAAATAGACTTTAGTACAACAGAGCACAAAGAATCATTGGTTTAGTTTCAGATTTCACATTGCAGGTAACTTTAAGAAACTGCCATTTCTTGAATTTTGGTGTAATATCAAAGAAGAACATCCACAGTTATCAGAAAAAGTTATTTAAAAACTCTTCCTATGGGGTGGACTAGAAGAGGTCAGTGGGGGTGGGAGTGGGGGAGTAGGGCTCATATGTAATACTTCCAACAATAAAGATAAAAAAATAAAATAAAAAATCCTCCTAAAAGGAAACCCTGCAGCACTGTTGGTGAGAATGCAGATTGGTGCAGTCACTATGGAAAACAGTATGGAGGTTCCTCAAAAAACTAAAAATGGAACTACCTTATGACCCAGCAATTCCACTTATGGGTATAAATCCAAAGAAACCCGGAACATTAATTCAAATAAATATATGTACCCCTATGTTTAATGCAGCATAATTTACAATAGCCAAGATGTGAAAGCAACCCAAGTGCCCATCAGTAGACAAATTGATTTAAAAAAAAAAAAAGCTGTGGTCTAGATATACAATGGAATATTACTCAGCCACAAAAGAAGAATGAAATCTTATCATTTGTGACTGCATGGATGAACCCAGAGGGTATTACAGGTGAAATAAGTCAGTCAGAGAAAGATTTCACTTATATGTGGAATCCAAAGAACAATATAAGTGGACAAACAAAACAGAAACAGACTCATAGACTCAGAAAACAGATTGATGGTTGCCAGAGGGGAAGGGGGCTGGGAGGTTTGGTGAATAAGGTGAAGGGATTGAAAAGTACAGATTGGTAGTTACAAAACAGTAACAGGGGTATAAAGTACAGCATAGTGACTACAGTCAATAATACTGTAATAGCTACATATGGTGACAGGTGAGTATCTGTGTAAGGCCAGGTTTTCTTCATATACATCAACCAAAGCAACACAGCACAACAAACTGAATGCAAAGATATGAGAATGCAGCTGCCTTCTACTAAGGAACCATTAAAGAGATGTTAAATGTAAATTAGAGCCACTCTTGTCACCAATATTTTTTTTTTGCTTTGGAAAATAGTTTTTATGAATTATGTTATTTGTGCTATATTATGTTTCTTATTTTGTATTTATATATTTACAGTTATTAAATATTTAATAAATATTAAATTTTATTAAAGGAACATATTTAAAATGTATCCGTTTAAATTTCCAATATGGAAAACATTTAATAGATAAAACCCACAAAAATAATTTAAGAGAGTAAGGAGTCCTAAAATTAAAAAGAAATTGAGAACTGTTGGCTTTATGACAGGCTTTGGACATATCTAGGTTCGAACCTCAGTGCTTCTAAGTTGTGTGGACTTGAGCAAGATACCTAATAGCTCACTCAGCTTTCTCATCTGTAAAATGAAGGTTCAGAGGTAAAAGGCAACAATAAAAAGATTTTGTAAGAAATAATACATTTAATGTGCCGAATACAATGCTTAATACATGACCAAATGACTATGATCTTGAAAATTTCCAAAAAGCACCATCTAAGAATGAATTAATCATAGGCTGGCTTGATGCACACACACCCCATAGGTGTTTTATACCTCTTAGAACCAGCTCTTTTGGCCTGGCCCAGCCCACACTGCTTCTTCACAAAAAAAGCTGAAAGTCCAGGAGGGAGGATGTCATTGAGCACTTCCTCACTTCTCCCCCTTTCTACAAACCTGCCCACTAGGACATTCCTCTCACAACCTCATTCTCTCAACTCCCCCAATGAAATAAAATGAACTGAGCATCTTTCAGAATTTCTGCGACTGCACTCAGGATGAGAATTAATTTTCTATCATAATAGGGAGTTTTACTAAAATGAATTACCTGCAAGAAGAGATAGCCTACATCTCAGTTCCATGGAATACAGCCCGTAAATCTATCCAGCTCACCACTACTGCGGCCACTTGAATCTTATCACCCTGACATCCAAAACATCACAACATATGCCTACTCACACTGCCCGGCCAATGTGTTCTAATATTTGTGGCTCCTTTCAAGGGTATTCCAAGTCATTTCAAGAGCTGGGATAAGTCATAATCCAATTCTTCTCTATTATTATAACTCTTAAGAGTAAGTGAATGCGATTATTTCTAGTCCAATTCTTACTTCAATTTGGCTCAAAGAAAATTAATTTTCTTTCTCTGAAGATTACTCCATTTATAGAGTTTTAGGTTAACATCAAAACTCAGAACAAACCCTTTGCTTGGCAAAGCTATAGCTTGGAATGTTAGCTCAGCAAAGCCCTAGCCTTTAACCTTGAAATGCAAGTATGTGCCAAGAATAATTTTTTTTAAGACAATATATTTTAAATGTAATTCTTCCTTTTAATTTCTGGTAAGCAACAATCTCCTAGGTGTCAGGGTCGTTTTAAACAAGGAAGGCAACATTCTCTGCATGGAATTCCTTGGGGACATATTACAAGATATTGTCCAATTATTATTAGATACAATATTATTTTCAATATGCATAACAAACAACAGTTATATAGTGAGTAATTACTATGTATTAAACCCTATATTAGATCATTTTTATATTAGATATTTTGTGAATTATTTCATTTGATCCTTACAACATGCCTATGGAGCTTTATTATCCTCATTTTATAGGTAAGAAGTTAACTTAGATCAGATGGTAAGTAAAGAGAGTTTATATAACTTACCTAAGATCAAGTAACAAATAGCAAAAATCTGAACTAACATATTTCTTTTCATAAGGCAAATAGGCACCCAATTACCTTTCTATTATGGTACCTTAAAGAGTACAATAAAATCTATGGATCACTTATTTAGCATCTTGTATTCCAAGAATTCCTCATTGTATTGATTGATTGCTTTCACATTATTGAGTAACTTTTTCAGAAAATTTTCCAGCCAAATGAATTCAAGCTGCTTAGTTTCCATAGTGAAGAGTCAGTTCAGGCTTAGGTTTTCAGGTCAGGCAAGACAGGTCAAAATCCTGGTGTGTGGTTTCATCCGTATAAGGTTATGCCAGTAATCGGTTGCATACAGACAATGCACCTCCATGCATTTTTATGCTGCTAAAGCCAAAGCTTTCAGAGTGCCTCAGATAGGTGATAAACACAAAAAACTTCAGCTGGAGAAGATGAAAGAAATGTAAGAATCTTTCAACACCCCCACAGCATCCTAAACAACAAACCATTCCAATTGCTTGCAGATTTGCACTGGCTTCAACCCAACCAGGGCTCTACTATTCAGCCAACTTTGTATTGGAAATGATCATCTTGCTTTGGTATTTGATGGTCAATTTCACATTATTCCAGCAATGCCCGAAGAAATGCTTTTTGACAATTTGTAGAAATCCTGGCTGCAGATCATTCAGTCAAGAAGTGGTGCCAACAGTATAGGGTTGGACCTTACCAAATGGAATCTAGCTACTGATCCACAAATATTGGAAAGTATGTAAATTTCCTAAGCTTGGATGCCCAACTATATTAACTTACCACCACTTTCACCCCCAATAGACAAGCCTCATTGCTTTGATCCCAGAGTCCTGATTATCCTATTTCCTTTCAGGGAAAGGGCTGCCAGATTAGGCAACATAAGAAAAAAAAAACCACGGCATTTTGAACCAAAGCACCTGGCTCTACAGCTGTAGATTTTGTGGGAGTCACTCACCTTCTCTGGTCCTTAAAACTTCTAATCTATAAAATGAGGAACTAGGTAATCCTTAATTTCTCTTCCAGTTCTAAATCATGATTCTATGATCCACTGCTCTATAGCCCATTTTCTGGGATGAAGGTGATTTTCAACTTTAGGTTAGAATTGGTTCATTTTTTGAATATTTCATTTTCAAGGAAACAACATGCAGAGTTATCCTTTAAGAAATGAACATTTTAACCCTGCATTTCTGCCATTTAAAAAAGCTTATTTTGCCCTAGCCAGTTTGGCTAAGTGGATAGAGCTTTGGACCAGGGACTGAAGGGTTCTGGTAAGGGCTCGTACCTCAGTTGTAGGCTTGACCCGTGTGCAGGAGGCAACCAATAGATGTGTCTCTCTCACATAGATGTTTCTCTCTCTGTCTCTCCCCCTCCCTTCCACTCTCTCTAAAAAAAATCAATGGAAAAATATCATTGGGTGAGAATTAACAACAACAACAAAAGCTTATTCTGAAATAACTGTGAAAATTAACCACTTGAATGGCTTACAGCAAACATAGTCTAAAGTAGAAGTAAGCTTTTACTAATGTAATATACTAATTTACAGAATACTCTGTAAAACTATAAAATAATATATATGTAAAAACCTCATTTCCAAAAGACCTGCAAAGAATGCCAAAGGAGAAAATCCTAAAAAATTTTCTTATTGTAAAACTCAACTATTTAAAGCCTAGAGGGTTAAATAACTTGCTGGAAACTAAACAAAAATTTTAGGAAGAACTCAGGCTATAAAATAGGATATGCCTTGCAGATAAACCATCTTATTTTAAGGTACTCTAGAATTATGCCATCAGGAATATGTGAGAATGCCATGAAGTTGCACTTGCTTGAGGCAAAGCAACCATTTGTTGCATGAAAACTCAGAAATGCTTAGCGCCGAGATCCCTCAAACTTTATTTTCTAGAGTGGATTTACACTTCCTGGTCCTAAAAATGTGAGAATTTGAGGTGTAGGAAGAAGAGAGTCCCTGATTCATTATAATCACCAGTTCATTCTGTACATCAGATTATTTATTCACTTGATTCTTAGATTCACTTGTTGATAGATGCATGTTTGTTGTTCACAATTTGTATCTTTACCTTTTTCTTCTTCCTCTTCTTAAAGGATACCTTTCAGCATTTCGTATAATACTGGTTTAGTGGTGATGAACTCCTTTAGCTTTTCCTTATCTGTGAAGCTCTTTATCTGACCTTCAATTCTGAATGATAGCTTTGCTGGATAAAGTAATCTTGGTTGTAGGTTCTTGGTATTCATCACTTTGAATATTTCTTGCCATTCCCTTCTGGCCTGCAAAGTTTCTGTTGAGAAATCAGCTGACAGTCGTATGGGTATTCCCTTGTAGGTAATTGAGTCTCTTTCTCTTGCTGCTTTTAAGATTCTCTCTTTGTCTTTTGCTCTTGGCATTTTAATTATGATGTGTCTTGGTGTGGTCCTCTTTGGATTCCTTTTGTTTGGGGTTCTCTGCGCTTCTTGGACCTGTAAGTCCATTTCTTTCACCAGGTGGGGGAAGTTTTCTGCCATTATTTCTTCAAATAGGTTTTCAATATCTTGCTGTCTCTCATCTTCTGGCACCCCAATTATTCTGATGTTTGTACGCTTGAAGCTGTCCCAGAGGCTCCTTACACTATCTTCGTATTTTCGGATTCTTTTTTCATTTTGCTTTTCCGGTTGGGTGTTTTTTGCTTCTTCGCATTTCAAATCTTTGACTTGATTCTTGCGCTCCTCTGGTCTGCTATTGGGTGTCTGTATAATATTCTTTATTTCAGTCCGTGTATGCTTAATTTCTAGTTGGTTCTTTATCATAGCATCGAGGGTCTCATTAGTTTTCGTGACTCTCTCCTCAAGTTTATTGACAGCTTCTAGCACATTTTTGCAAGCCCTCAAAATTGCGATTTTTAGCTCTATATCCTCCATTTCTGTCATGTTTTTTTGTCTCCGCATTTTTTATGCTTTCTTGGTGCACCCCCTAGTGGTCTTTGTGCGCAGTCTTGTTCTAGTTGAGCCTTGATTGTTGTAGTTAATACTAGAGGGATTTGACCACCAGGCCGACTGGCTGTGTGAATCAGCTGTGTCTGCCGCGGAAAACTTCTGTCCTCTGGGGAGGTGCTAATCTAGCCTTTGCCTGAGGCGATCCGGCAAATGGCTCTGCGCAGGGCTTGGGCGGGGCGGGCTCAACAGGGCGGGCGGAGGGAGCCGTTATGGTGCCCTCAGTCCTGTTCCCAGAGGCTCTGCTTCTCAGAACCCCAGGAACCGCTGCAAACCTCGGAGAGAAAGCTGCCTTCCAACTGATGCCAGACACTCCCGCTTCTCCCGTTTGGGTCCGAGTCCCCAGCGATTCGCCCGTATCTGGAGCTCAGAGTCTGAGACTCCCCCCTGACCGAAAACGACAACCGCGCTCTCAGCCACCAGCCCGCTTTGCGCGCGCACCTCCGCACCTGAGTTTTTTCCACACTGCGCCTCCTCTGAGCCTCGGTGTGCTGTTATTTTTCCTTCTAGTTGAAGAGTCTCTCCTCAGCCAGCCTTCCTGTGGTTCTGGGTGATGTCCGTTCCATCTTTTAGTTGTATTTTTGAAGTGGTTGTTTGCGGCAGCAGTCTGCGGTGTTTACCTATGCCGCCATCTTGGTCCTGTCCCTAGGTTCTGACTCTAGGTTCTTCAGCCAGGTTCTCTCGCTAGGTTCTGTGTCAAATTTGAGAATTTGAGGTGTAGGAAGAAGAGACTCAGAACCAAGTATCTGTGTACAATGAAGTGTATCAGGTGACATCACTCCAGCTTCTGTCCCTTTCTGGCCAGAAAGGTGGGAAGTGAGGAAAGGAGAACGGAGCAATTTCAAACAACCAGCTCTGAGAATGCCCATGAAGGTTCGGAGATCTTCCAGAATCTGTCTGCATTACTTGTTGGGGGTTCCTAATTTGCCAAAGAATTATTATACACACAAGAGACCAAGCACTTACTACTACATCCAAGCAAAGAATTTTACAATGGTTATAAATATCCCAAATCAAGGACTGTCTGTCCAGCTCCTACTGATTCTTGTGCTGTGAGAAACTCAAGTACCAATACAGGTTCCACCCACCTAAACCTCTGTCTCCTAGCTTATAATGAACAGTAAGGAAGCTTAACTCTTCAGGTATGACACAGTCACTTTGTAAAGTGTCCAAAAGAGCCTTGGAGCTAAAATGTTAAATGGGCACACTTACCCAATATGGTTGGTTCTTAAAGAAATTTCCAGTTCTCTCAGCACTTGTGTGGATTCTTGAACACGCCGTCTGAATTTCTATAATTCAAGAAACACATATTCTCACAAAACATATTTTAGCAACTGCTAAAACTGTAGCTTACTTGTAATAAGTTTAACACAATATGAAAATAGCTCTGCTTCTGAAGTGGGCTTTTCTCACATTTCTTTTTGCAAAGCACACACATTTTTCTCATCATGAAAATCAGCTGATGCAAAAGGATTGGGAAAAATCACTTATTTTCATGTACTAAGTGTCATTATCTAAGTATATTATTTTCCCCTACCCCGCAATACCAATAGTCACCAATATATTTATGTGTTGGGGTCCCTAAGATCATCCCAGTTTCAATGATTCCATAGGACTCAGCATACAGTTGTCCTTATGACTAGGATTTATTAGACCAGGAAGATACCATGCACAATCAGCAAAGGGAAATGATACCTGGGGTGAAGTCTGGAGGAAACCAGATACAAGCTTCCAAGAGTCTTCTCCCAAAGGAGTCACAAGTGACAGTATTCGTGAAATGCTGTCGACCAGGGAAGCTCATTAGAGACTCGGTGCCCAGGGTTTTCATCAGAGGGTGGGTCACTTGGGCACTCTCTGACTAGCACATACCTAAGTCCAGCCTCCCAGAAGGAAAAGAGGCATTCGGCATAAACCATATTGTTGGCTTAAACAAGTTGGGCACCGGGAGTATTCTGATCAGGGAATGGTGGGAACTCTCCCAAAATTCAAGTTCCCAGTTGACAACCAGGAGCCAACCTTGCAAGCAGGTATTTCTAAGGTAGCAGTCTCAGGCTTGCTATGTTAACTCCTTTCTGCATGACCTAACATTTCCAAAAATAAACATTCATAGTTGTCTCTGCCCACGAGCCCCCACGTGGAAGGTCCCTGTTCTGAAGCACCTCCCTTCTACATTTGGAATGGCCTTCCTCATTCCCATGCCTCTAGAACCCCAACGATCCTTCCAGAACTCCCTCATGTCTTTCTTCTTCAATGAATCCTCCTCTGATAGTAAATGTGCTCACCTCTCTATCCTCTCAACACTATATAACCTCCAAGGATTCATTGGGTTGCACAGCACAGCAGTTCTTTGGAACACCATTTCCTACAGAAGCACTTATTTGCAATAACTAAAGTCTTGGGCCACTCTGGAAGGACATTTGATGTGCCAAGCCTTATAAGAAGAGTCCTCTGCTTTCTGTCCTGTAGGTCCAAACCACCATCATGTTACGCTGTTCTCGGGAAAAGGGTTTGAGGATTCTAGCTCAGGATATTAGAAAGCCTTGTCTACTGCCATCATTGCAGGGTACATAGGGGTATCTGGCTCCAAAGGCAAAGGTGTGCAAGGACAGGAAGGAAAGGAGAAAGTCTGGACAGGAGGATGGGGGTGGGGAGAGCCAGGCCACACCACAGGTGGAACCCGGTGCCCCAGTGAAGACCCGGAACCCTGCTCAGTATGGGCAGCTCCTGTCGCTCTCTTCTCTTCTGAAGGTTCTTTGCTTCTCCAACTGCTTCTCACCAGGGCACTAAGGAAGCAAAGACTCCCAGATTCCCCCTGGTTGCCATTCCTAAAGCACCCCAAAGACTTTCTCGGGTTTTTAGAATGTAGGTACAGTAGGATATATGAAATAAAAGCACCCTCGATGCAATGAAGAAAGAAAGACACTCCCCTCTTTTATCAAGAAAGGCCTAAGAAATGGCAGGAGCATCTACAGTTTGGAGGGGCATCCGACTGCTTCCTGCAGAGCTCTCCAGCACTGAGGGCTGCTGAAGAGGGGGTCTACGTACGGCCACGCAGCTGAGGGCACCATTTCCAGGTGTGCTGGCTGCTCCCGAGGGGCCATCCCCATGTCAGAGTCACAAGTCTTGGGCTACCTACACCTGTGGCCTTCAGAAGACAACGCTGTGTTCCTGGCTATGCATTTGGTACAGTTCTGACTGGTTTCCTGAGGCCTCTGCCGGCCAACTCTGCCTCATGCTTCCTCGGGTCAAGGTCATCTCTTCCAGACATCGTCAGCCACAAGGGCACCCAGCGAAGCAAGGAGGACATAATAGAGTATAAAAGAAAACCTGCTGAAGGACTAAGTGGCATATATCAAAACAACACTATCAGATAATGGGAAGGACAATAGCAGATAGCATTTACTCGCTATTTATTACGGTAGGCACTACACTTTGGCAACTACATAATACCTGAGGTGAAACTAAATTGACTTTGCCCTTGTACTTTACTCTCTCGGGAACTGTTTGATTTTTAGCTGACTTCTAGACTACAGAGAGGCTTGGCACCCACTTCACTAAACACATAAACAGTGAGTGCTAACACTCTGCACTTCTACAATGGATGCAGAATGCTTTAAAAGAGAAATTGTGTGCCCGTGGGGACCAGCTAAAAGGAGCAGGGTACCATCACTTGTAGTCTTCACCCCTGACTCGGCCTCTCCCTAAGAATAAGGTACAGCATGGGGATGGGCCCACGGAGACAGCTGAGCCCTGGAGACGGAGACAACAGATTTTACCATCACAGAGGACCAGACTCCCTTCTTCCTGGTCTGTGGCCTCTCCCATGCCAGACGCGAGCAACCCCTCCCACCTCCAAGGCATAGACTAAGCACTGGCTGGTATGAAATGAGGAGGCTGGTTTGGAGAGTTCTGATCCCAGAGATATCTAATTTAGGCTCTTCCTTTCCTGCCCTGGAGCGTTTAAAACTATTTAGAAGAAAATCTAAGTAGAATATATTTCAGAATTTTTTTCAGAAGACAGCACATGGAGTACCTTGTGTTCCAGATGAACAAAAGCTTAATGAACGAAGTACCCGAGGATCCAAATGCAGTTAAGGGAAGATGGCTGGGCCTAGACTATCTGGCCCTGATTTGAAATCTTTTTGTTTCCCCCTCCCATATTACAACTGAGAACTTTAAACACATTTTAACTGCAAGCCATGCCTTATTCCAAACAAAATCTCCTTTTCTCCAGGCTGTAAGCATGACAATTACATTGAGTGGAACAGATCGTTTCCTCCTGCCAGCTCCCGACAGAAATCGGAGCAGCAGGGACGGTGGATCCAACATCCATTTTATTTTTTTTCTGCCCCCAATGACTGATGGTGAAAGATGAGGCACAGACCAAACAAGGCCATTCAGGTGGACACACAGGGCCCGGGGCAGAGACTGAGGTCGGCCAAACAGACATCGATTGTCTGGGGCCTCTTTATCATTATTTGTGAGGGAGTAAAAACACTTTCTGAGCAGCTTATTAGTTATTTTTTTGTGTGTGTCTTATATTCTTTGCCTCAACCCAGAAGCAATTGTTCCAAAGGAGAGCTGGGACATGCCAGGAGGAACCCCCTCTCCCCTCCCAGCACCTTCCTCCCTGTGGGGTTTGGGGCTGGAGTCTAAGAAGCTCTCTGGGAGTTCACGTATTTTCTCCTTTCTTTTCAGAATCTGACAAATGTTGTGATAATTGTTTGGGGATGGGACATACTCTGTGTGAGGGAAGCGCTCAGTCTTGCGGACAGACATCGGCATCTCTGCAATGCTCAGCTCAGGGTGAGTGTGCCTAATGCCTGAGCATCCAGCCTGAAGGTGTGTAAGCCTGGGGATACCCGGAAATGTTTCTAAAGGGGAAGCTTGCTGCCCCTGTGCAGAGAAATGGCCCAGAAAACCACCTGGGGCCTTCTGCTTGTGTTCTGTGCATATGGGTGTGCCTTCACTTAGCCCCCTCTAATCTGATGACTGAGGCTGCTCCGTCCTTGGGGAGGAGAGGAACAAGAATGAAACAAAGAATTAAGCAGCTGTCTCATTGAGGGAGCCTGACAGAAGCTCTTTAGAAAAACAAACATGTGTGCGCCATATTTGGGAGGCGGGGGGGAAGCTATGAGACTTTGACAGGTACATTCTCAGAAGACGAGGCTGTGTCATTGAAGTCCATATGGCGTCTAGCCGACAGCACAGGTCTACATCCATTTCATCATCATGTCGAGATGTGATTTCCGCTTGCCTGCATGTTAACCATGAACTTCCAAAGGAAATAATAGCTGTTTTCCTTTGCTTAGCTTTTTTTTTTTTTTTTGAAAAGGGGTGGTGGGGGGTGAGTGAAAGCAAAAAAATAAAGAAAAAGGACGTTTTTTATTTATTTTTTTAAAATACAACAGCCAAGAGCCCTGGAAACAGTGGCTAACTGGGAAAAGCGTGCCTTTCTTCTCTCATGGGTCACACACGGAAACAACAGAGGGGATTCAGCTCCAGATATTTTCCTCGCAGCCTTGAAAGCAGGAGTTGCGGTAGGTCAACCGGAAAACAAGCGCTCGCTGCAGAAGAGCCCTTTACCCATCTTAGCAGGGACAGCTCTGCCCCGAGACATCCCAGGCCCGCAGGGCTGTGCCAGGCTGCATGCCTGACCACGAGGCATCAGTGTAAACCAATTGTGTGGCTGCACAAAGCAGGGCTTGTTTGTAAAAGGGGAGCGTCTGTCGAGAATGGAGTCAGCTTATTCTCTCCTCACCTTCTTGGGGCCAGGGGCAGGGCTGGGGCGGGGAAGCTGCTAAAAGCATCAACACAGGATGTGAGAGCACAGCTGGGATGACAAAGCCCAGTGATTTTTCAAGGTCTCTGGACATGCACCCAGACATGAAAGACAAGTCAGCCGCTGCTGGGCCTGCTTTCCTGGGGCCCCCACACCTCTGCACCGCACTCGCCGCCTGTGTAATTGCACATGGCAGTGCCTCAGTGGCCATCAGAGGGAAGGGCCTCCCTTCTCAGGAAGGCACTCTTAAACACACCCTCAAGTGAGAAGGACAGCTTCTCCCTTTGTCTTCTCATGTTCGTCTCTAGACTGTTTTCCTGGAGGCCCTGGCACGGGCTACAGTGCGGAGGAAGGAAGGTCTCCCCAGTGCAGAGGACTCTGCTTGCTCACGGGGAAGCGGTAACAAAGAGTGGAAATAAATCCCTCTTACCTTCCTGGTTACAGCTGGATCCAGATAGCCTTTGAGCTTCTGAATGTATGTGTGGGGAGGATTCTTCACCTGGAACCGTTCCTGCAGGAAGCACAAAAATAAAGTAAAAATATCGCATGTATGAAGGCATGACAACCAGCCATGTTCCAACAGACTCAGATGCTGATCCAAGGCTGAAAGGCACCCACAGAACGGACGTGGCCCTGCAAATCATCACTATATTCTAATGATGGTGTCCTCTCTGCAAAGGAGAAAACGGAAGCTCAGAGCAACCCGGCCCTTCCCGAAGGTAACACAGCTGTCAGTGGTGCAAATGGATCTGAAGCCACATACCCTCCTCTAGTCTCTCCTGCTTTCTCTGCAGCTCTCATTCCAGGAATAATGTTTTGCCCAACCTGTAACCACATCCTCTTCTAGCAGGTCCTCAGTCTACTGCATATTCTTTTGAAATCTTTAATGTTAGCAAATCTTTTTTGAATATTAATTCTTTGGGGGAAAAAACAACAAAAATTTGACTCAAACTCGATAAAACTTCTCTGTTTCAAAAATGAAACAGTCTATTCCTAAGAGGCTGGAGTGAGCGTGTATTTGCGTGTATGTATACCCATGGGTGTGATCGCTAATGGGCTCCCAAGGCAGCCCAAACTAGAAGACCCAAAAATAGTTTAAGCAAAACCACAATCATTGAAATAAGCATATTTTACTAGTATATATACACGCTATTTGAATAGAGACCTGATGTGGGACCCCAGAATCTGCATTCTAACAAGTTTTATGCTGGTGCTGTGGATGGAGGGACTATACCTTGAGGAACTCATGCCCATGCGTATTGGATTTTATAGACTATAAAGTCCAAAGCAGCATAATAAGCAGTAGTAAAAAACTGGGTGGAACCCAAATGCCCACAAACTATAAAGTGGATGGATAAATACTTATACTATGTTCATTCAACCAACTATCACAATGAAAATGCATAAACTACACAGCATGCACTGCATGCTCCTACATAGATGGGTCCTATAAAGCTGATGTTAAGACAAAAAGAACACGTGATTTCATTTACTACAGATTTACACAAAACGGGCAAAATTAAATAATCTAAATAATCTTTAATGGTTTTATTTATGTCCATGTGCGTGTGTGTGTGTGTGTGTGTGTGTGTTTAAGAGAGAGAGAGGGAGGGAGAGAGAGAGGGAGGGAAGGAGGGAGAGAGAGGTAGATGACTAGCTGGAGGACTGAGGTGGGGGAAGGGAAATATGAAGTATTCCTTGAGAGGTTAGCAATGTTCTATTTCCTGACCGAAGTAATACATGGGTACTGGCTTCATCCTACTTGTTATGCTGTTCTTGGGTTTCACAACCTCTTCTGTACATATGCTATACTTGACACACACAAAAAAAAGTTTAAATAGTGTATCAGCTCTAAACAGAAAAAAAACAAAGATTCATCATGAAAGCAGGACAATTCTTATCAGGTTCTACCCTACCTCTACCCCAAAAGATGTTTTTCCTAGTAATTATTTTAAACCTGATTATTGCTTACACCTCAATGGAATGTTTTAGTATTTCCCAACACTGACACTGGCCAGCATGTTTAAGCATTTGTGTAACCCATGAGAATTCTATTTCTCCAACACAGGGCACCACAATACTCTTCCCAGTCCACTCAAGTCTTGCTCACTTAAGATTCAGAAATGCTAAAGATCATCTTACTATTACCAAAAAGGTAATCTTACTAGTGAAAGTATATACTTTTAATTATGCTTTAAAATAGAAGGAAGTAGCTTATAGTGAGACATCTATCAATATTTCCCCTCTACTTAAAAAATGATTAGGGTGAATCTTATAGTATATCAACTATATCGCAACAAAGCCGTTAACATAAAAAGACCAGCATACTGTTCCTAATTGTTCCCCCAAATTTTCTACCAGGAGAAACATCTCGAGTGTCATCATGGGTCTGTATAGTTCTTTTTATTAATTTTAAACCACCATCACTTAGGTAAGGAATCAAAGGGAATCCAACCGCCCTGGGGTTTCAGTAGCAGCCCAGCTGAAGGCTAAAAAATCACAAAAAGCTCTGATCTGAAAAGTTGACTGACAGCTAACTAGTTACTATTTCCAACCTTGCATGTAACCGACAGCTGATGCCAGAGATACAGTAGGATATAATAAAACTTATGCTTTTTAACAATCCAATCATTCAAATTGTTAAAAATCCTATGACAATGCAAAGCTGTGCTCCCTTCTGCTATAGCAACCAATTACTACCAAATAGAAGGCCCCTAACATAACCTCAAGGAATTCTAACTCTGGCTAATGCAGTATCTGCTTGAGGACTTGAAATATGAATCTGTGGACAATTGCTGACAGATTTCTAATTTATGTTCTTTTAGGCGAAGTCCCCATACCAGAAGAGCCATATGTATTCCTTTAAAAGTAAAATCTGGTTGCCCTGGCCAAGTGGCTCAGCCGGTTGCAGCATCATCCCATACGCCAAAAGGTTATGGGTTTGATTCCTCATCAGGGCACATACCCAGGTTTCAGGTTCAAACCCCAGTTGGGCGTGTATGGAAGGCAACCAATGGATGGTTCTCTTTCATATCTCTCTCTCTCTCGCTCTCTCTTTCGCTCTCGCTCTCTCTCCATATACTCAGGTGAGGATTAAAAATAAATAAATAAGGTTGAGTAGCACATAAAACATTGGCATTCACTCAGTTAGTGAATCCCATTTTTGATAGTCAGTAAGGGCATCTTTCTCCACTTCCTGTTTAAGATTGGGGTGACCCAGAAAGGCTTTCTCAAATCCAGGGGCAAGCAAAAATAGGTTTACAGCTGTGAGTAGGTGAAACTGTTTACTCTTGTATTATTACTTATTAATTATTTTATTTATTGGTATTATAACTATAAACTTACTTTTGCCCACCCCTGTCTATACTTTTATTGGTCCTGCAAATATTTCCTTACTAGAGAGATGCTGTTGTGTTTTAGGCACATTTTTCACTTGTTTGAGAAACTTACTAATTTATTTCCAAGAAAGATAAAATAAAGAAGCCTGATGTCTTAAAATACAGTAGGTCTATATCACAGCTACTTCTCGAAAACTCGGCCTGCATCCAGGGTTTCAAATAAAACTGTACGGCAGAAGAATACAAAGCCCCAATCATTTTCCTGAAACTTAAGGTTGTTTCTATAATCTCAAAAGGAACTACAGTTGGAGCTACAAATCCAGCATCTGCCCCACCAAATCTTTTCCGTCTCTTCAATATAGCCATTTGAACAAAAGTTAATTTTTGGGGGAATACACTGGAGAATGTCAGCACCTTGCCAACACACATTTTTTATTTGGAAGGGCTTTGTATAGATTAGTGACATCATACTTATTTAAATTAATGTTTTTTTCTCTAAATATTAGAATTTTAGATTTTTGAATTGAAACCCCAAATTGCCTTGGATGGCAGTTTTCCATCACACTCACTTCCAAATGTTTCATCACCCACATGCTATTTCAATAACTTTTTACCTACTTGTTCAACATCATTGATATGGGTAGCTTAATTAAATTAAGTCCTCAACCTGAGTTTCATTATATAGAAATATTATTCTTAGGGATAAAGAATTTATTTAATTATGGTGATTTGTTAATATGGATTTTTTTAGCATCTGAAAGAGCTTTAAAATACAAGTTTCTAATTTTCCAGGTAGATACCCAGAAGTGGGGTTGTTGGGTCATATGGTAACTCTATTCATAATTTTTTGAGGAGCCTCCATACTGTTTTCCATAGTGGCTGTACCAGTTTACATTCCCACCAGCACTGAATGAGGGTTCCTTTTTCTCCACAACCTCTCCAACACTTGCTATTGTCTTGTTGATAATAGCCATTCTAACAGGCATGGGGTGGTATCTCACTGTAGTTTTGATTTGCATTTCCTTAATAGCTAGGGAAGTTGAGCATCTTTTCATATATCTGTTGGCCATTTGTATGTCTCCTTTGCAAAGATATATGCACCCTTATGTTCATTGCAGCACTATTCATGGTAGTGAAGACATGGAAGCAACCCAAGTGTCCTTCACTAGCAGACTGTATAAAGAAAATGCAGTACATATATACAATGGAATACTGCTCAGCCACAAGAAAAGATTAAATACTGCCATTTGCAACAACATGAGTGATCTTGAGAATATCATGCTAAGCAAAATGTCAGATAGAAAAAGTTAAGAACCTTATTATTTCACTCATATGTGGGATATAAACTGAAAGCAACAAATGAACAAACAGGAAAAACAAAAACTCATAGACACAGACAATAGTATGGTGGTCACCAGATGGAAGAGTGGGTAGTAAAGGATAAAGGGGGTCAATCAAATATATGGTGACAGACAATATAACTTTGGGTGGAGGACAGATAATGTAATATACAGATTATATATCATAGAAATGTACAATCAAAACCTATATCATCTTATTAACCATGTCACCCCAATAAATATAATTTAAAAATATATCAAAATTAAAAAATAAAATACAAATTTCTTTCAAAATGTCAATATAGCATCACCACCATCCTGACCTCTTGCCACTAATCTCCGTGTGCAATCAAACTTTATTCAAGAAATGTTCCTGGATAAGAAAAAAAAAAATTGCTCTGGAGTTTTTAATCATTCCCCATAAGCATTCACAAAAAAAGAGCCCAAAGACATTTCTAAACATTTAGGCATGCTAGACCACAGATTGCACTGGAAGGAGCTTAGAAGGAGAGAGAGGGCAGCAACAAGCCTTAAAATCGGAACTTCATTAAGCTTCTGTGTCGTTTGCAAATATTTTACTTTGAGTGTTAGAAATTCAATTTCTCTGGTAATAATCAGAAAATGTCTTGTCATTGCTAACAGTGACTTTATTTATGCACTTCCAGGGACACAATTACCTTTTTATCTGGGGCAGCACTTCTGTTTCTCAAAGGTTAACTTATCTATATATATAAAAGCCTAAGCGACTGGAATGACTGGACAACCAGTCACTACGATATGCACTGACCACCAGGGGGCAGACACTCAATGCAGGAGCTGCCCCCTGGTGGTCAGTGCACTCCCACAGCCAACCTCCCCCAGCTGGCCAACCTCCCACGGTCCCTTCCCCCAGCCAGCAGGCCCCCAAACTGGAACAGGGAACTGGGGGTGGGTGGCGGCAGATGCGGCCCCTTTCCCAGGGGTTGAGGGCCGGCTCCCTCCTCAGGGCCAGCGGCCAACCTCCCGTGCCCTGTCCCGCCCCCCAGCCAGCAAGCTCCGATCAGCCTGCTGCCCGCCCGCCATAGTGGTGGCATGGCAATGAGGGAAGGAGGGGGGTAGGCGGGGAACTGCATGTTGGCGGGCGCCGATGATGTCGGCGTCAGTGTCCAGCATTCATTCCTTCCACACCTGGTCTGGTGACCATTGCTTCCTCTCTGGCCCGGCCCTGATCGCCAGCCAGGTGTAGGGACCCCACCCATGCACAAATTTCATGCACCGGGCCTCTAGTCTTTTAATAATACATCTAACTATATTCTTCAGACCTCTTAGCTCACTCAAGCCTCCCAGGTGTCAAGTCAAGATTAACCCCACTATACAGATGGCGGAACCGAGACTCAGAAATTAAATGACTGCCTTCAATCAGACATGGGATACACAGCAAGGATTCAAACTCAGGTTTTCTGAGTCTCTGACCCTTGCTCTTTTCACCACACTGGAATAAGTGTGCTCATCTTGCTTTTGACACCGTTTTTAAAAGGGCAGAAACATGTTTTCTTCTTTGAGTCCCCCTTATATAGACAAATATTTGGCACACAGTTAGTCTTTAATAATGTTCAAAGAATTAAACTTCTTTTAAATGTCATATACAAGTCACCTCTCTCATAAATTAAGGGTAAGTTTTTAAAGTTTAAAAGTACGCAAAGAGATTGTAAACACTGTATGGAGCATACAGCCAGCGGGTCCTGTGCTAGAAGTAAGCCAGCCAAACTCATGTCATAGCTAAAGAACATCTGCTGATAAGCCTGTGTTGTATCTCCAATGGCTCTGAAACTGCCTAGTGCCTCTCATTATTATGCATTTCTCATTAACTCAATGCTAAGGCTG
>NW_005354385.1:6701584-6725688 GCF_000412655.1 Myotis brandtii | reverse complement strand
CGCCATCCCCCTCCTCCCGCCAGCCATGGGGAAGGTTAGGCAGCCTAAACACAGGCATGGCCTGCAGATAAGGAAAAGACAAAGCACTGAGTGGACACCACTTAATGACTAGGGTTCAAGTCTACCACGACCAGAAATGAAAACCAGGCCACTCTTTTTTTGTTTGTTTAAAGAGGATTTTTATAAGAGTTTATTTGAGGGGGGCGGGAGAAACACAAAAACAAAAATTCAGGCCATTCTGGTTTTTTTATTTTTAATAAATATATTTTTATTGATTTTGTTTAGAGAGAGGAAGGAAGAGGGAGAGAAAGAAACATCGGTGGGCTGCCTCCTGCACGCCCCCTATTGGGGATCAAGCCTGAAACCTGGGCATGCGCCTTGACTGGGAACTGAACCAGTCAACCTATGGGGACAGGGTACCAAGCCTAACAACTAAGCCACACCAGCCAGGACTCCAGGCCATTCTTAAAGGAACTAACAGAAGGGGCTGTGACAGGAGTATACTATGTTAATTAGGCAAAGTCAAAATAAAGGAAATTAATCAACAGCAAGGCTACAACATGGCCTTTTCTATTAGACACAGACTGGCAGTTCTTTCCAACCAGCTGAACCGTGTCTTTGGGGCCTCCCTCCCTCCATGCCCCCCTTTCTCCACCTAAATCTAATAAAGTCTGTCACTGAAAGCCTTTCTGCATAAAGAACTGGGATTGGACACTCCACTCACCTAACAAAACATTTCTAATCCTTTGCATTTTCTCTACCCATGTGTATAATTACATGAGAAATTACTTAATTGAGGTTAATTTGATGTTAGCTGGACTTACACCAAACATATTACAAGCATTTCCATTCTATAAGTTATATTTGGATAAGCAGCGCCAAAATCAAACAGGATTTCACTTAAATTTATCTTAGACCTTGATAATCTTAGGTTTAAGGAAGAAATTATAGTGAGACACCTGAAAATAAGAAGTCTCTTATTTTCAGGTGTCTCACTATAAAATGGGTGGCTCGTGGGGGACACACTCACTGTTGAGCTTCTCTCCCAGTCTGGGATGGCCACAGGGTCACTGGCTCTATTTCAGAATTGCTTAAACACCCTTAGGGATAAATTAGATGTCACCGTTGTTATGCCATTATTAATGTTTTGTTATTTTGATCCTGTAATAATTCACCTTAGATAGTAAAAATTCAAAGGTTTTGAATAAGCTCACTACACTTGAGTGATTTTTCCTCCTAGAAGTTGAAAGTGGTTGGGCTTCCTTTTCTAAGACTGAGTAAATGGGCCATAATCACAACCAGTATCACTGCCATTAGTGAGTTCTACTTCACAGGCTATAACTTGGTCCTAAAAGCTCTTCAGAGCTATGTTAACTGGAATCATCCATGTCCTCAAGGAGTTTACCCTCTAAAATGGGAAATGATGACATGAGTACTAGGGAGAAGAAAAGACAAAGGGGCATTAATATTGCATACAGACAGAAATGATATCTATGGAATAGCAGAGGCCAAGAACAGTGCGTTGGGCGGAGGTGCCAAGACCAGAATCAGGGCTCCTAAGCAGGAGGGCCTAAGGGAAGCCATGACATCTCAGCCCTCACAAAACTAACAATTTCCACAAATAGAAAAAAATTCACACAAACAGATCTAGATCCCCCCCCGCCCCGCCCCAAGAAATAGAGAGAACCAAAGTCCTAAGGGAATGCATATTCCATGCCCCTCTTCCCTCAAAACACTCTGACACTTCAGAGAGGCCACCAAAATGCCCCACCTATGGAAAGTATGAGGACAATTTAGAGGAAATGGAGGGAAAGTATTAAGACTCTACCTACTTACGACAATAGATAGCAAGGAAAGCAAGTTCAGATGGGATTCTAATTTTGTCTAACAACTACCAGAGGCAGCTAGTGCCAGCTGTGATCCTATTTAGAAGGGTCCCTGTGGTTATTATTGGATGAAACATTTTGCTAAATAAGTCCCTGTCCCTGAGCATCTTAAATCTTGCTATCACATTGAAGTCTCCTGTTTCTAAGGCACCCACGTGAAAAACACCAAGGTAAAAAAAAAATGTTTGTCTTTTTATTCTTATGCTCATCCAGAACACATTATGCAAGACGCTCTATAAAAAGCACAAAATGAAACAAATTCAACTCCAAAACATTAAATCTCATCTCTGAGATATAGCAGACACTGCTGTAATACAAAGTAGAATATGATCAGAACCATATGCGATCCTCTGGAAGTTCAAAGGAAGGTAAGGCTCTTTCCAACTGAGATGATCAAAGAAACATCCCTGGAGAAAGTAGCTTTGGAATTGAGTTTTGAAGGACAGGCAGCATATAGATATCCTGGGACAGTGTGAGAGGCAGGAGACAGAGGAGTTTTCCAGATGGGGCACATGGGAACAAAAGTAGAAAAGCCTGGGGCCTGTACTAGGATCTTCAAGGGGGTCAGCTGTGTCCCAGTAATAAAGTTTATGAAAGTTAATGGCATAAAGGATCTAAACGGTAACTGGGAAAGGGCACTGGCAGACGTCAAATAATAGGCTAATGCGTAGGACAGGGAGTCAATAAGGAGTTTTGAATAGTGAAAGAGCATATGGGTAATACTGCATCACTCTCCTTTCTTCATTCCCAACTTTACAAGTTGGCCATTTCTGCACTAGACTAGACTTGAAAAATCAGCATGTCAGATTCATTCCTCAGCCATAGTTTCTTGGAGCGCCTTGAAGCATTCTTCAGCTCTGAATATGAAATCATTTTCCTAGTCCGAGCAGAGAGGACAACTTTCCAAGTGTTCCATTACAGCTCGCAGACTGAAAATAACTTTTGATGAGAGTTTTCCAAATAACTGCCTTTATTTAGACTCGCAAAAGTTTCTTCTAGTTCAACAGGTCTTTCCTAATCATAACATCTGATAATTCACTCTCTAATATGTGATATGAATTGGACTTCTTTAATCCTATTGATAGTTCATCATTCTCCCAACTTAAAAAGCATTTTAATTGAATTTGTTGCATTTGTATGAAGGAGGTCATACTAATAAAGTTTGTCTGCTATCTTATGTTGTCCTAAGAAAAGACAGAACTGTGACTACTTGACATGGAGCAGTGTTCAGTAAGTACAGTTGTTAATGTTAATGAGGACCGAAGAGCTGTATAGAGTGACGGAAGGTCAGATTTACACTGGAAAAGCCTTCTGATAATCTTCAAATCTATATCTATTTTCTGTCTTCAAAAGCTAAAGCTTTACCTTCATTTAGACTGGCATTTCTTAAAATACCCATAACCAGAGGCCTGCATCTAAAGCAGTGATTCCCAAAGTGGGCGCTACCGCCCCCTGGTAGGTGCTGCAGCGATCCAGGGGGGCGGTGATGGCCACAGGTGCATTTGGGGGCGATGAGTAACTGCTATTAAAATTAAAAAAAAATTAATTTCCAGGGGCTGAGTAATATTTTTTCTGGAAAGGGGGCGGTAGGCCAAATAAGTTTGGGAACCACTGATCTAAAGCAATTGAGGATGCTTGCTAAATGGCAAAAATTCTCCTGACCCAAGTCATCAAGTACTCAAGAGTCTGCATTTTCTTAAATTCCCCAAGCAGGTCCTCTGTCCATTAAAGCTTCTGATTGTACTTCCTACTGTGGACTCGCATATCCCTCTCTTTACTCAGTCTACAAAGAGAACATGCATATCCCTCATAAGCAAAGACTTAACACGATTTTCAGTTACATTTAAAGATACGGACTTACATTATAAAATCATAGTTACAGTCTATGCTTTCAGGAAAATTGTGTAAAATTGCTGGGGAGTACTTGTTCCTGTAAAAATGCAAGATGTACAAACACACATCATTGTTTCTTCACATGCAAAATGGGAATATGAAACGCTTTCTCCCATTTTTATTACAATTCCAGAAATCTTACTTAAGGATGCCTCCCAAACAAGAATAACACACTTCGAAAGATCTTTAAAGTCCCCTGAGCTAACCAAGCATCATACAAACAAAACATGGAGGAGGAAAAGAAAAATAAACAAGTTCTGATCCTGATCAAGGCAGAAACAAACACAAAGACAGAATAAGCCTTAGATTTCTTGTAGAAACCATTAGCTAGTTCAAGATTTAGATAAGAGCTATAATATTTTTCAATCACTGTAGAATTTGAAAGAATGGCAAGCTCTTATTTTGATTGTTTTTCTGACAATTATACTAACTATAATACAAAGTAGTAGAGTCTCTGAAACTTCATTTGCCCCAATTCTAACAACATGCAAATACATGGGTATAATTTTCAGAACTTCCATAGATGCTTGCTTGAACTTAATGAACGCTAATATTTGTGAAGAGCATAATGTAACATGTCAGGGAACATGGGAAGAGGTAGAGAAGGAAGAGGCCTTCCACTAAAGTCAACAAGTGCCTAGTCATATAAAGAAAGCACCTTTATGAAGAGAACATAAGGATTGAAAATAGGAAGAAGTTATCAGATCTTAACCATACCCTTACCACATGCTTTCGACATATACTTAAACATGGGAACCAAGCTCAGAATACTCAACTTCAACACTTATGGTGCTGTTTACAGTACAGAAACCATTAAGATGGTGTTTAACGGTATAACTTGGTTTTGAAAATGCAGTGATATAGCATAAACCACACCTTTTTCCATAAGGGAATTGATGAAGTGGTGGGAGTCATTCAAAAACGGCATTTCTCTAGGAACAAACCATTGGAAACTTTTATTTTAAAATTATATCGCTTAACATAGCACTAAAAATAATGAAAAACTTAGGGATAGATTTAACAAAATATGTGCAAGACCTACCCACTGGGAAGCTTCTAAACACTCCAGGCAAGATATTAAAGCCCTAAATAAATAAAGATGCCATGTTCACAGATCAGAGGAGTCAATATTTCTAGGATGTCGGTTCTCCTGAAATTGATCTAAAGAGTCAATGCAACTTCAATCAAAATCCTGGAGGCTTTTTCTTAAAAATTGACAAGCTGATTCTAAAATTCATATAAAAATGCAAAAAAAAAAATAGAATAGCAAGAGTAATTTTACAGAAGAACAAAGAATATTCACACTACCTTTATTTAAGATAGTAATCAAAACAGTGCTATATGACAAAAGGAGAGAAATAAAGATCAGTGGAGCAGGAGAGAGTACAAAAATAGGCCCCACAATTTGTTTTTTTCAGGTACTAAGGTAGTTCATGAAAAAAAGGACAGTCTATTCAACAAATGCCGGAAACAGCTGGATAAAGATATGGCCGGGGGGTGAGGGGAAAACAGTGAATCCCCAGCCTTACTTCACACCCCTTTGCCAAAATAGACCACATACTTTAACATAAGAACCAAAATCATCAAGTTTCTAGAAGAAAGCATAGGAGATCATCCTTGTGACCTGAGGTTGGACAAAGATTTGTTAGGCCACAAAAATGCATGACCCACTTAAAAAAATAAAAGATAAACTAAATTAGACTTCATCAGAAAAACTCTTTTCTTTAAAGGCATTGTTATATGAAAGGCAAGACATGAAATAGGAAAAAATATTTGCAAACTATACATCTGATGGAGACTTGTATCCAGAATATATGTTTTTTAATTTCTATAGTTCAATAATAATATAAACAACCCAACTTTTAAAAATAGGCAGAAGACTTGACTAAATCCTTCAACAATGCAGATACACAAATGACAAACCAGCACATAAAAAGATGCCCAACATCATTAGGGAAATGCAAATTACTGCATCTTCACTATCATTTCATGAGAATTTGCTTAATCCACCATCTTCATTCAATCCTCCCTACTTCCCCCAACTCAACACCCATCCCAGTTTCCTAGATGTATAAAAAGTTACCTTCTAAAACATAAAAACAAAAGCAGGGTGTGCTAACAACCTGAAAACCTAAGCCTTAAACCAGGTCCAGTTGAGTATTTTATGATTTCCTGCTTAGATCTTCCATAATTTCAAATTTAACATAATAAATACATAAGCACACACCTCTTCTAAGCAGCCTCATGTCTTTTTTTTTTTTCATCTTCAGATCACAAGATTAAGCCAACGATAGTTTCAATCTGTCAACCCACATGGTCAAAATGACTCCTTTTTTTTTTTTTTGTCTTTTAATTTTTTTATTGGTTATGTTTATATGCATGCATACAAGTCCTTCGGTTGATCTCTTACTCCCCTCCCTTCTGCCCCCCAACCCTCTCTGGCCTTCCCACTGCAGTTTGACAATCAGTTTGAGGCAGCTCTGCCTCTGTATCTATTATTGTTCAAAAGTTTGTAATGGTCTTTATTATCCATGAATGAGTGAGATCATGTGGTATTTTTCCTTCATTGACTGGCTTATTTCACTTAGCATAATGCTCTCCAGTTCCATCCATGCTGTTGCAAATGGTAAGAGTTCCTTCTTTTTTACAGCAGCATAGTATTCCATCGTGTAGATGTACCACAGTTTTCTAATCCATTCATCTACTGATGGGCACTTAGGCTGTTTCCAGATCTTAGCTATGGTGAATTGTGCTGCTATGAACATATGGGTGCATATATCCTTTCTGATTGGTGTTTCTGGTTTCTTGGGATATATTCCTAGAAGTGGGATCACAGGGTCAAATGGGAGTTCCATGTTTTGTTTTTTGAGGAAACTCCATACTGTCTTCCATAGTGGCTGCACCAGTCTGCATTCCCACCAGCAGTGCACGAGTGTTCCTTTTTCTCCACATCCTCTCCAGCACTTGTCGTTTGTTGATTTGTTGATGATAGCCATTCTGACAGGTGTGAGATGGTACCTCATTGTTGTTTTGATTTGCATCTCTCGGATGATTAGTGACTTTGAGCATGTTTTCATATGTCTCTTGGCTTTCTGAATGTCCTCTTTTGAAAGGTGTCTATTTAGGTCCTTTGCCCATTTTTTGATTGGATTGTTTATCTTCCTTTTGTTAAGTTGTATGAGTTCCCTATAAATTTTGGAGATTAGGCCCTTATCAGATATGACATCAAAATGACTCCTTAAATCAAGTTCTACACAATACCTGATGAGGATGGGCTGAGAAGGGAGGTGGAAGCAGCTCCTTTGAAAATGGTCATTGCTGAGGACATCTCCTGGCTGTTCCTCAGAGATATATAAGCCTGGTACCCAAACTATGACGAGTGTTTATTTTATAGGGTTTAAGATGCACTTGAGAAGTCATATCTGAGACTATGAGCACATACATCAGCAGCTGAGCAGTTGTGTCTAGCTCAGGGGTGGGCAAACTTTTTGACTCGAGGGCCACAATGGGTTCTTAAACTGGACCGGAGGGCCGGAACAAAAGCATGGATGGAGTATTTGTGTGAACTAATATAAATTCAAAGTAAACATCATTACATAAAAGGGTACAGTCTTTTTTTTTTAGTTTTATTCATTTCAAACGGGCCGGATCCGGCCCGCAGGCCGTAGTTTGCCCACGGCTGGTCTAGCTCCTGGGAAGAGCACTAACAGTGGCAAGAAGGATAACAAACATGTAGCTGCCTAACGAGGGTACTTCAAGTACCTTGTCTGCCAGCCATGCTCTTGTCCAAACAGCTAGTATCCACCATGTTCATGGAGACCATTCAGTCTCTGCCCCTACATATTTCTTACAAACCCAAAGCATATTTCTAATTCACTTTCCTCCTCTCTCCTTTCACCCCCAACACCTGCACTCTAATTAGAAATCCAAACCAATTTATAGTTCTGCTCTTTAAGTGAAATCAAAATGCTATTTTCCTACCACAGCAGAGATAAAGACCACAGGCACCTTCATTTCCTCAATGGCTTCAGAAAATAACTTCCTTTACAACATTTTACTTGCAAGTTCATCAAGACCTACCATCAATGCTCTGGGTAAGTAGGGGAGAATACGTGGACTGAAAGCTCCCTGCTGTATACTGTCTTTGCAGAATTTTCTTTTGAGATGATGTCTTATTCTTTTTTCAGTATCTTCTTTTGAAAGATTCAGCATTATGTTTTCTGAAGCACTACAGTCATAGCACATCACTCTTCTTTTATAAGAATTTTTATTTTATTGATTTTTATTTTATGGATAAAAAGAGGAAGGGCAAGGAAGAGAGAAAGAGAAACATCGGGTACTTCCTGCACACCCCCTGCTGGGGCTGAGCCTGCAACCTGTGCATGTGCCCTGACAAGGAACCGAACCAGCCACCTTTAGGTGCACAAGGACACCCAACCAACTGAGCCGGCTGGAGCTAGCACATCACTCTTCCGAGTGTGCACTCAAGAAACAATTTCAATGATGAATGGACTGATGAAAAGAGCCACAATGACATGGTGATCCAGATCATACACTGACAATTAAAAAAAAAAATTTCCAAACCATTGTGGTACATTTTGAAACACAGAAATTGTTAGTGCCAGCTCAACCACTTGCTGGAAAACTTCCAAAAAGCTGCTTTTCTATTTTATGAAAATTAAACAAAAACAGCCTTCCACAGCAAAGACTAAAAGTTAAATGTCCAAGGGTTAAAACAATGTAAAGTAGTATTTGTATTACCTAGCACAAATTCTTGGCTAAAGCACCTTCATAAATCACTTAAATTATTTTCTAAAAGATAGTGTCAAAGGTCAACCTCAGTCTAGCCAATAGGCATTAAATTGCCTATATGATTCTTCATTTCCTGTAATATGTTCCCAAGTTCACAAAAGATGCTCATATAACATAAGGGGGTCATCTACGCCAGCTGTGAAAGTCAAGTGGTTTCACTTGGGGGCGGGGCAGAGATCTATAATTCTATTTGACTTGCCAGGCAGGAAGGCAGGAAACGGGATGTGCATTTGGCAGAAGATAACCTGAAAGCTTCGAAATCAGACTGAGCCCTGGGCTTCTTGCTCTGACAGAGCATTTACATCAAGCTGACAAAGAGGGTTAGTATTAAAAGAAGTAATTCCCCCTTCCTTTATGTTACCTTTCCTACCCCCCTCTCAATCCCTGTGAGGTAGGCCAGCATCTTTTCTTCCTGCTCTAAAAACTGGATGACAAAGGGAACCTCTGGAAGAGGAAAAGTGTATGCCCGTTTCTAGGTTCAGACTCGATTTTCTGTGACTCCAGAGATACTAAACATGAGGAAGCTCAACGTGCAGGGTTGCCACCTGCTTCTCCGGGGATTTAGAATCAAGGAATTAAGAGACCCTGAGTGAGTCTTAATGGAAGGGAAACTTTGCTTTTGGGGAGGGGGGATGGGGGGACGGAAAACTTGCCTTCTTTTTCATGTACCAGCAACTAACTCAATACCTTTCTTGAAGATTTCAAGAAAAGGAAGATGGTCTCTTTAAAAATATCAAGTCAGAACACAACCCGGAGACAAAATTTTGTGTTTGTGTTTTAATTTGGCAAAAACACATGCCCCACAGCCCATTCCTGCCTGGCACACTGCTGGAACTCAGGACAAACTGGTGCTAGCAACCATTTAGAGTCTTTCCCCGCCTCCAAGTGAGTTCTGGGGAAACTCAGATCCATGCCATCTCACTTCCCTCTTGGCTTTCCCTTGCCTGTACAACTAATTGCTTAGTCAACAAGTAAATTAACGAATACGTAAGTAAAGGCCAGTTATAATACTGAATAGAACCTAAAACAAATGAAACTATCAAAATTGGCAGAGACTAGCTTTCACTAAACCTTTTCTTCTCATTGTGTGCATTCAGCTAGCCTACGTTTTTCACCCCCCTTGTAGGTCTAGCCAATGGGGTGAGACTGCTGGTGGCGCACACTACTTCCAAGCCTGGCCCAGAAACTCTGCAGGTGTGCGCCTGGGTGTTCGTTCTTCCTTGGTTGGAGACAACCCCAGAGCATGCTGAAGCCTCACCTGGGTCCCCAATTAGGTCTGTAGAATTTAGCCCCTGATGGGTCCTTCACTCAGTAATTTTAGTTATTAGTGATTTACTTAATAAAGACATCGGTATCTTATTTTGAAACTTTTTATATTATAGGAAACAGACAAATAATTACATTTATGTTAGGAATGAAACAGACCTCAAAAACCTCGTAATGATTTGAAAATAGATAGCGTTTCACCATACCACAGAATTATTGAAATACAGTAAAAATGTAAACTATTTCACATCAAACAATATTAAATAGAGTAAAAAATATCAGCTAGCCAGAAGACTGGCTGAAAAAGGGGGAGAGGGCAGGGGAGATGGCTGTGTGGTAACCCAACAGCTGGGAAAGCCAGATGAAGTGACTGTGGCTAAATGTAGAATCAAAGCCTGGAACTTGAGGACAGGGGCTGAAGGCAGATTAAGTCTGGAGTCTGGGAGCCTGGGGAGAGGGAGTATGGCAAGGGGAAGGGGACTGCTGTGTCACTATCTGTCCATAGGATGGCTCAAATAATTAACAGGGCAGCCACCAACACTGAAGTAGGCTATAGCGTCCTCCCGCCCCCGATCCCCACCACACCATGTCGCTACCTATTTATTACCCCTTGTATTCCATTGCGTAGATGTACCACTATTTTTAATCCATTCATCTGCTGATGGGCACTTAGGCTGTTTCCAAATCTTAGGTATTGTAAATTGTGCTGCTATGAACATAGGAGTGCATATATCCTTTCTGATTTCTGTTTTCTTGGGATATATTCCTAGGGATTACTGGGTCAAATGGAAGTTCCATTTTTAGTTTTTTGAGGAAACACCATACTGTTTTCCACAGTGGCTGCATTCCCACCAGCAGTGCAAGAGGGTTCCTTTTTCTTCGCATCCTCTCCAGCACTTGTCATTTGTTGATTTGTTGATGATGGCCCTTCTGACAGGTGTGAGATGGTACCTCATTGTTGTTTTGATTTGCATCTCTCAGATGATTAGTGACTTTGTTAGCTCTTTAATATTTTAGAACATTTTATTCCAGTGGCAAATTGGCTTCACTTTTGATACAAGTTAGCCAATAAGTAACTTTCTTTCCCTTTGAAAGACATAGTATTAGGAAATGTAAGTGAGGGGTTTACAAAATAATGATATTCATAATAATTAAATACATTCAAATGGTATGGGTCAGTTGTTGATCAAGATAAGAGAGCAAGTCTTGCTGCAATGGAGTATCTTGGTGTAGTGGAGTATCCTGGTGTAGTGGAGTATCTTGGTGTAGTGGAGTATCTTAGTGCCCCTGGCCTGACTTAGCTCTGGCACAGTGGCAGCAGGCGCCTTCTCCTTTCCTGATCAGGACACATGCTGAGCCTTGAGGGTTGACATTCAATCTCCCCGAGGAAGCTGAGTCTAGGTGGGTATGATTCCCAGCCAACTCTTCAGTCTCCCTTTTGTTTTGGTTTGTATCTCCTTCTCCCAAATAATTCCATATAAGTCAAGAAAGGGGGAGACCCCATCTCTCATTAAGGCTACAATGCAAAACAATAGCCAGCCATTAGGGGGCAAGACCAAGCCATGCCACATCCACCTCCAAAATAAATCTCACCATCGGTACCGACAAAGCCACAGAGAGGAAGCCTTCTAACCCAGCTCAGGTGTGGCACCATAATATTCCAGAACTTGATTTTACACCCATAGGCGTTAGTCATTTAAAATGTCCTGAAATTAGGACTAACCACTTCTACTTCATCATTCAGTTATGAACCAATCCATGACCCCAACCAATAACACCCGAGAAGCCTTTGGATGAAGCCTCAGAGATTACTTCTTATCTACTACAATGTTTGTTTCAATGAATATTTCCAGGCCCCTGTGTAACAGGAAATAATTGAAAGGGTTTGGAAATAACTGAAAGGGTTTGGAAATTAGGTGTTCTCATTCATCTCACTGGCCAGGGAAGCCTTGGTGCTACTGGTCTAGTCATTTATGCTCTGGAACCTCAATTTCATCACCAATAAATTAAGGGAATGCATGAACAGATAGGAAAGGCAAAAGGACTTACACTTTACTTCACACTCTCTAATACAGTTTCTCTTTTTGACAAGCATATGCTAACTTTTTAAGTAGAAAAATAAAGAGTGGAGCCCTGGCCAGTGTGGCTTAGTTGGTTAAGTGTAACAAGTATGGTTAAGGCCCGGTCACTGAGAGGTTGACCATTAATTCCTGGTCAGGGCACATGCCCAGGATGCAGGCCAGATCCCCATCAGATGGAGGCAGCCAACTGATGTTCTGCTGTCCCATTGATGTTTCTCTCCCTCTCCCTTCCTCTCTCTCTAAAAATCAATTTAAAAAGTCTTTTAAAAAGGAAAATAAAAAGTGGCTTGAAATGCATGGTCCCTACAACCCTACCTGCTGTAATGATTTGAAAGTCCATCCAGGATCTCCGAAGCTCCCTAAGTGCAGCGTTTACCCTAAGCTGATGGAAAACAGCCAAGACTCCAAAGCCAAACAGTGCAGCACAGGGTCTGTGTTTAGGGAACACCAAAAACTGAGGCAGGAGTGAGAGCAAGGGGCATTCTTTGTCTGTACAGGTACAAAGAGCAAGGAGAGCGCCCTCTTATTGCCAAGCAGCTGGGGTTTTTCATTTGTAATTGTCCAAGGAACTCAGAATTTCCAGCTCCTTACTCTCATACTACACCTCAGGCTACTATAAAACATGCCTCAGTATCCCCACAAAGTACTTGAATGTATGTCCAGATAAGGATTCAAAAGAAGATCCACACACACAGTTATTTCTCTTATGTTCTCCTCCTCCCCGTTTTTCCCTATCTCTGTTTGTTGCAGAGGCAAATATCATGTTTAATGAGATATAATTCCCATTATCAGTCTCTCATCCCCCCTCCCAGTCCATGGCATCCATTAATCTAGTTTCATTCTCTATGAATTTTTCATTCTGGACATTTCATATAAATGGAATCATAAAAGCAAATGTATTCTGAGTGTCCATCAGGTTAGGTACCATAGAGAGATATAGATTATGTGCCAAACGTGTGTGTGTGTATGACAAGGTCTATGTAGATAACAGGTAAGATAAGCCTTCAGTGAAATAAACACGAATACATTATACTTGCCATATAAATATTACATCATGCATGCTTTAAGCTAATGGATTTTATTTTTTCCCTCAGAAACATACATAGGAGAAGTCATATTCATGTGGGTGACACACCAATAAGTTAGCTGTATCTGACAAAAAGTCCAGTTTTCTGCTGGACACAATTCTCCCAATGACTGTTTGATCAAAAAATGGTAGTTCACCGTGGTGGTCATGTGGGTAGATGAGGCTCAGTGCCTGTGCTAAAACTCCCTGGCTTTCTCTCCCTCTCAGGAAAGAATACCAGAATGCAGGGCAGAGGAATAGCTTGTACTTTTTCCTTTTAGTATAAAATTCAAACTCTTGCATACTCAGTGAGGAAGGGAGCAGAAAGTACGGTTAAGGCCCGGAATGTGCATATTCTCGGGAATCTGACAGTCTATGCCGTATTACCTCCTAACAGCTATGCAACCTTCAGCAATGATTTAATCGCTGTCTCAGTTTTCCTCATATGTCAAATGGAGTCACTAATAAGTCTTATTGGTATCCTTTGAAGATTAAACACAGAGCTTTTGGTCGGAAAATCTGCTTACTAAATGCTGGCTATTGGCAACAACAATAATAATTATTACTTCACTATTAATAAATCACCCACAACTCAGAACTGATGGAGCCACTTCAGCTTGTGTTGAAGGGACTGCCAGGAACAGATGAAGTAGCTAAATTCTCCACGTCCTGGCATAGTCACATTTAAGGCAGTAATAACCTGAACTCTGAGGAGCTGAGAATCAGGCAAATAATCAGATAACTGATTTGCTACTCTCCGAGCCTCAAGCTGTCCGAGACTCCACCATCAACCCTATGGAGCCACTTCTGGTCTGAGAGAAGAGTACAGCTGTTGGAACTCTTCCATCATCAGCAGCCTCCCCTGCCTGGCACACTGGAGATACAAACACTAATAATTCATTCACACCCGGAAGGAGCAGGGAAGACCGAGTTGGCAGTGAATACGCCCGCGGGTCTGAGGAAGGAAGGATGGCTCAGCCCTTCCTCTCAGCGCTAACTTCACTGCCACCAGGGCCAGTCTCCCTTCGCCTGCGCTGTCATTCATAACCTGTGCGACTGTAGAATTTCTCACCCCTTGGCCTTCCCTCGCTTGAGTGATTACCTTTCCTTTATAGTAATTATCCCTATTACATTTGTTCACTGTCATAAAATCATTTTTCCTCAAAATAATAGGTTTAGCTAATAGTCATTAAAAATGAAGTCTCGAGCAAGGAGATTATGAGTGTCAGCACATTTTATTCTTTTGGACCCAGTCATGTAAGCAGTAGGCTTCCTCTTCCATTGCTATCTATTCTTAGTGCTCAAATATAGGATGGAAAAAGAGGGGAGGATTCTTACCGTCATTTCATTACTGTTTTAGTTAGGGCTTAGGTCAACACACAATGAGTGCTGCAGAAACCCTCTAAGAACCGCAGGCATCTATTTCTTAGGAAACGTGGAAAACCCCTTAAGAAAACCCCTCTGCTCCCCTGACACATTGTACCCCACAATAGCGACCCCAGGGAGCTCTGGTCAGAGGAATTACAGCACTCCCAGAAAGTTTCAGGGCGGCCTGACGTAAAAGATGCGAGCACTCTGAAACTCATGGCACAAAATGAAAAAGTTGATAATATGTAATCGGCAGAGCCTACTCTCTACCTTTAGGGAGTGACTCTTCTACGTTTTAACTCTCTACGTTTTAAAACAACTAGCCTATACCTAGTCCTAGATCAAAGTCCCCCCCAAATCACTACCACTGCCAATGGACTACTACAGAACATCTAAAAGAATAAGGTAGAGACATATATACTGACAAATGTATCAAGATGAGGAAGAGAGAGTGTGTGTGTGTGTTCATATATTTGTTTGTTTTTAAATAACAACATACAAGGAAACTGGAAGGACATTTCAAAGTCTCTAAGGTGTGCAGTTATGAGGGTAGAGAGAAAAGGGGGAATTCTACTTTTTATTTTATATCCTTCTGAAGAGTGTGAATTTGTTATGAGTTAATGATAAAATAAAAAGAATTGCTAAACACTGAAATAATTTTTTATCAGCCTAAAGTAGTCTCTTTATAAACAATTCACCCTCTTGCATGAATATGCATCAATATACATGAATGGAAAAGCCGACTAAATCAGAGGGCCTGCCTTATTCAAGCAGCATAAACTGCTCTGTGAGATAAATAGAAAAACAGATCATCTGAATTTGGATGCCCCCCTGACCAGACCAGATAGCCCAGAAAACCTAATACAAAAAGTCTAAAAATAAAGGAGAGAATCAAAATCATGCAAGAATAAAAGAAGTCATTTTCTAACTTTTCCTTTGATCTTAAAAACAGGAAGGCAACAAGTCACAAAACAGAAATCCATGCATCTCCTGGGGCGGGGGTGGGGGGGTTCTAATATATTTAGGGAGGAAATCTCTTCTTTCATTACTTTTTGATAAAAGCATCATTGTTTCTTACCTGGTCACAAATCAGTTCCCACTTTTTCTCATTGTCATACTGCCGCAGTAACCTGGCTTTGTCAGGGGGTAGGTTCATAGCATTCTGGAAAAAGACCAAAAAAAGGAAAGAGATATGTCATATTCCACAACAGACTATGCATGGGTAACTTATAGGCAGATCAAGGAACACTGCCGTGGTTCTTTTATGATTTCTTTTCTAGCATCTCATCAAACAGAAACACCCTGAAGAAGTCATTTAAACATCAAATCAGTTCAATGGAAGGGGGAGACCCTGAAGTCCTACGCTTAGACATCAAGGTAGTCTGCACTGAAGCAAAGGAAATGCATTATTTCTCATTTACTAGTGCGCTCCCATTCTTCTCAACAGAAGGTCATGAATTGTTGAGAAGATATTGCCCCAATTTATTTTTAAAGCACTGCAGCCCCCAGACACGGAACAGAAAACACCAAAAGAAAATGCAATGACCAGAACCACTGACAGATACTATCAACTTTTACTCCCTTTGACAACACCTATGAGTAAAAGAACAGCTTGGTTTTTTAATTAATTAATTTATTTTTATATAAGAGAAAGTTTATTTAGAAAGTAGAAGAAATGGGCTCAGGAAACAGTTTACAGAGGCCAAAGAGGAGTCCTTGGAGCTTAGGAGGAAGAAAGGTCAAGGTAAGATGCCGGGTTGGGGGGGGGGCGTGTAAGGGGAGGGGAGAAGCACCCAGATTTTTCATGTTGTTGATTTTGTCATCTCTCTGAGATGAGATGCTAACATTATGCTGGACATATATTAACATTAACAACCACAATTCTCAGTTTAGCTATATTAGCTTATGAAGTCGAACTTGCCGTGAGAAATTGGTCATGAGCTAAATGTCTAGACATCAATACTCATATAGCCTCCCCTGTGTCAATACAGCGCACCTTCTGTAGTGCTAGTACATTCACCTGTTATTAGTCTAATGTCCCAAATAACCAATCACACACATTCTCAAGATACTTGGCTTGGGTTTGAGGTGAGATCTTTAGCTACAGAACATGGCAGAGTGAGAGTCCCAGAAGGAATTCACATCTGTTCCCCGGGCCTCCCGAAAGTCCCCACACTCTACACAACTGAGCCAAGTAGTCAATGAATGCCTCGCAGCTATTAATTGTCACGTCTACCCCCTTGCGTCAACACCCTACCTATCCCATAATAAACAACATAGCTCCTGGCCTGTGTCAATATTTGAGCAAATAGGTATTGAACCTTTTTTCACAAGATCTTTTTTTAAATTTTTACTTATTGACTTGAGAAAGAGAGAGGAGAAGGAAACACCGATTGGTTGTTCCACTTATTTATGCATTCAACTGGTTGACTCCCCTATGTGTCCTGACCGAGGATTGAACCAGCAATCTTGGTGTTCGGGGCGACACTCTAACCAACTGAGCTACCCGGCCAGGGCTAGGCCTTAACCTTGTAATGCTTCAGCCCCTGGCTCAATGGAGGACTTGGCTTATAGAGAATAGAGAAACAATTCCCCTGCCACAGTGCTGTCTCATGTCATTCAGTGAAACACATTTCATAGCGGCAAAGGTCAGTGAGTTATTCTCACTTCATAGAGACAAAGAATTAACCTTGGATAATTTGGTAGATATGACACAATAATTTTCCCTTAAACTCAATCAAGCATCCAGATTGGAATGCCTAAGTAGGTGGTAAACATACACCACTTACTAATTCGAATCCAGTCCATTTAAATTTAATAAACTGTCTTCAGAATATTAAATTTTTAAATTACCCCCAAATTATGACAACATAATTAGAAGAGCTTTGGACTCCAGAGTTTTCGATGGGCCTGCCAAGGCTTCTCCATAGAAATACTAAAATGGGAAAAATATTTTCACATGGCCCAGCTCCACAGAACATCTACTTGAACTGGAATAAAAAATACCTATTTGTATTTATTTGTTATTTTAATATTATAATGTTGAAAAAGAAAAAAACTCCTGGAATAAGGCAAAGGTGAATTCCACGAATATCCTTCTGAGGGAGCCCAACGTTACTGGCCATTATATAACCAGTCCATCACTGTTTATTTGCACCCTAGAGATGGATTACTTCCTCTTAAACTGATTTTGACCTCATGTGAGTGCCCCTGGGTATGATTTAGCATTAAATAAGTACAGTAAGTTTACGAGGTAAATTAAATGAGTTTTCTCAGAGTCCTTATTAATCTCTTGTGATATAAAGGGAATAAGAAAAAGAATGGCTGAGCTACAAGGTGCCCACCATGGTATGAGGTACCTTGCACACAATCTCATGTAATCTTCATAACCAGCCCATGGGATAGATGTAATTTCCCGCATTTTATACACGAGGAAACAGACCTGGGAGAACTGGGTTAACTTGCTCGAGATTAGACAGCTTTACGGGAGCAAAACCAGGACCTAAACTTAGTCTGTGAGGCTCCCAAAGACAAACACTGAAAATGCCACCAAGCTTCTTTTTTTTTTTCTTTTCTTTTGCAAGGCAAAAGAGCAAATAACTGACTTCCTGTTAGGACTCTACTCGACACTCGTATGGAAGCCATGTGCAAACCCTGCTACAGGAATCAGATGCAGGCCCCGTCATTATTGCAAAGAGAAGGCCAAGAGTCTCCTTTCTAGGTCTACTTTTATTTTAATGAAACAGTCTTTAATTCAAAAAATGTTATGAAGCACCACCCCTGTACAGCACTGTGCTACATGGCAGTGGGAGACCACACAGATGTGGTCCCCCTGGAGCATCATGTTACAGTGAGGAGATACAGGTAAAGCAAACGAATCTTAGTCTCAGATGGGTCTTGATCAAGATTATGGGAGGGCAACTTTGGATTGGGCGATGTGGAAGACCTCTCAAGAAAAAGTAACGATTAAGAGGAGCCCTAAAATTGAGGAGCGAGCCAGGTGAAGCACGGACGGCAGCATTCAGGGCCAAGGAAACAGGGAAAAGACGCTAAGGCAGGAAACAGCTTGGCGCATCCAAGAGCTGAAAGAGAGTCACCATAGCTGGGAAAAGGGAGAGGAGGATTGGGGAAAAGATAAAGTTGGAAAGGTAAGTCAGGGCTCTGTCATGCCCAGCCACGCAGGCTAGGGTAAATTCTTTTTCTTTTAGCTACAGCGCAAAGGGAAGCCAGTGAAGGCTTGTAAGCATGAGATGACATAATCAAGTTACGTTTTACAAAGATGACTGTAGACGCCGTGTGGAGAACTGATCAGAAACAGCGGAAGTGGAAGCAGGGGGGCCAGTTAGGAGGCCAGGGCAGTAGTTCAAATGGACGATGATGGCTGATGGCACATCCAATGAAGAAAGGTAGATGGATGTCAGAAAATTACGTGAAACTGACTGGCTAAATTTGCGGGCTGAGGAAGGATGTCAAGAATTAACACCTTGCTCCTCCCTTCCTTGAGTTACTAGGTAAACGGTGGTCCATTTAGTGAGAGCGGCACACAGCAAAAGAAGGTACAGATCTGGAGCAGGTGGTGAAGAGTAAGATGTATAAATGGCCCTGTTTAGGTCTGAGAGAGCAGAGACATCCAAGAGAACAGTCAAGCAGGTGGACACACAATTCTGGAGACTGAAAGAAAAGGGTGTGTGTATTCTTCTAAATGAGGAGTCTTAAGAATCTGTGGGCCTGATGACTAGTTATTGTTGGGAGAAGTTGCTCAACATCAGGACACCAAAACTAATACTGCACTTGGTAATCATTTATCTAAAATAGCCCCTTCCACGGGTCAAGCCTCTGAACTGTTCAGGCATACATTGCACAGCTTAATAATTCTACAGGGACGGCGAGGAGGTGGCTTTAAAATCAGAGACTCCACAGAGGCCTGGCGAAAGTTCAGGGATGTTGTGATTAGCTGGTAATACCTGCCCTTAACCTTTGTTAGAGGGAATTCATGCCTTTCATGTTGCATAGGGCAAGACCCTGGAGACCAAGCTAAATGTTTGTGCAGGTAATTCATAAGAGCCCACGCTATTTGCTGAGGAAAATATAGGCTCTATCGCTAGGTCCCTTTGCTGTACAAAATTAAATTGCTCTCCTATTTGGCTGAAATTGTAAATCTGCTTCCAAGTTTTCTGACAGTGACAACTCTACCTCATCCACACGTTGTGATATCTATTGGACTCACCGTGTCCTTTCATCCCTCAATCCATCCACTATGTACTGGGCTTTGACCATGTGCCAAAATTTCTGCAGGCCCGGAAGAGAATTTCATCGTGAAGTTGTTGCACTCAAGTACAAGCTAAAGGTCCACTGAAGACCTGCTATTTGAGTTAAGAAGTTTAATGGTTGTTAATTATCTATGCCTAGATTGTACAAGTTCCTAGCTAAAAGAAATTAGACCACCCAAGAGCATTCTTTCTATAAGGAATATCCCTTTACTTCCTTTCAACCTGGCAGACTTTTAAGAATCAACTCAAGCCCTAACCGGTTTGGCTCTGTGGATAGAGCGTCGGCCTGTGGACTCAAGGGTCCCAGGTTTGATTCCGGTCAAGGGCATGTACCTTGGTTGCGGGCACATCCCCAGTAGGGAGTGTGCAGGAGGCAGCTGATCGATGTTTCTCTCTCATCGATGTTTCTAACTCTCCCTCTCCCTTCCTCTCTGTAAAAAATCAATAAAATATATTTTTTTAAAAATCAACTCAAATGTCATTAGCAGTAGAGCCTTCCTCCAACTGCTCCAATGGAACTGTGCACGCCTCCATTACAGCACCTAGGACACTGTTCCCCAATGATCCGTTTACCCATCCAAATTCCCTACTCAGCTCAGTACACACCGTAGTACTTCCAGGACTTCCCTGTTCATCCCCAACGTCTGGCAGAGTATTTGGCAAAAAGTAGGCACTGTGTAGGTTGCTGAATAAATGAAAAGCAAACTAGGTGTCCTACTCTGCAGTCTAAAAACATCTCCATTGATTTAGCATTTATGTTTCAGCTATTAACAAAGTCTATACACTGAAGAGTGTTTGTTTCTTAGAAAACCTCAGTCAGTGATATTATTACTCACTAGTAATTATCTCCCAAACATGAATTCATGGGGGGAAATCTTCAAGTTCAATTCTAGCAACATTTCCCTCAAGAAAAATGATGTTTTGGGCATTCTTCTGTCACTAATAATAAACCATGGAACCTGAACTTTGTTCTGTTTTTGTTGCCAGTAAATTCAAATTGGTATCAATTATAACAATGGATATACTCAAAGTGGTAGCTACATTTATGGTCTATATTCTGGTTTTATTCTTAACTATACTATTTTACATTGTTTTGAGATGTAATTTCCATCTCAGGACCTTTTGGAAATAGAAGGTAAATAACAATGAAGTTTCTGGGTCCTTAAGGGAGAAATTAATTGTGGTAAAAGAGAGTCTATGATAGTCTATACATCTGAAGTTATACTTACAGATTAATTATCATATACAACATAGAGCAAATTGAAAGTACTTAAATCATTGAGAACCAAATAAACCCATCTCCTAGGAATAGTTTTCTGACATTAGCCCTGGTTCCGGGTACACGGGAGGAACGGAAGCTTGTAAAACTTCCTTCTTTTCCCCTGATATCCTCAAGGCTCAGGTTGAGAAACCCACAGTGAGATGCAGACACAGAGCAGTGAAAGGGAATCGTACCCAAACACACCTTATGTAATATAGCACCTTTGTTCTCCTAATCTCTACATTAAAAATTCCAAGTATTAAGTCACCAGATTCAACAACAGAAACTCTTCTATTACGTGATATCACATGATCACCTGCATAGAAAGAAGAAAGGACACAGACTTTACAAGCAGTGTTGCTTGTGGAAGCAGGGAAAAAGTTTGTCATGAGAGAAATAGCTTAGACAATCTTTTAGTCCTTAAATGATAAAAGAGCCAGTACTTTTTTTAAATTTGTGGTAGCAAAAAAAACACATATAATATAAAATTTGCCCCCTTAACCATGTTTAAGTGTACAGTCTGTACTGTTAACTATATTCACAGTGTTGTATAACGTATCTCTAGAATTCTTTCATCTTGCCACACTGAAACTCTACCCAAACAATAACTCACTTCTCCTTCCCCGGACCATGATTTTTGCTACAAAAAAAACCCCAAAACAAAATAAGGAAATGTGATGGTTGCAACTGGATGCTTGGGCAGCATAGCAAGGAACGGGATCTAATGAGGCCGCATGGGGCAGGGACTCACGAGTTGGGCTCTGGAATTGGACTGCCTGGATTCCAACCCTGATCTACCAGTTATTGTTGGTGCTCTTGGGCCACACAACTTGAATCAAAGAGCAAACTAAAATGAACTTACAGCCCAGAGTTGAAAAGGCCCCTACATATATGTCAAAACTGAAGGTCAGCATCAAAGTTAAGGGTCAAAAACAACAAGATGTAGCTTTATTGATGCTCTGATATGTCTCAGGCACTTAGGCTCTCTTAGCTACACACAATAAACCAGAGGGCAAGAAGTGGGTAGTAGGACATCAAGTCAGAAAGGCAGGACCTTGCACACTAGACCACAGAATTTTAAAATCACTTGGCAGTGGGAAGTCATCAGCCAAGGAAATTTCTAAAAAGAGCAAGCCTTTGGAGTCCTCAAATCACAATAGGTAAAGGTTTTCTCCTCTGTTAATTCTTCCCACATTGTCATTTTTTCCTTATACCATTACTAGGACATCAGGTTGATACTGAATAATGTACCAATTCCCCTATGTATTCACTTTAAAATTGCAACATCTGAGGGAAGCAAGGAGGGTGGTTGCAAATTCAACATGTGACCCACCCCTCTGTTCAACTCACCTCAAAGCCATTTTCTTCCATGATCTATATTCTTGTTCCAAGCAACTACCTGACATCCTAAATTTTAATATCTTCCTAGCCTAGAGAATGCTGCTAAAATATATTCATCTTCTTTCCTGGCACAGGACTCAGGCAGCCAGCCAAAGAGTTCCCCAAATCGAATCATCAGACAGTCACCTTTCATTGTCACTGTTAGTTTTATTTAATCATTGAGGGCATTAACATCATTCCTGTAGCCAGCGAAGCCCACAACAGGAGAAATCCGCCTGCTCCCTCACCAAGTTACATCTTTAAAATAAAAGCTGACTGGAAAGCTATCCTTTCTGGGGACGCTGTGCAAATGAGACAAGAGCTCTAATCTTCCATTCACAATTTTAGTTACAGCCTGTTTTCTGGGAAGGCTTTCTTTAACGATTGAACTGAACACAAATGACTCTTCCATACCTTTTTAATAATCAAAAAGTACAGAGCTGGAAGAGAAGCTTATGACATTTTAGTCCTTTCTGCCTTTTATAGGTGACTAAACAGACTCAAAAAGCTGAAGGCAATGTCCATGTTCGTATAACTGGTTTTTATCACAATAGGTAATAAAACAAAGAATCCAGACCAACGTGTCTCTTTTTCCAGGATCATGAAAGAAGGCCCACTTACATGTGCCATGAGTATGTACACATGCGTAATTGAACACACATACATGTATACTTGGGAAAATCAAATCAGTTAACACATGTATAGTAGTCAACACATAGTCCTGCACCCAGCAAGCACTCAGTACATGTTAGATATTATTACTCTTACTAGTGTCCTGGTGCACGAATTCGTGCACATTGAAAGGAAATTAATTAGAAGAAATGTTTTAAAATCGCTATTCGCATCTTGCTAATGAAAAGAAAGTAGGATTCTACCGAGAGTCTCCTATCTACCTACCCCAGGACTTCTGTGAGGATCAAATGAGATGAGGCACAGGAAAACGCTTCACAGACATTTGGCTAAGCTGTAAAATGTTTGCACCTGGCTATAAAGCAGGCGTCCTCAAACTATGGCCTGCGGGCCACATGCTGCCTGTCCTGCTTAGCAGCCGACTTGTCCCGGGCCCGCAGTGCGCATGTGTGGAATGTCTGAGGGACAGTGAACTGGCCCCCTGTTTAAAAAGTTTGAGGACCTCTGCTATAAAGCAAGTCAGGTTCCTGGGCTGAAGAAACTCCAAGGAGGCTAGTCTCTAGGGAGAGGAAGCCAGATGTTGCTACGTGACATCATTATCTGGTGCCCACAGCGACCGTTTCAGGGTTGGGCTGGGCTGTGGGCCGCATTTTGTGCCATGGGGTCTCGGCAGCATCAGCTGCGATTTGGTGGGGTGTCGCTCCAGGGTGGTGGCGGGGCCTGTGTCTCACTTGGGGGAAGCCGAGTGTTCATTTGTCAGCGCCAGGTCCATGGTGCCGTTTATTTTTAAATGGGCAGTGTGCATCATGGCAGCTCCTGTGTTGAACGTCTGCCCCCTGATGGTCAGTGTGTGTCATAGCTACCAGTCGAAGGGACGGACACTTAGCCTTTTATATATCTACTAGAGGCCCAGAGAACAAAAATTTGTGCACTGGGAGGTCCTTCAGCCCGGCATGTGCCCTCTTACAGTCTGGGACCCCTTGGGGGATGACCACCTGCTGGCTTAGGCCTGCTCCCCGGGGGATTGGGCCTAAGCTGACAATCAGACATCCCTCTGGCAGCCCGGCAGCCCTCCGGGGATGTCCACTGCCAGCAGGGAGCAGACCTAAGCTGCAGTCGGACATCCTTAGTGCTGCTGAGGAGGCAGGAGAGGCTCCCACCACCACCGCTGTACTGGCAGCCGTCAGCCTG
>NW_005354385.1:6694376-6700949 GCF_000412655.1 Myotis brandtii | reverse complement strand
CCCTTTAATACAGTTCCTCATGTTGTGGTGACCCCCAACCATAAAATTATTTTTGTTGCTACTTCATAACTGTAATGTTGCTACTGTTATGAATCGTAATGTAAATATCTGATATGCAGGATGGTCTTAGGCGACCCCTGTGAAAGGGTCGTTCGACCGCCAAAGGGGTCGCGACCCACAGGTTGAGAACCGCTGCTCTAGACACTGAAAGGCAAAGAAATGAAACCTCTCCTGGAGCTTCTAGGGACAGAGCTCTGCCGAGACCTGGACTTCCCCCGAGGAAGGCCAGTGCTAGACTCCTCCCTACAAAATGCTAAGATAATTGAACAGAGCTGTCTTAAGCCACCGAGCTCATGGTAATTTGTTACAGGAGCAATAGAAAACCAATGCTCTGGCTGACAATGTTTGGCTCCCCCACATGGCTTCCCTCTTTCTACAACACCGAAGTCCAAAATCTCCATATTCAGGCCTCACTGCCAATGAGCAGAGGCACAATTCCCATCGTACTATATGCCGCTAATGCAAATTGACCAAAGCCAGCACCTAATGTAATTATAGTAGGAAATGGAAAACCTTGGGAGGCTAGAGGATGTCCTAAGATTCAATTACTAAAATAAATTAATAAAAATAAAAGATAAAAATCTAAAAATAAAACCACCAGCTCATGAGGAAGGCAAGTTATGAAAGAAAATTCTATACCATCCACACGAACGCACTGAGGCTGGCGCAAATTGGGTCTCACCACATGTCCATGAGTCCTGATGGACTCCGGTCTGTTTCAAGAGACCCGGAGTGTCTCTACAGACAAGCCCAGCCAGGACAGGCAGGATGGGTGACAAGTCTCCACTGTTCAGCTCTGGGTTTTCTCCTCCATTAGCCAGCGACTTAGCTTTCTGGTCCTTACCCCTCCGTAGTTGTGGAAAAGACCATCAAGGAAACTTCTGTATCTACATGTACAACACCATCCTCATATTAAAAGCACTACTTCAAGTAGACTTAATTATTTATTGGTGAATTTTTGAAAAGCTATTAAAAAAACAAAATGAAATAACATAAAACCTGGATAACCAACCCAAAGACTTAAATAACTAATTCAAATTAATTCGTGTACAAAAACAAAACACCAAAACCCTTTGTTTCGCATTATAATTTGAATGCCCTTATTTACTATTAAAATATCTTTCTGATTTTAAAGTTTTTTAAAAAGCACTACATTAATGCCACTGGTATTTTTGTGGTCAATACGAATCATCAACAAGTTAATTCAAACACAATGTCAAAGAAATATTTTTATAGCAAATTTTTTTAAAGCACTTAAGTCTTAAAAGGTCATAAAAACAGAGGAATTCCCCAAATTAAAAACAAAATGATTCAACAAATTCAAAATCTTTTTGAGGGGACAACCGGTCGCATTCTATTTTACCAATTTATCTTTCTGTCCTTACAACACTGCATGTCCCTGGAGAAAGGTCCCCTTTACAGTACCAGCCTCTAGCAAAGAGCCTAACATTCAGGTGGTGCATAATAACTGTGTGCTGAATTCTGCTCAGCCACACAAGTTATATTTTAATAAAGATACCCCCCCGCAAGATCTTTTATCTTTTTTAAAACAAATAATTAGGGCCATAAGAGAAATATCATATTTCACCATCATCTATTTATATATTTTAATCCTGCAAGGTAAATATAAACATATTTATATCAATATATATATAAATATATATATTTAAAAGGTCCCAAAATGTACTTTCTCATCTAGCTTGTACCTGCCCTGCCCCTCCCTACAGTCCCCACTCCATCCTTCTCCTTCACCAAAATCTATGCCTCCACCAGCTAGGTCCTGTGTCTTCCATATACCATATGCTTAGAGTTGCCTTTTCCATGTGTTATCTCCAGTAGCACTTGTTTTGGGGACCAAACATGATCATGTGCGTTGTTCTACCATTTCACAGGTATAAGCTTTTTCCTCCAATGAGAGGGAAATTTCTCTAGCCTACTTTCATATCTCCCACAGTACCTAAACATGGATAAACACAAAACACATATGTAATAAGCATGCATGAGTTAAGTAAAAACTCCCACAATACCAGAAAAACCAAAACCTTCTGATGTTTGGTACATGGTAATTTAGATTTTATATACGCAAAGCAAAACCATTATAACATTAGATAATAAACTATGTATTAAACAGCTGGACTATATCCTGTATTACAAACTTGAACCGTTAGGCACCTCGGTAAGAGGTATCTCTTGTTTGAGGTGTAGGCTTTCAATTTGGTTTCTTCTGTCTAGGAGAGTATTACAGTTCGTGTGAAATGAAATCCATGTCATTTGTGTTATTCCTAGTTTCACATCTCACACTTTATGTTCTAGGCATAAAGTGCTACCTAAGTCTGTGATCTGGTCTCAGTCGGAAATGAAGAAGAAAGTCCATTTGCACTGCATGCACCAGGGAAACATAAACATATTTATATCAGTATATATATACACACATATATATATACTGATATAACAGGTACAGTGGGGCCCTGACTTACGAGTTTAATTCGTTCCGAGACCGAGCTCGTTAAGGAGCTTGTTAACTCAAATTACTCTATCAACTCAATGCAAAAAATTGGCCGAGAGACAGCTGGTATCTCAAAAAACTCGTTAGTCAGGACACTCGTAAGTCAAGGCCCCACTGTGTGTGTATGTGTGTGTGTGTGTGTGTGTGTGTGTATTGACATATATATATTGATATATAAGAACAAAGCACCTTCCAGGGAAAGCGAACAACTCCATTAGAGACAACAAATTTCTGGGAAGCAGGCGCCAAGGGTGTGCACTACTCAATTTTAAGTGCTACACTTGCCTGTGTGCAAGAAAAAGGCACGAGAAAGCACACAAGCAGGAGAGAGGTGAAGAGGGGGAGGTGCATGGAATCTGGCTGCATTGAATCCCTGTGCTTCTCAGCTGAGTAAACCACACAGTAGGCCTGGGGACAGGACCCTGGCTGCTGAACTCCGTACACCCACTCACCGTGGTCTGAATGTAAACTCTTTTCTGTTTCCTACAAAGCAGTGCTATGCATCTCCAAGAAAGCCATAAGGATTTGGGGAAATGCCAAGATACTAGTATTACAGTGGTTACATTCAGTAACAGCTCTACTCTCCTCGCTTGAGAGATAAACCATACCCAACTCACATGAACCAATTTATTCTACTGCAAACTAAACCTCAAGTTCAAGTCCTGAAGACCCCAGGGATAATGCAATACAATGCATCCAGGGACCTCCACCCAAAGAGTTTGCCAACTTGAAGTATGCCTATGATTGAGATCTATCTTCTTCCAGAGAGAAATTCAACTCCAAGTATAAAAATAGAATGTTACCAGTGGTCCCCTCGAGTAGATTTTGAAGTTGTTGAATCGTTTTGTTCTTCATGTCAGTTATTTGGGAAATGCCTCAGTTTTGATGACATTTAAAGAAGTTAAGCTTTAAAGAAATGTGATAGGATAAGAGAATTTCCAATTGATGATTGAGAAAAACTATCTAGTACAGACTGGCATCTCAGAGGGAAGGGGGAGGTGGGAGAGTGGGTGGGGAGAGATCAACCAAAGAACTTGTATGCATATTTGCATAACCCATGGACACAGACAATAGGGTGGTGAGGCCTAGGGTCGGGGGTAGGGGTGGGCTAGAAGAGGTCAATGGGGGGGTGTGTGTGAAAGGGACATATGTCATACTTTCAACAATAAAGATTTAATTTAGAAAAAAAATCAACTACCTAGTACTTAGACTATTTCCTAAATGAATCTTTAAAACCCAGTCCTGAAATAGTCCTCCACACACTTTCCTTCACAGGGTTCCATCCTAGTCAGCTGGCCCACTGACAAATAGGTCCATTCATCCCCCCTTCCCCTCTTCTACACATATATTTATAAATGGTTAGTACAATATATCCTCTGTATTCCACATGTTTGGGCAATAGAGGCACTGTTTAATAGAGAGGTGCTGTGCATACCATGCATGATTTCAAAATGAATAGGATTTATCAAAACATGTTAACACAAAAGCCATATTATCATAACTTAATCTTTCTCTAGTGACTCTGAGTGAACCTTTGGATTTTGCAATGTCTTCCAGCCATCCCTGCAAATGACAACGAAAAGCCTCTTGGTTGGAATCACTGAAGCCTGGGCTCAAATTCCAATCACTCACAGTTGCTTCTGGCAAGTAACTAACTTTCTGAGATTTGGTGTCTTCATCTGAAAATGAAGACAAAAGAGCATCCCTGTGAGGGTCACTGTGAAGCACGTATCACTTATGGCAGGACACACATGGACAGCAGTGTGGTGTCCACAGAAGAGACTGTGGCTGGAAACAAAGATCGGTGTTCAGAGTTTTTTATAGAAGGAAAACTACTTGTTGTAGGTCCACTCACAAGTCACTTAATCTTTTTTAACTTTGGTTTCTTCACCTTTAACAGGAGGACCCTATCTACTCCAGGGGATTTCCGTAGGAGCTTTATACAGAAGGGTTGCTATGAAAATTAGAAATTCAATGTGTGAACACATGCAAAGTGTTGCATTGCGCTCAGTGCCTGACATAACAAGGGTTCAATAAACTTCAGCTATTGAGTACTAGAATCCAATACAACCAAACTCAAGAACGAGGTGGGTGAAAGACAGGAGCATCTTAACTTCTTTAACAATGTCTTTGGGCGTGTCTCCAATACACACATATGGAAGAACTTCTAGTGCTGTAAATAAAGGCATGTTTAGCTAAGAGTCCAAAAGATAAACTTAAGAGGTCTCTGAATCAAGATCCGGCCTAAACTCCACCTGTCTCACATTATGGTGCCATTTCACCACCAACATATGTATGCTTTTAGTAAGTTGTTAATCCTATATAATAAAAGCCTAATATGCTAAGTATCCAGTCACCTGTTCAACAATCAAAGCGTAATATGCTAATGATAGGCTAAGGCCGCTCAACCGCTCGCTATGACATGCACTGACCACCAGGGGGCAGACAGTTGACTGGTCGACCAGTCACTATGATGTGCACTGACTACCTGAGAGCAGATGCTCCAACTGGTAGGTTGGCTTGCTGCTGGGGTCCGGCCAATCGGGACTGACATGGAGCCCTCCCGCGGTCCCTCCCCAGCTGGTCAACCTCCCACATCCCTCCCTGGCCCTGATCGTGCACTGTTGGGGTCCCTCGGCCTGGCCGGTGTCCTCTCACAATCCATGACCCCTCAAGGGATGTCAGAAAGCAGGTTTTGGCCCAATCCCACAGGTCAGATGGGGGGACCCCACTGGTGCACAAATTCGTGCACCAGGACTCTAGTTTATAATAATAAGCCAAGTAATAATATGGCTTTACTTATTTAAAGAAAATACCATAAGAAAAGCAATTCATGACTTCTAAATTCTCATTGTTCAAAGGTTTTTTGCATTTTTTCATTTTAAAATAGCTACAATTGGATCTTTTCACTTATTCAACCAATTTTTTGTAACCCTCCAACTTTCCCCTAAAGCAATTATAACTGCTATTTTTTCAGACAAAAACACACTTCTTGTACATCAAAACTTTATTCTGAGAAGCTCAGTGATTATATAGTTTTCATACTGTCTCTTCTTCATTAAAAATGAAAGATGCAAGAATTTTTTTTTTCTCTCTCAAAACCTCTCATGCTTCAGGGGGAAAAACAAGGAGGGAAACATCTTCTGACTTAATCAAATACAGAACTCCTAAAAAAAAAAGCACATTAATGTCTGACTTTTCATAACATCCAGGACAGAAGTACTACAAATAATTTAAGCTAAATAGAGGGAAATATCACACATTTTCCTCAATTTCTGAAAAACCATGTTTCACATGTGATGGTATTTTAAGAAAAAATTAATTCATTGCTTTCACCCTTGCATTTTCCCATACATTAGTACTTTCTACATTTAAGGCCAAAGATGTAGGTGAAGACAGCAGCGTTTCTCCAAGTATCCTCAGAGTGGTAACACAGATATGCACATTCCTAGGCCCCAGCCTTGGAGAACTGACACAAGAACAATCCACATCTCTTACAAATCTCTGGGAAAATCTTTATATACATAATGTTTAAGATCTACTGATTAGAAAGTACTTTAGTGCATAAGAGAGAGGACCACATTCAGTGAATAACCCAATTACCAGTTTCTCACAATATTGAGTATGAATATATATACATATAGTAAATGTAATGTAAATATAAATGTTAAAATATACACATTATATATTAAACATACACACACACACACACTAGAGGCCTGGTGCACAAAAATTTGTGCACTTGGGGAGAGAGGGAGTCCGTCATCCCGGCCTGTGCCCTCTCGCAGTCTGGGACCCCTCGGGGGATGACCACCTGCTGGCTTAGGCCCACTCCTTGGGTGATCTGGCCTAAGCTGGCAGTTAGACATCCCTCTGGCAGCCTGGCAGCCCTCGGGGGATGTCCACTTGCCAGCAGGGAGCAGGCCTAAGCTGCAGTCAACATCCTCAGCGCTGCTGAGGAGACGGGAGAGGCTCCCACCCCCACTGCTGTACTGGCAACCATCAGC
>NW_005354385.1:6683690-6694303 GCF_000412655.1 Myotis brandtii | reverse complement strand
CTGGGATTTATTTATCTTCTCTAATTGAAACTTTGTAGCCTTGAGTGGAGCCCAGGTCCAGCTGGAAGCCTGGGTTGCCTCTGGCAACCCAGGCTCCCAGCCCCTCCTTGAGCGGAGGCCACTGCCAGCTGGAAGCAGGTATCTGGGATTTATTTATCTTCTATAATTGAAACTGTAGCCTTGAGCGGAGCCCAGGTCAGCTGGAATCCTCGGTTGCCTCTGGCAACCCAGGCTCCCAGCCCCTCCTTGAGCGGAGGCCACTGCCAGCTGGAAGCAGGTATCTGGGATTTATTTATCTTCTATAATTGAAACTTTGTAGCCTTGAGTGGAGCCCCTGGCAACCCAGGCTCCCAGCCCTTCCTTGAGCGGAGGCCACTGCTGGCTGAAAGCAGGTATCTGATATTTATTTATCTTCTATAATTGAAACTGTAGCCTTGAGCGGAGCCCAGGTCAGCTGGAATCCTCGGTTGCCTCTGGCAACCCAGGCTCCCAGCCCCTCCTTAAGCGGAGGCCACTGCCGGTATCTGGGATTTATTTATCTTCTATAATTGAAACTTTGTAGCCTTGAGCAGAGCCCAGTGCTGGCCAGGGCAGGCGGGAAGCTTGGCTTCCTCCATCGCCGGGGGCAACCCAAGCCTCCTGCTTGCTCCAGCTCCGTGGCCATCGCCATCTTTGTGATGGAGTGATGGACTGGTGGTTAATTTGCATATTACTCTTTTATTAGATAGGATATGAAACCTAACGTAAGACACCTAACGTGAGAAACAGGTAGGGGGAGACACATATGGCCATATTTTTAAGAAGTCTTTCTGTATGTGGGTAGGAGGAACCATGGGAAAGAAAGTACAAATAAGAAATGGATAACGTACTCATTATGAAAGGCATGCAAAACAGGTCATTTATCAGAAGCCAGTGTAGAAACTCAGTTGCAAGGGATTACGTTGGCTCTTATTTTAACCATTTTTCCTTCTATATCATAATACTTTCTCCAAATTTGTCTGAACCCTAGTCAAGAGCTCTTATCAACTCATTCCTACCTGTGGTTCCCCCACATTATGCAGCTTAGAATCTGTGGTCCTGGCAAACAGTATTCTTAGTACACTAATGTCTCTTGCTCCACTAACTGTCTTTTCAGCACAGTCATCTGACAAAACCCCAAACCCAAACAGACTTGGATACCAAATCTGTTCACCCTGGTATGTAAACAGCTGAGCATTGCTACAGAGTACCACCACCAGGACAACTGGTCTACCACAGAGTGACAATTACCAACCTCAAATGTCCAGAAAACCATCTTCATTTCTCTGATCAACTCACTCTGCATACACACTACATCAACCCTTTTCCAGTCTCTTCAAATCTCCAACCTCCATCCCCTCTCCTCACTCCCTCTTGAATCCAGACTCACTCCTATACCTCACAAAGGAAATGCACTCCCTGGCGCCAGAACTCTCCCCACTTCCTGCTATGAAACTTATAAACCAACCACACATCTGTACCCTCCTCTTCCACTCTCCTCACAGAAAAGCCAAGGAATCTCTTCCTATCTTTGGAGACCATTCTCTCCCATATTCTTTATTCATAGGGTCATTGTGGAAAGGAAATGTTATGATTGTGATCACAAATGTATGGAACATTTAAAAGTATTCAATAACCAGAAGCTGCTTTCACTATTAAGCTTTCTAACAGAGCTGTGTCCAAGAAGTCACTCCAAGGATAAAACAATCAACCCCTATTTGAGTACAAAGAATCAGATAAGCATGTACTTTAAACAAAAATTGTCGCTGCTACCACCTTCCCCAGAACCTGAGAAATAATCCAAAGATTCACCCCCGCAAAAATAAAACTTACCTCATAGCTTTGTATGAGAAACAAAGGGGTAAAAGTTAAGGCACCAATATGTTACTGCCTTCGCGGATTTTAGGAGTACTCAGGCCTACTTGTAAATGGTGGCGCACAATGGTGAAAACTATTACCATACGTTCCATTCGGTTGCCAGTTTCTCTTTCAGGAAACTATGATTTATGATATTTAAATGACCTAGAACATTTGGATCACAGAGTATATACCGCCCCTTGCTGACAACATCTAAATCACAGGATACACAAGACTCCATGAGAGAAACAGTACTGTGCCCATACAGTCATCTCCCAGTCATCTTCCTTCCATAGGAAGGAGTATTAGCAATTAATTCCAGGAACACAATCAAGCTCTTTGCTCATTTCTGTATCAACATTCCTAAAACACTCTCACTCAAAATGTAGGGCAGCCCAGGGAATTTTGCTTCTGAGACATCACACAAGCTGGCTGATTAGGGTTGGATCCTCCATACGGGCTGTTCACTCAAGATAAATTTTACAATTAAGTTGAGCCTTGGTTACCATTCCCATCAACCCAGATTGAGTTCTCGATATCAGCTCATACAAAATTATGCTTTTAAGTTATAAGTCCCATCTTTTAGAAAAGTCGAAGATATATTTTCCAAGCTACCATTTAGGCAGGTCATCCTTCAAGAGTAGATAAAAACTACCTTCTTTCTCCACCCTCTACTGTCCCCAAGTCATCTTATATAAGCAATTACATACTTATAGCAACAATATAGTATGGACAAAAACCTCAGAACAAAGATATAAACCCTAAAGTAAATAAACTTAGCTTTGAGAAAGCATATTGCATCATGGATTCCTATTTAGGAACGACTGGCCTACATGGTTTGATTACAGGGGAACCAAGAGCCTAAAGAATTGTTTTTATTGCCCACAAAACTCTTAAAACTGTGCATGAGCTGTCAGAGATTTCATATAAGAATCCAAATTGCCAAGCCCTGGCCGGTGTGGCTCAGTTGGTTGGAGCACTGCCCCATGCACTTGAGGGTCATGGGTTTGATTCCCAGTCAGAGCATATACCCAGGTTGTGGGCTTGATCCCCAGTCAGGGCGTGTACAGGAGGCAACTGATCTCTCCCTTGCTCTTCCATTCTCCCTAAAATCAATCAAACACACACACACATCCTTGAGAGAGGATTTTTTTTAAAAAGACTCCACATTTCCATCTTTTCATGAAAATCTAGAAGGCCTGGCAGTACAGGCCAGTCTTGCCATCCTAGATATACCCAGGTTGTGGGCTTGATCCCCAGTCAGGGCGCGTACAGGAGGCAACTGATGTCTCCCTTGCTCTTCCATTCTCCCTAAAATCAATCAATCAATCACACACACACACACACACACACACACACACACACACACACACATCCTTGAGAGAGGATTTTTTTAAAAAAGACTCCACATTTCCATCTTCTCATGAAAATCTAGAAGGTCTGGCAGTACAGGCCAGTCTTGCCATCCTAAGCTAAAGCTGAGCGGCAGCTGCCTGCCCCCTGGTCAGGGCATTTACTCTCTGGCTTGCCAAGGCCCCGCTACTCTCTTCTGTCTTAAATCTGGCAGATTTTACTAATTTAATAGACAGGGCTTACCCCTGGTGGGCATCTGAGTTTTGGCCCGTTGTAAGGTATTGTTAGGGTCCTGGGTATGGCAGAGGGTAGGGGATCTATCTGAAGCAGTGAGTAGCTGGTGATTCTTCAGCAGAACAAATCTCAGGTGGGTGCAGAGTAGAGGTTTTAGGGGGTAGGTAGGAGGGTTTAATTAAGCAGGTGCCAGGAACTGAACCAGAAAGGAGGAGGGGACACAAGAATACATTTTTCGCACACCCCAATCAATTTTGCCTAGGGCCAGTCTTGTTTTTCTTTTTCATAAAAATCATGTGGTGGAATGAGAATCAGACTCATTTCTTAATCTAAGTTTATTTGAAGAGACAATTTGGTTCTCACTCTCATGCTCTCTTGGTGGGCCAGAAATATCTAATGATCTTTATCTCGGTTTGTCAATTTCCTCTGGGTGTTGCCTATCGCAGCATGTTATCTTCAGAGACTCCCCACCCAAGTCATCCTGCTCTGAAGTCAGCACTGCCTGATTCACTGTTCCGCTTGTATCAACATCGGGTGAGCTCCCCTAAAGTAAACCCAGCATTGCTTCAGAGGTCAGTGCTCTGCCTCCCGACTGTGCAGAAGAGAAAGCAGACAGACTTCCTCAGGCTGCAGGGAACAGGAGAGTGAAACTCAGATGAATTCTTGAGTAATTCCAGAGTTGCGTATGGGGCAACCCAGTACAACTCAATTCTCCAGAAACCAATCAGGAGAACCAAAAGCACCATGTTACCAAAATAACAAAAATAAAAACCTGTAACTCAGTGTGCTGCTCGCTAACATGTGAACACACAACGATGTTTTTCTGTGGATCGTACATGTTCTAAGCATGTGCCACACAAGAGAATCTCGCTACAATCACAAGCCTGAGAGGCTGATGGCCAAGTCGGGCAACCATGGGCCAGAGAAACCTATTCACACCCAAGCTTTCTCATATAGATTAGAACCACTCAGATTTAAACGCCTTGAAAAAGCCTGTACTAGTCCTTTAACAAGGTCAGGTAATCCTTTCACAAGCTAGACACCTTCTCACTTCTCTCTATTCTAGGGATTTCTTTGACTTAGATTTTAGGTGGCCTTGGTGATGAAGCCATGGTTATGCAAAATTCTAGAACTGTGTTATAAAAAGTCCTAAACATCAGGAAACCAACAACCTACTGAGCCATCCTCCCCAAAAAATAAGTCAAAGGGAAATCATGACAATGAAAATTCTAACCACTCCTTTGTTCATTTCATTTTGCTGGAGCTTCCACAGCTGTTCAGCTGTGAATCCCACTCAGCTGGAAGGGACATCCTGAGTGTTGAATCTTTAGGGTCTGCACTCTCGTCGCTAACACTTTTCCAATGGGGAGACTTGCCCTCTGCACACAGGCTTACCAGGAAGCCGCTTACCGAGCTTCCAGAGGAGAAAAGCTGTTTAACCCTCAGCTTTTCTGCTGAAAGAGTGTCATCAGCACTTCCCGCCCTGCTCAGGTTCTAAGCTACTAAAGGCCCATGTTTTCTCATGTGTATTTCCTTACAGCAGTGGTTCTCAACCTTGGCTGCACATTAGAATCGCCTGGGAATCTTTTTAAAATCAGATCAGAAATCAGGATTTTAAAAAGATTCCCAGGTGATTCTAATGTGCAGCCAAGGTTGAGAACCACTGCCTTACAGGAAGCCACGTATTCATATACAGGTCCTCTATGTTTACAAAGGTGCCAAATTCCTTCACTAATTCAGCTGATTAAAGATCCAGTCTTGCCCTGGCTGGTCTGGCTCAGTGGATAGAGCGTTGGCCTGTGGACTGAAGGGTCCCAGGTTTGATTCTGGCCAAGGGCACATGCCTGGGTTGTGGGCTCGATCCCCAGTGGGGGGTGTGCAGGAGGCAGCCAATCAATGATTCTCTCTCATCATTGATGTTTGTATCTCTCTCTCCCTCTCCCTTCCTCTCTGAAATCAATAAAAATATATTTTTTTAAAAAATCCAGTCTTCTTCTTTCTGAAGTAGGGACCATTTGCCATGTTTTTAGTAATGCACATAAATAGTCTGTTGGTCTTCAATTTTATTTTCTGTGATGATCTCCAAAACTCACTATTCTCAAGAATTTAAAGTAAAAGGGGTGAGGGGAACACTCCTGCTGTAATTACAGCAATGTATATTCCAAAAATTATGCAGAATGACAAGAAGAAACAGTAAGTCACACAAAAACCATGCCAGCAGTAAAATTTGAAGACAAAGACTGAAATGCAGATCTGGAAGACTAATGTAATAATGCTATATGTTGTGACAACACAGAAATAATGTGTGTATTAAAAAAGGGGTACTATGCAAAGTAACCTCACAGGTTACTGATCATAAATTTTCAACTGGGCAGGTCACGGTGGGGAGTCACCCATATAACTTTGTAGTAAAAATTTTATCTTTGCAAGCCCTGTCTATTGTTTCTCTGCATCTAGATTAACACCTTTGAAATGACTCTTTGAGATGCTCCTTCTAATACATGAACCACCCTTTCAGACCCCTTCTTCTAAAGCCTGACCACCCTCAAGAGAGCACATAATCTTAACCCGTAATCCAATCCTGCCTGGCTTTCTCCCACTTTAACGTAATCTTCCTTACAAACCCTCCTTAATCTCAAATATATAAATGAGACAGTTTGCAAACTGTTATTCTCTGGAGCATTTAATAGTATCTTGCTTCCTGATATATGTCGTCAGTTTGGCTCAAATAAACTCTTATAAAGGTTCTCTACAAGTTTAGACGTTTCTTTCATCAACAAATACACCTTAAATTTTTGAAGGAGAGTGAAAGAGGAAAATAGATTAAGCTCATTGACTATTGTACAGGAAATAGGCAAGACTTAAGTAATACCATTAAAAACTGACAAACTAGATAATATAAAGTGAAATAAGAAACCAGGGCTGATGGCTTTTTTCCCCCCATTGTTGACAGTATTACAGATGTCTCCCATCCCCTCCCCTTACTTCCCCCAGACCTTTTCATTAAAGCACAAAGGTAACCACTAAAAGAAATTCAAACCTCCCTAAGTACCAAAAAATAATTTTTTAATAAATTAAAGAGCAAAGACAATACATCTCTTAGAGAAGCACAGTGCATAAAACAATTCTTTTTTCACGACAGTTCATTATATGATGTGAAGTGCAAAAGGGTACGTATTACTCCTCCTTGCAGTGTGGGTAGGAATTAGGGATACGATAGAATTGCACGCCTGTGATTAGGTTACATTATGTGGCAAAGGTGAAGAGACATTATGCTCGGTGGATCTTACCTAAGCAGGTAAGCCCAGCAGAGACACTCTCCTATTGGTCTTGAAGAGGCAAACTGCGTATTGTAGAGAGCACCATGTGGCAAGGAATGGTGGACAGATTCTAAGAAATGAGGGCTTCAGTTCTACAGTCACCGGAATTGAATTCTGCCACAACCAGCGAGCTAAGAAGGAACTGAATTCTGGCAACCTGAGCAGAGGGACCATGTAAGCCAGGCCCAACCCTCAGAGCCAAAGAAATTAAGATGATAGATTTGTGTTGTTCGAACCCACTAAAGTTTGTGGTCATTTTTGTGCAGCAATAGAAACCTAATATCTCATCTTTGATATAAGAAAGGAAGAGGTAAAAAAAATGTGTATGTATCTACTAATTTGTGCAAAGGAATAACCTGAAATAACAGCGAAATTCCAATGATTCCTGTTGCCTCTTAGTATTGTTTTTAATAAAAGCTTACCCTGAAAGAACTCTGAACCCTTGCATTTAGAGGCTTTGTATAGAATAACAGACGTAGTGAGCAGGCAGCATAGCCAAATAGGGTGTTCCTATGCAGAGCAGCCAGTGTTGTATGTATTCCTGAGAGCAAACTTTTCCCTTCTGGAAATTAAATTGAGCCAAAACGAAAGAGTTGACTTTGTAGGGGTGACTCCCGTGTCCCAACTGTCCCATTTGCTTCCATGTGGACTCTACCTCAGTCTATGCACACTATCTGCAACATAATATGTGTGCCATACGTGTTGTCAAATGAATAAAATCTGCAGGTCCTGATCATGGGCTTTCAGAGTGCACCAGGCCACTCTTCTGACAGGCTGACAGCCCAGGGCTTACAGTGTCAATAGCCAAGAGAGATGAGAACCATCAAACTGAAATGTCAGGCCTAAAATCATCACACAATGTTTGGGTAAAAACAATTTACCACAGTGACGTTAACATCTCTCAAACAATTGTTAATTAAACCAAAATGATAACTCTCAGATCAAATTAATATTGCTTCTCTCTGAAAGAGACTAGCAACAATTTAAAGAATTTTTATTTAATAACACGTGTTTCTTTTTTTTTTTTTTTTTTTTTTTTTTTTTTTTTTAAGTATAAGTCAAAGTTTACAAAGTTACAGAGGTGGTAGAAGTGAGCCAGCTGGGCTGCGTGGGCTTAGGAGACAAGTTACAGAGGCAAAAGAAGGGCCCTTGGAGCTTAGAGAGAGAAAGGCAAAGGTAACCTGCCTGGGGGAGTTGCGGGTAGGGGGAGGGAGAGTGGGCCTAATGCATGTGTTTCTTAAGCCAGACGGAAAGACTACTGAAATATGAAAACACAATTACGTATCAGTTTTTGAAAACACTGCAGCATCATTATTGTGGTGGAAGTTTCCCTATAAAGTTTGTTCCCATCTCACTTGGTGCAGTTTATAAACCTGTTTTACAGTCAGGCTTCTTCTAAATTTAACTGGTTTTTGGTCAGCTTTGTCCTCAGTTACTAAAAAGACACTTGTGTTATTTTAGATCAGATCCTGAGGGCAAAAAAGGAAGTACAATAATATAGAGGTCAAAGGCCTTTTATAATTTTGGTCCAACACCACACTCAGCCTACAAAAGGAAAAGCTCACAGCTTCCTGTAGATGGCCCCTTCCTCTTGGCTGACCCCCATTCATCCCTGTTTTCCAGTGGCCTCAGGCTGAGTGGCTGGTTTACCCTGTGCTGCACACATTCCCGGGGTGAATGGGTAAAGGATCCACCAGGATATGCTGCTTGCTGGCTTTCTCTTCTTATAAATCAACACTGGGTGTGTTTTGTTTTTAACCAAGCCTGTGTGCTCACAAAGCAAAGAACATATGTAAGCCAAATGGTTTGCTAGTATCTACAATGAGTTTTCATGGTTTTCTTAGAAGAACTGCAGAATCCTAGATGCTGGCTATCCTACAAGCCCCAGTTAAAAGTCACTGAGACCATTCATTTTATCAGCACCTTAGTTTCTTTCTTTCCACAGTACCACATTCTTCTAGAAAGTTAGGACAGCTCAGTTTCAAAAGACTCTGCTATCTTTCTCTATAAAGATCATTTTCAGAATTCTGAGGCATTCTGTAAAGGGGAGAAAGATATTAAATTAGAAGCCTATCAAATGCCGAATTTAAAATGAGAACAAGTTTGACGAGAACACAGTTTGAACTCTCAACCCAAGTTCCTCCTCAAGAACATTTTCCGTAACTGCACAACAATCTCTTGCTTCTTTAAATTCCTGTAGCTCCTACATGTTGCACCATACCAGCCAGAACTTATTTTTGTAATGCCCATTCTAATCATTAATTGCTTCATGAGTACCTCTTGTTGATCTACCTACATATTCTTTCAAGCTAGGAAATAGACATCTATTTCTCCCCACAATTACGGCTGGTTTCATATTGGGCAATAGTAGATACATAATACTTAATCTGTTTTCATGAAAACTGTTACAGAGGCAATAAAATAATCTTGCACAACACAGTGATACAGAATAAAAAATATAGAACTACTAATATATCAGCAACTTATGAACGTTTTTTCTTGCTTAAAACAAATTTCAATTTAAAAGTTCAATAAAGTAAAGGAAGAATATCTGATCTGCTTAGGTCCTGAAAAAAACTTAGTGTCAGAAGGAACAAGGGATGATGACTTCCCCCCAAAATGCTAAGACACCCGATATTTTAAAACACTAGTTTCTTGCCTGAGTTGAAGCTAATTAAGTCCATGCAAATATGGAAAATGATGAAAGATAAGGAAAGGAAGGTTTTCCTAATTCCACACTATATTTGAGTGTCTCACTGACAAAGCATTAGATAAAGATGGAAGAAAAAAATTAGCAATTTTAAAGCACTTAAGCTAAAATTATTCTCCAGTTGATAAAAGTCAAAACTGCAAGGACAACAGAGCCTATCTAGTATTGAGTTCTGAGATAACAAAGCCAAAAATATTGAACTAATTTCCTTACTAAAACGCATTACTGAAATATTTCTGATACTTTAGAAAGTGATCTTACAAAAATCTTCCCTGAAATGAAGTTCCTGTTTTTATAGGCTGATCATGAGCTTTGATTTAATCTATCCCAGTTGCTTTTGGAAGCCCAGATTACTCTAATAAGAAATTACATAAAGTAAGGAAAATGTTTCAAGGCCAGGAGCAATACTGAAGGAAGATAGGTCATTATACAATGACCATGAGTTTAACAGTCAGGACTATACCTAAACTGGGATTAACAAACTTCTGTGATCCACAAAAACCCCTTCAACAGGAACACTGTTATGCTCCCATTCCGCCTTAGTAAATTTTTTAAAGTCAATTCATTGCTTTTCACGGTATATATGTAATTAAGTAGAAATATATACTTTGAATTGGTATCTTTGTTGTATTATAGAATTCATTTTGAAAATCACCTTTAATAGTCATTGTGCAGACAAATTAATACATCCTACAATTTAAAGTAATTTCAAGGAAAGGGGCAAATATGGCAAATTAGGTGGTTAGCAAGTGGGGCTTAAGAGACTGAATTTTCTTGTGGCCAATTTAGCTGAACTCTGCTTAGCGATCAGGAGGACAAGAGCTTCCAGCCAATAATTCACACCCACTGTTCTTTCACAAAACTGAATCAGGAGAGAAAACACCACCACCCAGGCCAGCCGCAGCCGCTCAGCTGATGCAGAATGTGTTTCCGGCCTAGGCAGCCATCCCAGCGGCCCTTCACCCACCCCACCCCTGACCCCCGAGTAACTGCAGCAAGTTCTGGTTCCTCAGCTAGTCTCCAGTTTATACTTGAGCAGAAAAGGGAGATCATAAATCTGGGGAACTTCCTCCTGAAATCGGGATGGGTTCTCTGCCAGATGTTCATTTGTACCGGCTTTT
>NW_005354385.1:6640469-6683570 GCF_000412655.1 Myotis brandtii | reverse complement strand
CTCTTACAGCAGTCATGTTCAAGTCGCCACAGTGAAAGGGAGCAGGAAGCAAGCACACACATCACCAGACCTCCCCCCCACCCCCCAAAAAAACCAACACAATAGTCACAGTGGGCTCAAGGAACGCAGCATCACTTGAGGCAAATGGCAACCAAGATGGAAGGAATAAAAGTAATGTAACGCATTGAAGACTATTGTTTGCCCTTTTTTTTGACACAGCCAGATATTACTTGGCTAGCGACATAACACATTCGCTTTTCCATCCCCACCCATCTGTAGTTTTTTTAATCAGCTGTCCTGTTCACACACTGGTCCATAAACAACTTGCTTGGAGCCTGATTTTACTACTTAGGGTTATTCATTTTTCAACTCCATAAACTGTTTCATGAAAATATCGTTTTATCCAGTGAGTAAGGCAAAGTCAAATGTGATTATTAAGTTTAGGCTGTGGCTCATCAGCATGGCATGGAAACAACAGGGTTTTTAAGTTTTTCAAACACACACACACACACACACACACACACACACACGGGACCATGAAGCTGAAGTGAAACATCTGTATCCGTGCATGCAGCAGAGCTGTTAAATTCTTGGCTCACACAACAGACAAGGCAGCTCAGAGGCCAAAGACTTCCAGGAAAGTTTACGTTCCGGTACATCATAAACTGTGGCAATAAACTCACGTCCTCACACAGTCGGCCTGAATATGGTGGCGTAAGTTTTCGGTTTTCAAATTAAAAAAATGAACAGAAATACTATATCCCCGCATTTTATCTTTCCCTACCAGCCCTAACCTCCTCCCTTTTAAACTCGTTCCTGACCGAGGCTTCATGTTGAGTTCTACTGCGCCCATTCCTCTCCCCCTTCCCTTTTGGCAAGTTTCCTCATCACCTCTGCCGTGGGAAAATTAACACCTTGAGACATTTTTAGTACAGTCTCCCCCAGTAACAGGCAACTTGAAATCTAGCATCTATTTTTCTAAATTAGGGAGAATTTAAAGGGTCTGTCACACATTCTCTTTGCTAAATCTTAAGTAGCTACATGATGCTAATTAAAAACCTATTCTATTCTTTGTGGTTTATAACTAAAATACGGGTACTGTGTGGTTTTTTTTTTAATATCCTCTAGTGGTTTAACACATTCAGTTCAGTTAATATGATTAAAACCCTCAATGTATTTTTACTGACGAATGTTTTTATCAAAACGATCAGCCACGCACACTTTTCTGACAATGGAATTTTTGGCAGGTCATCTTCACGACACCATCTCCTAAGCTCAAGCTGTAAACCATACATTTTAAAAAAATACTTGTTGCCCAGCCAGTGGTTGAGGGTTGACCCATGAACCAGGGGGTCAAGGTTCGATTCCAGGTCAGGGCCTATGCCTAGGTTTTGAGCTCAATCACCAGCGTGGGTTGTGCAAGAGGCAGCCAATCGATGATTCTCTCTAATCACTGATGTTTCTCTCACTCTCACTCTCCCTCCCTCTCCCTGTCCTTCTCCCTCTGCTTTCTTCTCTGAAATCAATAAAAATATATTTTTTAAAATACCTGTTAAAGTTTAAAATAAATTCACCATAATCAATGAAATAGCATCAACAATTATGGGTAAGAAGTTTAGTTTCCACTTCCCATATCCCTCTTTCCCCCCAAAATACTGTTAACAGTACAGCAGGCTTCCTTCCCCAAACCCTTTGCTCTGCCCTCACAAGCATCATGTTGTGTATGTGGTGAGCACAGAGGATCTGCAGCTATGCTGTTTGCTCTGGGGTCAACTGCTCTGTTCATCTGGGTCCTGCTTTCATGCTATTCATTCTCCTCGAATGTCACATCCCTGAGGGTTCCTTCCACTGTAGTGTCAGGGGTTTCTACCAAAGCAGACTCTTCTGAAGTGGCACTGGGAGGCTGGAAGAGGAGGATAGAGAGGCTGGGGCCCCAGAATGGCTAATAAGGAAGGCTTTACTCCAGGTGTAGTATTTCCTTCCTTTTAGGGCTGCTGTGTTCCTTTCCCCTTCTGTCTGTTTTGACAGCCAGGAATTATTTTGTTGCTGTTGTTGCTGCTGCTGCTGCTGCTGTTTTGCCTTTCCTTTCAACTTCCCACCACGGGAAGACACCTGCTATTTCTCATCAGCCCCCACAGCTCCTCCTTTTGGGTGGAGTGTTTCTCTCATAGCCTATGAGCAAGTATCAGCCAACAACTCCTTGTGCTGGAAAGAGGGTGGTCCCCAGATTCCACAGGCATCCTTTCTGTTCTCCATCCCAGTGCACAACCATTCCTACTCCCTGGGTGCGGGGGTCTGAACTCAGACACTGGGGTTCCAACAAGAAGCTGCTTCCTCCTTTTCCATTGGCCTCCTCTTTTTTTTGTTAATATATTTTTATTGACTTCAGAGAGGAAGTGAGGAGAGAGAGATAGAAACATCGATGAGAGAGAATCATTGATTGGCTGCCTCCTGCATGCCCCACACTGGGGATCCAGCCCAAAACCTGGGCATGTGCCCTGACCAGGAATTGAACCGTGACCTCCTGGTTCATAGGTCGACACTCAACCACTGCGCTACACCGGCTGGGCAAGGTCTCTTCTTCTTACAGGAAGGAATATCATGACAGCGTTCTTCTGACCCAAGCTGCCAACTATTTTCCAAAAATTCCTCAGTATTTATTTCTTGCCCTCTTCAGGATTCCTTTCCTAGATCCTAAAGATTTATGCTTTTTCTGTCATTTCAGTGGGAAGGAAAGAGATAAACTCACCTAAATGAATGCATTATAAATACACTTGCACTATTCACGGTTCCACAATAACCACCTTCCCTCATCCCATTGTCCAACTGACACCAAAACCATGTGCTCGGATCTTGCAGATTGAGTCAAGCCAATGTAACTTAACTTATAGGTGCTGATATCGCTATTAGTTTTAGAGACAAGTTACACAAATTAAAAGGAAGATAAATACTGAGATTTAAAATGTGTGTGCGGCCCTGACTGGGTAGTTCAGTTGGATCGAGTGTCGTCCCCAGGCACCAAGGTTGGCAGTTCGGTCTCCAGTCAGAGCATATACAAGAATCAACCAACGAATTCATCAATAAGTGGAACAACAAATGGATGGATGTTTCTCCTTCCCCTCTCTCTCTCTAAAATCAATTTTAAAAATATGTGTGGGAGCACGCTCTCGCTCTCCCTCTCCCTCTCCGGAGCATGTCCATGCGTTTCCCTTCCCCATCTTCTTCCCTCAGGCGTGTTACCTTTGCCTTTCTCTCTCCTAACTCCAAGGGCCCTTCTGCCGCTGTAACTTGTTTCCTGAGCCTACGCAGGCCAGCTGGCTCACTTCTACTACCTCTGTAACTTTCTAAATAAACTCTCTCTAAAATTTGTGTGTGTGTGTGTGTGTGTGTGTGTGTGTGTGTGTGTGAAGAGAGAGAGAGAGACAGAGAGAGACAGAGAGACAGAGAGATAATATCATATCATGCATTCTGTATTAAAAGTAGACACACAATGAGTAAATTCTTACCTTAGTATCATTATTATCTTAGTATCTAAGATTATTTAAGTATCATTCATTTTTCTTGCATGACCAGTATATATCTTGGAAAAACAGCACTTTTGATTGGGTGTGCATGGCTGGTGGACCAAGGCTTCAATACCAATAAAAGCAGCTTAAAAGCTTATTTGCTGACTTGCTAGCTCTAAGGATTCCACCAATACCCTGACCTTTCTCTTGCCCTCAATTGTCAAACAATAGAATGACACTTGATATTACCACCCATGGACAAGCTCTTTATGAAAACCCATTAGAGGTGGACTGCTTCATCTTGAAAGTGTGAAATTTACTTTAACTTCTATAAATCACAAACCCCAACAAGATCCAGCATAGGGTCCAGTTCTCTCACAGTGCTAAACTGAAACATTTTTGTGGACATGTAGAAAATAAATTTCTTTAAAAAATGATTCATCTAAAAGTGTTATATTTCAAACACACATAAGTACAGAGAATATAATGCATTCCCCATGAATCCAGACACTCTTCTTATCAAACTTTAACCTTTGCCACATTGTTTCAGGTATGTTTTAAAGATTATTTTTTGATAGTCATAGTATGGCTAGATCAAGATCTAAGAAGAGAAACCAATGGAAACAAATTTCATCTTTATTGAAGCCAAAATCTGGACGATAAGCCATTATTCTTAGCTTACCTCCTACCATTCTTAGCTCTCACTGTTATCATTGACGGATGATAATGCACATTCTATATTTATTTGGAGATGTTAAACTCTTAATGATATATTCAAAAGTCAATATTAGATTTCAGGTGAAATTAAAGTAATCCTTTAGCCTAAGTTCTTTACCTATGGTTCCGGAAAACTTTCTGTGTTCTCAAATACCTATAATTTATGATTAATGACAATTATACTATTTTAACTTTTGAAATTAAATCTTTTATAAATATTGAGTCCCAAAGAAAACAGCTGGCAAGATCAACAATATTTCAAACATTAATTTCAAACAAAGCAATCATAACTGCTATGACCACAAAGTTTCCCTTGCTCTTACAAAAAGTAAGATTCCTGCAAAGGTTATCAGAGGCTGATGCATTTATGCTGTCACATCATTACTGACAATAAAACTGCCTAATGTGGTATATAAAGAGCATAGAGCAATCTTTGTTGGATGCGTCTACTGTCTGGATTATGCAGAAGGGCCAAGTCAACAGCCTATTAAAGTAAATGCAATTGGACTTTCACTCGCACTGAAGAAAAATCTGTATCTTAAGCAGTTGCTGACAATTCATTTCTGTTATTATATTTTTCTAGAATATCTGTAAACTCTTAAAAACAGGATTATATAAATAATTAGGCCTACTGATGCTGGGAGTGGTGAAATAGCTTTTTCATTTTGAATCTGAAAAAGATAAAAGAAAACAAAACACAAGAAGGGATTTATTCTCCCTCCCCTCCAAAAAAAAAAAAAAAATCAGCAGCCACACCCTGTGCCTCTTAAACCCCCTAGAAAGTGAAGCCTGAAGAACAAGATTCATACTCATAAAGATGTCCCAAAGCACTGTCCTAGGCTAACTCAAAAAAAACCTAATTTTCTTTTTAAAAAAATATATTTTATTGATTTTTTTACATAGAGGAAGGGAGAGGGATAGAGAGTTAGAAACATCGATGACAGCGAAACATTGATCAGCTGCTGGGGATGTGTCCGAAACCAAGGTACATGCCTTTGACCAGAATCGAACCCGGGACCCTTCAGTCCGCAGGCCAATGCTCTATCCACTGAGCCAAACTGGTTAGGGCTTTTTTTTTTTTTTTAATTGTTTCTGGGAGGGAAAATGAATGACCAGAGGACAGGGTTTGGAGGAAGAAACCTTATTTTCACATCTGAATTTCAAAGCCAATGTTAATAAGAAGGGGTGAGAAAAGATAAAGTGTTTAGCCACTAATTCAAAAGAAAAGTCAACCAGAAGCTGCCCTTTCTCCAAGTAATCCTAGTTCATTCAGGTTTTACTGTACAGAGCAGTTCAAAATAACCCCCCAAATTTATTTGAGTGAAAAAGCTTACAGCCCAGTCCCCATCCCTCTATTAACCAGCCCAGCTATGTAAAAAGCTCCCAAAAGAATGGAATATTGTTAAGAACACAAAAAGCTCTCCTGTAATAGAAGGCGGCAAGAAGCTTGAGTCTTGTGACACACACAAGCACACAGTGTGGCAGGGGGACAGCCTGCAAATTAGATAACTTTACAGCGAGTTCTTTTGCTGATTCAAGGAGAGCAAATACTAAACAGCTGAAAGGTGAGGCAGGCCGATCCTGACAGTGGGAGGCTCGGGGTAGCAACCCACTTGAGCAGGGCTCCTGGTAACCATGGGGACCATCATGATCGGTTGCTATCTAGGTATCATATATATCCATCCCTGTTTGGTCTTTTCCATCAAGTCCGGCAATTATTCCCAAAGATGAAGTATTTGCCAATTATACAATAAAATCTTACCTTTCAATATTCTTGTTCTAAATATTCTTTTCCAAAAATTGCATGCTCCTCCCATGTCCCTGCACATCCAGTGGTACAGTGTAACAAACAAATAAATGAATATGTATGTATTTTTAAAGCTTTCTTTTGGCCCGAAGCTTCCTCTCAGACCCTTCTTTCCCTGTGGGATAGGAGGGAGGGTAGTCTCTCTTCTGCTACAATGACCAAGCCAAGAGAGTACCCCAAGCAGAGAAAAACATCCTTACCCAAAGGGAGTCGCTGGAGTCCTCTTTCACAAAGTACTCCTAGCACACTTATGTTACATGTGCTTTTTAAAAAAACTTAGAACCTCATCTGTAAATATTTTCAGTTTTCAAACAACCAACAGAAACACTTCCAAAACACACGCACAATCATTTTTAAGTTGAAACCTGCCCATATCAAAATACTTTAAATTCTTTTTTTTTTAATATCTAATTTTATTGATTTTTTACAGAGAGGAAAGGAGAGAGATAGAGAGTTTGAAACATCGATGAGAGAGAAACACCGATCAGCTGCCTCCCGCACATCCCCTCCTGGGGTTGTGCCCGCAACCAAGGTACATGCCCTTGACCAGAATCGAACCTGGGACCCTTCAGTCCGCAGGCCAATGCTCTATCCACTGAGCCAAACCGGTCAGGGCAGCCTAAATTCTTGAATAAGTTGAATTCAGAAATAAAAATAACCAACATCAAATACAACCTATTCTTCGACCACTGGTGAGCAATCTTGAAAACAGTCCTATCTCCTCTCCGGGAGCTACTAGGAAAAACCCGAGACACTGCCACATCCAGCCTTTGCTCGAGCCATGAAGTCGGAACGCCCCAGAGATGCAGAATTCTCCCAGAACGTCTTGTTTTCCTTCAGTAAAGTAAAGCTCTTCCGCATCACTGCTTACCGCCTGAATCCTACAACCATGGACTCTCTCTTTTTAATTGGGCTTGTTCATTGAGAAAATGGCAACATGGACTTTCACGATTATGTAAGTGAGAAAAACGGTGCTGGGTGCCAAGACCTTGGACTGCGGCAAATATTTAAAGTCATTCTGTAAATGCCTGGTATCTGGTGGAAAAACTGAGAAACGCAAGAACTGCACACCAGTGGCAGTGTTATAATTCAGCATGTGAGGGGGGAAGGAGGCCAAAATACACCACATGCAAAGCACTGGGAGCCATTACCATCAGAAATTGCTTACGCAGGAGCTTCTGGCCATAGTTTGATTCACTACAACTTGACCAGTCTGGAGCAGCGATTTTCAACCCTTTTCATCTCATGGCACACATACACTGATTATTAAAATCTTGTGGCACACCGAAAAATGTTTTGCCTATCTGACAAAAAAAATAAAAGGGTATAATTTTAATTCATTCACATCAAACAGCTCTTGTTGTGCTGGCTGGGTTTTTGTTTTGTTTTGTTTTTGTTTTTTCGGACAATTTAAGGGAAAAGAGGTCAGTGACCCTGACTAAATAGGTACTTCGTGTTTTAAAAATTCTTGCACACACCAGGTGAAAATCACTGGTCTAGAGGCTCCATTGTCTGGCCCCATCTTTGCAGACACATGGCGCACCAGGGACTAACACCTGCACCTTGTACAAATACATCTAAAGAGTCTGGCTCACACAAACTGCATCTTCCTTACACACAAACAGGAGCCTGGATCATGGGTTGTTTTTCTTCCCCACTCTCCATGGAAACTGTCTGTGCATGCATTTCTCAAGAGACATCAAATGCTAGCTATTAGCTACAAATAAGTAGCTTCAAGAGATGAACAATTCCTACTGTAGTCTAGAAACACATGCGTACAGTTACAGTGCTGGAGCTTAGGCAAGCTCTGCTAGGAATGGGGAGTTAAGAGCATGGACACAGTCGTGAGCTATTAAGTGCAAACAACGTCAATGTTATGCCCTTCCCTGGGGCTCAGCATGGGGTGGGAGTGGGGGCACAACCCAACATGAAAAGTCAGTGGTGTGCCCCGCTATTTGCTGTTCAGCTCCCAATGGCAATGCTTTAGGACCCATCCCTGGGAAGAGTTCTGAGCTTCCATCACTACTAGGTTTAGGAAGTCTGCCATGCATGTCATGTGCCAGGTTCAAGGGACAGAATCCAACTGTAGTTAGCGAAATTAGATTGAAAACCTCTTGAACCCAAAGGCAAAAATGGGTAGAGGTCTGTCACTTTTACTTTTTTTTTTAACATGTCTGGAGTTCTGGTTATAGAAATAGTTGCTTCTAATTTTAACCAACACCTACTCCTGTTTCAGCACATTCCTCTGGTTAAAGGAAATGATGACTTTCCAGTCAGTGACTACAAGTGACACAGACATGAACTTGAAAAATTCAGCCTCCAGCTTTCAGCCACTCCAGGATGTATTTAAGTATCTTTTAAGTCAATGCATCATGAAAAAACATTGTCCAATCTTTATGAAATTCCTGTGACTATAGAATATACCATAAGATTCATATGAATTGCCTCATATATTTAATAGAGCTGATACACAAAAATTTTGCATCCCATGGGAGGGAGAGGTAGGATTTTTTTTTTAAAGTAGAATAAAAGAGCTTCCTGCCCTCAGTGAGCCTATGACCATGGAGAGATGAGCCTCTGACTCATAAAATATAAGACCATGTGAGAGAACTCATACAAGGCTTAGGGAAAGACTGTAGATTCTTTTCTGTAATGTCACCAATGACCTCAGTTTACTTGCTATTTTATAATACTGTAAAAAGGGTAATAACCGGGACAATACCAGGAAAAACAGTAACAGTTACACTAGTAATAATTGTGTGACAGCTGCCAACATTTACAGAATGCCAGAAATTGTTTTAAAGGCTTAAAATATCTCATTTAATCGTCACTACTACCCTACAAGATAGGTAACAATGACTAACATTTTGTAGGTGAAGAAAATAAGGTTTACAACTTAGGAGAGTTTGTTTGTTTGTTTGTTTGTTTGTTTTTTAAAAAAGCATTTAAGTCACTAAGTTATGAAGTGATAAAGCTATAATTCAAATCCAAAAACTCATCATTCAAATCCCATCAAAGCCAGTCTTAAGAAAATGATCATAAACTTTCCCACAGACTGAGGGGAGGGTCCTAAGAGAAGATCAAGAATGAATTTAAAAGATTAACTGCATCACATTATCCCTAATTACAGTATTACGAGTCCTGATGACTTATGGAATCGATATGCTGCTTCAAATATTAATAGAAAGAAATTCATGTACATGCAGGTAGACTATAGCCACAAGATAAGTGTGTAATAAGTGGGAGAGAAAGAAAATCCTATCCTCTTCTTAAAAAGTTTATATGGTAGAAGAAAATACACAATTCCAGTTCTGTGGACTTCAGTCTTTTTTTTTAAAGGCACACATGCTAAGGCTTTGTATTTGAAACTTTTATGGGAGCCTGTCATTTACTATTTACATAGGCATCTGGCAGAGAGAGGTAAGATGCTGTCCCCTGGGTCCTTAACAGGGCTCGATTGTGCTAAGTGTAACTGAGGTCACCTGGGCAAATCCACTGGGCTCCTCTCCACAGGGAAGAAAAGTTCACCACAATTGAAATAGGTTTTTCTAAAGCTGACCAAAGCAGTGTGATTTAGGAGGCCACTTTGAGAATTACCCAAATGGCTGAACAAAGTCATAGAGGAAGGTGGAAACCCTCAGGCTAGCACTAACGCTTTACTTAGGCAATAATTTTCCTTTATTAGTCTACCAAGGATGGTCCAGAAGCAGTATGGTGAAAATAGGAAATCAAGCTACTTCAACATGATGCTAATTTCCTAGAAGATCTGACATTATCCAGTGGATCTGAACAACGGAGATGACTTACCCACACAATCCTAGCATATAAAACAGATTTCTAACCTGAATTGCTTCGATAACACAGTTTGCAGGAAGGCTGTATCTATGCCATTCGTTGTCAACCCGTTAGAATCACTTGAGAAGCTTTAATACATACCAGTGCCTGGCCCCATCCTAGACCAGTTAAACAGAATCTCTGGCAAAGGAGACTGGACACCACTATCTTTTAAAGCTGCCCATGTGAGACTCATGTGAAACCAGGGGTAGTAAAGTATTGAAAAGGCCAAAATCTTGCTTTGGGGCTGTTAAAAAATGCTACATTGGTCAATGCAAGCTAATTATTTGAAAAAAGGTGAATTATAAAAATAAGAGGTGTGTCAAAATGTGGTCAATTAAATGTCTTTTGGGAAGATATAGCACAAACTGGATATTTTCAATGGCATTACTTTGGTGATCTAAATCTCTTGGGTTAAATGGGTAAGCAGTGGATAAACGTAGATATAATGAGTTATTTTGTCTCAAAGTCTTCTGTCGAGAAGAAATTTTTAAAAATATAAATCAACTTTTTATATAGATAGTGTTTACTTTTCTTTAGAGAATAAAAATACATTCAAGAAATGTATTTAGCCCTAGCTGGTTTGGCTCAGTGGATAGAGCGTCGGCCTGTAGACTAAAGGGTCCCGGGTTGGATTCCGGTCAAGGGCACATGCCCGGGATGCAGGCTAGATTCACAGTGGGAGGTGTGCAGGAGGCAACCGATCAATGATTCTCTCTCGTCATTGATGTTTCCGTCTCTCTCTCTCCCTCTCCCTTCCTCTCTGAAATAAAATTTTAAAATTTTTTTAAAAGAGGATAAAGGGTATATAACTATTTGAAAATAAAATGAATAAAAAATTTTTTAAAGAAATGTATTTAAACATACACACAGAGGCAGATGACTATGCATAAACATGTATGCATGCTTTCAACCTACAGATAAATATGAAAGGTGTTTGCGGATATGTAGGCAAGTATCTTACAAAATGCAATGAATGTATACACAGAGCCTCTGAAACTTTGCCTAACACAAGGGACAACATTTTGTTCCTACAGTACTCAAAAATGAGTCATCTATAAGGAAAACACCAGGCTTCTATTCATAGGCCCTTTGGAGGTCTCACTGGAAACATGAACAGTACGCTCACGTCTGGCAATACATTTTTTACTGCATACATCTGGTTCGGTGTATGGGGTGTTCTTGAAAATGCCTACTGTCAAAAATCCTGGGTTACTGCATAGACCATTTAGCCCTTGGTCGATTGTCATCATCCCCAAAGTTATTTCTGATACAGAAATTATCTAAATAAACTATCTTGGGTGCAATTTCTGGAACAGGAAAAATACTCTCATGCAACATATGTCACATGGAGGGAATTAAGATATGAAACTAATAACATAATCTACAACATTCATGATCTATCAACCTGCTAATTATATATTCTGTGTATGTGTATTTATGTATTTAAAAGCCAATATACTTGTTTTTTCTTCTTTCCAAATGATTGTTTTTTTTACATCACATACATAATTTATACTTGAAAAGCATTAAAGTTGGAGGGTTATTGCAAAATTGACATCATACTGACTCTAAAAGTGTCATGAAAAGAAAGATGCTATGCTCTCAAATTATAGAAAAAGCCAAAAATTGATTCTGGTAATTAAATTATTGAAGCATATACAGAGTTTAAATAAACTGGTTCATGAAAATAGGGTCATTACAGATTTTTTAAATAATGTGTTATATCATATTTTGTGTGGATAACTAAATCCTATATAATAAAACCCTAATATGCAAACAGACCGAACAGCAAAACAACCGGTCACTATGACACGCACTGACCACCAGGAAGCAGACCCTCAGAGGGAGGTGACCTGCGGCAGCGATTGGGAGGCGGGGCCAACCAGCGGGTGGCGCCAGGCCGCCAGGTAAGGCAAGTGCCAGCGGGGGCCCCCAATTGCCCCACCCACCAGTCGCCCCACAGATTGGCCTTGATCGCCAGCCAGGCCTAGGGACCCTACCCTATATATTGGGAACAGTCTCTTAGATTTAAAAATTAAAATCTAGCAAGGCTACTCTAACACTCAAAAATCAGGATGATGCAGCGATGACATGCATGGACTCTGGCTTGCACATTTTGTAGTCAGCTTTGATTCTGACACTTATAACTATGTGACAAAGCCAATTACTTAACTTCTCTCTGCTTCAGTTTTTCCATCCATAAGATGGGGAAAATGGTACTACTGCCTCAGAAGGATCATGTTATGTACTACTTTTTATAATCAGGGCAAAAAAATGTAGCTGTCCATACAACAGCAAGATACCTTTCACCTGTATGAAAAGTATGGTCACTGGTGCATGCAGCGTCCTGGATTGCAAGAGGGATGTCCAACTGCCAGTTTAGGCCTGACATCCCCTGAGGGGTCCCGGACTGGGAGAGGACGCAGGCCCAGCTGAGGGACCCGCCCCCCCCCCCACACACACACACATGAATTTCATGCACTGGGCCTCTAGTAGTAATATACTTTCCATTATTTTATCTATATTTCAAGAAGTTTATATATTCAAACTCTTTTTCTCTTCTTCTTGAGAAAATAGGACATTGCCTAATTTTAGGGTTGCCTAATATTCAGGTTTATGCAGTAGTTTTTATTTAATATATTGCTTTGAAATTCACCAGGCCACAAATTTTAATCTCTCCTTTCTGCTTGATTTGATCTTTGTATACTTTTCAGTCAAACTCATCTTTGTCTTCATGATACTTAGTTCAGTAAATATAAGGGAGTAAACCTTCTGAAACTCAGCTCTCATGCTACATTAGTCTTTATATAATAGATGTTTGTTCACACCATTTAATGTTAAACACAAATGATTTTCAATGCAGAGAACTAGTTCCTACTATACTAGAAACAAAAGCACTTCACCACTATAACTTGAGTGGTCTTTTATAATTTTATTTGGTATATTTTACCTCCTTATGATAACTGAACGGTATTTCAATCAGGCCTTTCAAATAATGTAACGTAACTCCCCAAGGTCATCTGGAGGCCCCAAAAGAACCCAGGAAAATAGAACGATTTTGCTTTTAACTGTTTTTGTATACTGTGATTCTGTGTTAAGTTTTAATTTGGGAAAGTTTCTGCTATTAAAAATAATTAACCATCAATTGTGAATTATCAGTGATGTTTAGACCCATTTAAACAAGTGCTTGAGTCTCCTGAGGTTAGCAGACTATGCTGACTCAATAAAAAATCCCCTGTGGTATAAAGCAACACAGACCATCACATTTAGAACCTGCTGTTTATATGTATATAGTCTGTGTGTATATATATATACACACCATGCATTACTTAATTTAACCAAAGACACCTTTACTGGAACCATGTCAGACCATAATTACAAAGAATCCAAAGCCATTTTTATATTGTTATTGTCCAACCTATACTCCATGTCCACATTCTGCTTCCTTCTTGTTTTCTTTTATGTGTTAGTATAAAATTATGTAAGAACCTCACCTATTTGGATTGGCCAGGACCTGAGAGGCTCCAAATAGACCAAAAACCTAGACCAAAAACCTAAACAATAAAGCATCAACAGACAAGCTGCTCAAGACTCCAGTCCCGTTTACTGTTTGTCCTGAGACTCCAATTTGTCATGGTCTATGATCTACAGCAAGCAGAGCTGAAAGGAATCCAAGGGTGAAAAAAACAGGGTCAGGACGGGGGTAGTACAGCACCAGAACCTGGGTATTCCTTTTCAAATTTTGCCAAAGGTCTTCTAATCCCAATGTCCCTCATTTTACAGATGAGGAAACTGAGAATCCAAGAAGTTAAGAGACTTTCCCAGTTCGTATGGGTATTCCTTTAGCTCTCACCCATCCCAGAACTTACTAAGGAAAATTTCAGTCCCAAAAGTGAACGCTAATGATGAGTAGGTTCTTCTCTAATAAATTTTTATGCACTTAAGGAGCTAGCTATCTGCCATGGCTTAATGAACTATAATTCCTGTTAACTAAGGAAACTAAGAATTTTCTCTTTTTTTAAATTTATTTATTTATTTGAAAGAGAGAGGAAGGGGGAAAGAGGAAGAAGCAGAGGGAGGGAGAGAAGGAGACACAGAGGGAGGGAAGGAGGGAGAGAGGAAAGGAGGGAAGAAGGGAGAGAGAGAGACAGAGAGAGAGAGAGAGAGAGAGAGAGAGAGAGAGAGACATCGATTTGTTGGTACACTTGCATGACCTTGTGCAAGCCAATTAAACTCAATTACCAAATGTTGGTAATACTTTTTCCTTTCTAGGACAATAAATAGAAAACAAACACAAATTGCTAATAAAACTATATCATCAAATAGTAAATGTAAGTTGCTTTAAGTAGAGCCGTTCCTAGGATGGTTCACTCTTGGGCATTCCGACTAGCTGCCACCAAACACTGACAGGAGAACACACTGTTGACAGCATCCACAGGCTCCTTGGGATACCATGGGAGGCAGGAATTTTGAAATGAACTGTCATTGTGTTTGTAAAAACACACCTACCACCCTACCCCATCACCCCCCCCCAAAAAAAAAACAAAAAAATCCTGCTACAGGCAATGTTAGCTGTAGTTTATAGACGCAAAGATGAATCAGGAACAGATCCTATCCACAATTCTCCAGTATTCTATCACCATGCAATTTACATTTGCTTTTAAATGTTTTAAATTGAGGAAGCTACAGAGAGGACATGCAATTTACATTTGCTTTTAAATGTTTTAAATTGATTTTGAGAGAGAGACAGAGAGGAAGCTACAGAGAGGGAGAAACATTGATTTGTTGTTCCACTATTTATGCATTCATTGGTTGATTCTTGTATGTGTTCTGACGGGGATTGAACCTGCAACCTTGGTGTATGTGAGACAACACCCTAACTGAGTACTGGGCCAGGACACGCAATTTACATTTGAATAGCAGTTACCAGTTTTAAAAAACGCTTTCACATAGTTCACTCATTTGTTCATAATTCTTCAATGTGAGTTGTGCCCAGGCAGTTTTCCTCATTGTATTAATAACCAAAAAGATTTCACAAGGTTAAATGACTTACCCATAGTCACTCAGAACAGAGAATATGTTATAGGGGTGAGGCTCCAAGTTTTTATTCCACCCAGTATGTTAAACAGCCTCAAAAAAAAGACAAAAATCTCTGTGATCAACTTGGGGATATAATTAAGACAACAATGACATCCCTTCGAATGGCTCTGTACTCTCTTTCCCTCTGCTTCTCAGCCATCAGCTCAAGAGCAGTGAAGTAAAAGCTCCATGGCTCCACAGGCCCATTCAGACCCAACCAATGGTCATTACTCACTGTCAACAAAGGTCAGTATAAACATGTATGAAATGGGTGCTGATCGCATCTTAATGACATAAAGTTACCTAAGCTCATTTTCCAGTTAGCTAAAATGCTTTACATTTAGAGCTGGAACTTCTTCTCAGTAAACAACAACAATTATGAGTCACAGAGCTAAATGGCCTTTCTCGCTGCACAGGGACCAGATCACTGGGCACCACTCGGGCTGGGAAAACAAGATGGGACAAGAGCAGAGATACTTCCTTGGTTTGGTTTTAAATAAATCTGGCCTACGATTAGACAAACGCCTGAGGGGCAGAAAATCCCAAATGTGATAAAATACACAAATATTCCATGGTCGGAGAAACTCAGTATGTGCCTTTCTTACAGTAAGAGTTTCCTAACAGAAGCGTATTGTCCATGTTTTCTATGGAGACCTTTCAATACTGGGTCTGCATATGCAATACGAAATGAAGACCATAAGCAACTGTTCAGATAGTTGGACACGAAATAGAATCTTTGGCATTGACTTGTTGGATATTATAAGCAAAAGGAACTTTCACTCATATCAACCCAAAGCTTTCTCAATTCTCTGAATCACCACATGTATGTAATATGTGTATTAGGCCATTCAGTACATTAGAAACAAGCAGACCACTACAATATTTGGGGGACTCCCTCCTCAATCCTCTTTTTGTTTGCCCACAATGCAAGGATCTTGACTCTAAACACTCATATACAAATGTTCAGATATTTTTAAAAGATAATTCATGCACAAAAATTGCCTCTATGCAATGCAAAAATTCTTTCTGTTCTAGTACTATATTCCTTTTCTATATAAAGTGGGCCTAAGACCACTTTATATAGAAAATAGATTAAATAGATTCCAAGACCCAATTTTAACCTTCAGCTGGGAAAACAAAAAACAAAAACCCCACTTCATTGTCTGTCGCTGTAATATATACTGGACCCCACCCAGAAGGAACCTATATTTGAGGCTTTACCATGTGCCATTTGCGTTCCCAAAGGAAGAACTTTTGTTTTTGCAGCTTCCTTAACCTTCTATTTTTAAAACACTGTAGGTACACTATTCCTCTTCATCCTCACACTTAGCCCTTAAAGCAGATACTATCATTGGCACCACTTTACGGATGGGAAACTGAGGCTCAAAGAGGTCAAGTGACTTGCCCATAGTTACACAGCTAATCAGGAGCCAGGAAAGCACAGGAGAACTGTGTGGTTGCAAAGGGGACTTTAGAATCGGCATAATGAGGACACAACACAAATCTACAACTAACTCCTTATCTGAAATCATTTGGAGCTAGATATAGTTCAGAATTCACGATTCTTGCAGAATTTAGAAAGGTAATAAAACATAGTTCCATGCCCTCTCTAACATTCTTTTTTTCTTTGATTATGGGGCAGCATCCCATCGTCAAACTAGAATTTCTGTAGCAAGAAACAAATGCTCCCAGTAAGTAAAATAAATCAAGACTTTAAGTGAGTTTCCTTTAGCTGTGATCATGTTGACTGCCAGGTGAGCTCAGGTCTGACCAGGCTCTGCCAATTCAATGAGTTATTTTAAAAGAAGAAAAAACACACACCTTTCTGAAGCTTGTTCATCAGAAATACAAATGCAGGGTGGTGCACCTGTCCAGAAAAGCATGAACTGAGATCCAAGTGATCAAAGTAGTTCCATAACACTAACTGGATATCTAGAATGTTGACCTTTGATCACCAGTAATTAGAAGGTACTGAAGACAATTGGGGACACCATGGGGAGGCTTCTATTTCCATACAGGAAGATTATGACATGCCTGGTTGAAAAACTAGATTAATCAGAGCAACGAAATCACTCTGACCATAATGGCATAAGAAGGTCCCTATTATATTGTCACTCTGCATTTTCTTTTCTTCTTGTGGCTGGTATACAATCCTCTCTTTTTTTTAATCTTTATTGTTGAAAGTATTACATATGTTCCCTTTTTCCCCCATTGACTTCTTCTAGCCCAACTCTGTCCCCTGCCCCAGGCCTTCACCACCCTATTGTCTGTGTCCATGGGTTATGCATATATAGATACAAGGTCTTTGGTTGATCTCTTCCTACCCACCCTCCCCGACCTTCCCTCTGAGATTCCGCAGTCTCTTCTATGCTTCTATGTCTCTGGATCTATTTTGTTCATCAATTTATTTTGTTCATTATATTCCACATATGAGTGAGATTATGTGATACTTGTCTTTCTCTGGCTTATTTTGCTTAGCATAATAGTCTCCAGGTCCCTCCATGCTGTCTCAAAGGGTAAGAGATCCCTCACCTGTCAGAATGGCTACCATCAACAAATCAACAAATGACAAGTGCTGGGGAGGATGTGGAGAAAGGGGAACTCTAGTACGCTGATGGGAATGCAGACTGGTGCAGCTATTATAGAAAATGGTATGATGTTTCCTCAAAAAAAATAAATATGGAACTGGCATTTGACCCAGTGATCCCACTTCTAGGAATATATCCTAAGAAACCCAAAACACTAATCAGAAAGAATGTATGCACCCCTATATTCATAGCAGCGCAATTTGCAATAGCTAAGATATGGAAACAGCCCAAGTGCCCATCAGTAGATGAGTGGGTAAAAAAGCTGTGGTACATCTACACCATGGAATACTATGCAGCAATCCACTCTTTAGATTAGAGCAGATCTGATCACCAGTTCGTAGTGCTGGTGGTGCCCTGGAGTCCCCTGGATCCCACTCCTGAGATTATAACCCAATCACTAAGGGCTCAGCACAAGGGACAACCTGGTACTCGGAATTTTCAAAAGTTCCCCAGGACACTTTTATTATACAGACAGGTTTGAGAACCACCGGATTAAAATACACACTAAGGTGGGCTCCCTGTTTTGAAGAAAAGTTCTGGCAATGCTTTAAGCAAAGAGCTCTATCTCCCAAATAGCATCACCATTCAGAACCCCAAACGAACTAATAACAGGTCTCCAAGTGATCCTGCTTAAGAAAAGATTCCTATTTATAAGTTTCAGGGAGTGCAAGAGGCAGGGTTAAAAGTGCTAAATCTAACCACAAGGAGACAAATGCTGGCTCCAGCTCTGGTGGGGCTGCTCCAGAACCATCCCCAGATGCCGACCCCCACCCGCCTTGTGGATTGTACCCAGAGCTCACTCTTTTGCTTATTTTTGGTCCCTTGCTTTTTTAAGGCACCCTGTAGTCAAGTGCTAGGTACAGGAAACTAAAGAGCTTTCTGGTAAATAATTTGGCTTTCTTTGTCAAGAAGAATAAATATATCTTACTTGCTCAATGTAAACAGCCTCTCACTCCTCAGAGGATCAAAATGAGGGGCTGAACTTTGTTGTGAAAAAAAAAAGTCATTTGTAACTGTATTTTTCTAAAAGACAAAACATGGTCCCAACGTCCCAGGGAGTTAAACTAATATCCTGTGGCTGTTCAAATGGCACAAAGGGCAACACTGCAAGGCCAGCTCGGATAAAACTAAGAAAATGACAGCCTACGGGACTTGTCTGCTCTTTTTTTTCCTTTATGGCACAGCTTTAAAAGTTAAATCTTCCAAACAACTTAAAATTACATTCCTTGCCTCTTTAGACATGAAAGGGAGGTCTCTCATGTGAAGCCAAACGTTCTCTAACACTTCCACGGCACAGGCTTCGGTCACACCACGAGCAAAGCCAGTTAAAAGTCAGAAGCCAATTCTTCATTAAAAACAACAACAACACACACACAATTAAATTAACAGCCTTTCTTAAAGAGCATACAGTTTTAAAGCCTCTGCTCTGCTCCCAGTTTCAAATGAGAATTGTACTTACTGCCTTACAGTTTCTCTGACTAGATGTCAAATTAGCTGACTAAACTCTTGGGTCTCCCATTCATGTAAGAACCAGAACATATGATTCATTCCTTCCTGGAACTGTATATGACCATTAGACTCACTTGGATTCCATAATATAATTCAAACCCTGCACACAATTTAGAATGAAGCCAGCAAAGGGGATCCAGAAGTGGAACTGTGAGAAGGCTATTTTTTAAACCTTTATTGACAGGATTATGTATTAATTATGGGGGAAATAGGTTGATGAGGCATATTTTCCCCTATAGACTATTATCTACAGTCAGTTGCTAATCTGGAAGAAATAAATTTTCTATCTCCTTTATAGATATTTTCATCTTTATCAGCTTTTTTCTACTTGGTTAAGACCTATGAACAATATCAAATACCTTCCTCTAAATCTTCGAGTGATGTTCTAAGAAAATAGCCAATAATAATGGCTAATATTTATTGAGCAATTATTATCCAACAGGCCCTGTTCTAAAGGAGATATACACTGAGTGACCAGATTATTATGACCACCCCATCAGTACTTCGTTGGGCCACCTTTTGCCTTCAATACTGTGGCGATTCTTCTTGGCACTGACTCCATGAGATGTTGAAAGGTGATGTGAGGAATCTGACACCATGTCTGATGAATAGCACTGTCCAGTTCTGTGAGATTTGATGGTTGTGGAACCAGCTGCCTGATGGCTCTTTTAACTTCGTCCCACAAATGCTCAATTGGATTGAGATCTGGTGATTGTGGGGGCCACCTAAGCAAGGTAAAGTCTCCCTCATGTTCTTGAAACCACTCCTGCACAATACAAGCACCGTGGCATGGTGCACTGTCTTGTTGGAAGAAGCCATCTCCATTGGGATACGCCATCAACATGATAGGATGAACTTGATCAGCAATGATACTTAGGTATGTTGTGCTATTCAGACGTTGTTCCACATGAATTAAAGGGCCCAAATCATGCCAGGAAAACATGCCCCAAACCATAACACTGCCCCCACCAGCTTGAAGGGTTGTACTCATGCATGTGGGGTGCATGCTTTCATGCTGTTTCCGCCAAATTCTCACTCTGCCATCTGCATGATGTTACTGGAAACGTGATTCATCGAACCACATGACTTTTTTCCAATGCTCGACTGTCCAATCCTTGTGTTCCTGTGCGAATTGGAGATGTTTTATCTTGGTAACTGCAGACAGCAAAGGTGTTCGAACAGGCCTTCGGCTTCCATATCCCATAGGATGCAGTGTACGGCTAATTTGCCTACAAACGTCAGGTGGACATAATAATCTGGCCACTCGGTGTATATCATCTGAGATTAAGTAACATGCTCAATACACACTATGATTGAAGAGGCAGAAACAGAACTCCAAGCCAGGGCTTCTCACTTTCTAAGCATACGCTCTAAACCCTGCATTATCATACCTCAAGTATCACCTACCACTAACCTTCATCCTCTACAAGAGGGAGATGGTTTCTTAGAATATCCTTTGTAGGCAAATACTGCTCCCATTTTACAGAGGAGGAAACTAAAGGACTGAGGCGTTTAAAAAAGAGAAAAGAGTATGATCAGAAAAAAAAAAAAAGAGTAGCAGAAAAAAGATCCAAACATGTACTTTCTGACTCTTAATTGCATGATCAATGAAGCATAGAATTCAAACTGTTGACCCCTCCAAGAGGAGTGCAAGGACACATGGATGGGGTTCATTCAGCACTTCCACCCAGGAGACTCACCACTGGAAACCCAGGCAAGAAGGGGTTGAAGTCATGAGTACATGGGAAAGCTCAAGAAGTATGCAGAGTGAAATAAATGAAATGAGGAAGAGTGCAGCCCCAGAGCATACAAACACTTAGGGCGCACAGAAAAAATACTAACCAAGGAGGCTGGAGGAGAGCCGTCAGAGGCAGATGGACACTGAGGAGGGTGGGATCACTACTGGGGGCGGTGGCTTCCCAAGGCAACACGGGCCCTTACTTTTGATTCAACAGACACTGACTGCCTCCGAGCAAGGAGGCCTGAAACAGCATGTATGAGCAGGGCTTCTCAGATCATGAGACACTGCTGAACAGCAGGGCAGACGGGACAGAGGCTGGCAGGAGGCGGGTCACAAGGGCCTCATACACTTAACTGTCAAATGCTGCCAAAGGGAAGGAAAAACGAATCAAATGCTACAGTGTAATCCAGTCACAGCAGAAACAGGAAACACCTCTTGACCAACTGAGTACAGCTGACCCTTGAACAACACGGGTTTTAACTGTGTGGGTCCACCTACACACGGATTTTTTCCCCCCAATAAATGTACAGTTGGCCCTCCATATCCCTGGGTTTCCCATCCAAGAATTCAACCAACTGTGAATAGAAAATGGTATTTTTTAAATTTCTTTTTAAAATATATTTTTATTGATTTCAGAGAGGAAGGAAGAGGGAGAGAGAGAGATAGAAACATCAATGATGAGAGAGAATCATTGATCGGCTGCCTCCTTCACACCCCCTACTGGGGATCGAGCCCGCAACCCAGGCATGTGCCCTTGACTGGAATCGAACCCTGGACCCTTCAGTCTGCAGGCCAACACTCTATCCACTTAGCCAAACCAGCCAGGGCGAAAACAGTATTTTTGATCCACAGCTGGGAATCTGCATATGCATCGTTCTATAATTTTTTATATAAGGGCCTGGAGCATCCATGGATTTTGGTATCTGTGGGGGTCCTGGAACCAATCCCCCAAGGATTCTGAGGGATAGGATGGTAATTAAGTTTGGGAGGAGTCACCTCTAGCCCCCAGTGTTCAAGGGTCAACTGAAACTGACTCATGCTAATAGTCTCCACCTTCACCTTATTCCATGATATCCCAAATGGTAATTTATTCAAAAGGCCACACAGTACTATGTATGCTAAGTCTAGCATATTATACATCATACTAGAGGCCCAGTGCACAGATTTGTGCACTGGTGGGGTCCCTCAGCCTGGTCTTCGGAGATCAGGCCAAAACTGGGTCTCTGACATACCCTGTGGGGTCCTGGATTGCAAGAGGGCACAGGCCAGGCTGAGGGACCCCACCGGTGCACGATTGGGGCCAGGGAGGGGCCACAGGAGGGCTCCAGGGCATGTCCAGCCCGTCTTGCCCAGTCCGGATCAGCTGGAACCCAGCAGCAAGCTAACCTACCAGTCGGAGTATCTACCCCCTGGTGGTTAGTGCACATCATAGTGACTGGTCCAATGGTAGAATGTCAGATACTTCGCATATTAGCCTTTTATTATGTAGGACTGTTTCATTTATATCCTAAAATAAGATACCAATTTCAACAATAATCAGATTCCATTAGCTCTCCCCATTAAATCAGTTCTCCCAGCCACTCCCACAGACAAATCACCCATTCAGTAATTAGCTTTTGAGCACTTGCTATAGCCGAATATTATTCTACAGGGAAACATTCACGTCTGCGCTCCACAAGAGCCCTGTCAAATAGAATTATAATGTGAGCCACATATGGAATCAAGTTTTCTAGTGGTCACATTAAAAAGTAAAAGGAAGTGAAATTGATTTCAATAATAATATTTTAGATATGTTGCTTTAAGTATATCACATCAACATGTGACCAGTAAAAAAGTTAATAATGAGACAATATTTTAAAAGATAAAATTAATGTTCCAAATCCTATCCAAGTTAGATGCCAAAGTTTCACCAGATACATTTGATTTATGTTTAGGTTTCATAAAATACACAGCTGAAAAGCAAATTCACATACCCTAAGCTCACATACCTACGTTGCTCAAGTATACGTGAAAGGTTTTCATTAAACTGAACGGAGTGATCTGTTTTTTAACTTAAATTCACTAAAGGGCAACCATGTGCTTCTCAGCGTCTCCATGCTCCACGGCCCCACGTGGCCAGTGTTTCCAGAGCCGACAGCACAGCTCCAGAGCCACACTCACTCGTGAGGAAAGCAGGCAGGAGTCTCATCATGGATCAGGGAAACGTTGTTCTTAATGAAAGGCCCCAAGAGAAGTAATGAGGTCAGAATTCTTCAGAATCCCTCCAATAGAGATATCACTGTTAAATTAAAGCCATGACTATTCTATGCTTTCTCACTCGGGGGCTAACTCAGTTCCTGGGGGGATAACTTGGTTTAGCAACTTAAGAGCAGCAGTTGAGAGCTGGGTGAAAGCTTGGGCCACAGGGCTTTGGGCAACTAGGTTAACCTCTCTGAGCCTTGGGTTCCTCTCTGGGAAAGCAGAATGATGATGATGATGATGATGACGGTGCCTACCCAATAAGGTTATTTTGAGGATTAAATGAACTGAAACCTGTACAGCTAGTGCCTGGCACACATTAAGAGCTCAATGAAAGAATGCTATTGGCACCCTAGCCAGTGTTGCTCAGTGGTTAGATTGTCGGCCTGAGAACCAAAGGGTCAAGGGTTCGATTCCCAGTCAAGGGCACTTACCTGGGTTGCAGGTTTGATTACTGGCCCTGGCCGGGGCACATACGAAGGCAACCTATCAATGTGTCTCTCTCACATGGACATTTCTCTCTCTCTCTCTCTCCCTCTTCTTCTCCCTCCCTGCATCCCTCCCTTCCACTCTCTCTGAAAAGCAATGGAGAAATGCTATTGGCTTACACAACCTCTCACCTCACCTGCTCCTAGAAGTAAAATGCTGCATGGCAAAAACCCACAGTGTGCACAGCCATGCTCATGCTGGAAAAACACCACAGCTAGCTCGCTCTGAAGATGCCAAAGAGAATCAACCCTGTACTGCTAACATCCCCCACAAGCAAAAACAATGTATGTACAGACAGTTCTTTAAACACTGTAGTCTATCAAAACAGGTGCATGGGATGAAAACAGGCACCACACAACACAGGCAGGAGCTGCTGGAAAAGCTCTGCCCACCTTCCCTCTGCAGAAAACAGGGAGGAGGGAGGAGGCAGGAGAGTGGGAGAAGTGCCTCGCACTGAACAGGACAAACTGAACTCTGAGTGTGAGCACATATGGTATTTATTAAGTTTGAGGATTCTGGTTACATCTATTTTGAGATTTTTCTGCTTTATTTCAGTTTGCCAAAGGAATGACGATCCATCAAGAATTACTGATGAACAGGTTCAGCACGTAGAGAAACGTGTTGGCACTTCCAGGAAAAAGTGTGTGTGTGTGTGTGTGTGTGTGTGTGTGTGTGTGTGTGTGTACAAAGAGAGAGACAAAGCCACCTCTTCTTTGGGGGGGGTGGTGCGCGGGGAGGAAGAGCCAAATTCCCAGGGGGAAAAAAAGAACTGGGATTCTGCCCAGGCACTTGGCTTACTCAAGGGTTAAGGTAAGGCAGTGTCAGTCCAGGGATAAAATAAATACAGGGGCAAGGCCAAGAACACTATGGCTTCCCTCATTGTAGGCACAGCCCTGCCTCACTTGGCCCCTCTGGCTGTAAGGGAGGCTCCCCAGGCTGGAGGAGGCAGGGAGGAGGAAGAGGGAATAACCCTCCACAGTGTCAAAACTGCAGGAACACAACCTGTGTGGCCTGATACTCGGGAGGAGAAGCAACAGGCTCAGCGGCACCAACCAAACTCCACAGAAAGATGTGAGTACTACTGCGGCCTCCGCTTACAGTACTTTGGGGGAACCACAGATGTTGCTATGCTTCTTTAGATCAAGTTGAGAAAGAAAGACCTACTCTATAAAGTACAAAGAAGGAAGTCTGCAAGAATGTATAATGCCTTAGAGGTAATTCATTCAAGAATAACAGTTAGCCCTGGCCGGTGGCTCAGTTGGTTGGAGCATCATCCTGTACACCAAAAAGGTTGCCTGTTCAATCCCCAATGGGGGTTGTACAGGAGGCAACCGATCGATGTTTTTCTTCTCTTTCTCTCTTCTCTCTCTCTCTCTCTCTCTCTCTCTCTCTCTCTCTCTCTCTCTCTGTCAATAAAAACAAATCCTTGGGTGAGGATTTAAATAATAATAAAAAAAAGAATACTGTAGTTAGAGGGCTGTCTGCACCACCACCTCCTCTCGCCCCTGCCCCTCAATACTAAGGAAAGCCCAGGGGTCTTCAGAGGGAGGAAGATAAAGGAGACCAAGTGTAAACAGAACGGCCTTGTACCATTTTTATTTCATGAGGGGACTTCAGCTCCACACTTCTTCAGACCCAATTATTGACACGACTTGTTCTGGTTTTCAAATCCAATGTGACCCAAATTATATCCACCATTAATCAGAGATACTGAGGTGGCCACTGGGGATAAGTAGGCAATAAAGGGTTAAAGGGAAAGAGAAAAGAATTCCAGATATTTCTTTAGAATCATTTCAGTCTAAGAAAACCACAGAGAGAAAATAAACTAAAGAAATAAAGTTTTACTAAGAAAAAACGGTTTCTGCAAAGCTAAGACAGTTTGCAGGACTACACTGAGTCACTCAGAGGCTGGTCCAGCCCAGGCACAGGAGGAGACACAGAGCAGCCAGGTGGAGGTGCCAAATGACAGGATTCAGCCAGAGCTCGCAAACTGCCAGGTGCCAGATCATTCACCAGGCTTGTGCACTGCTCTTCTGACTTTCCCAACACTGTTCTCATTTGCCTCTTAGGGAGCTAAGGCTCAGAAAGAAAGACCAAGGTCCTAGGACGAGTGAGGCTAAAACCAGGATTAGATCTCAAGGTTCTCAAATCCTTGTCCAATGCTTTTGTCTCATGTCACCCAAGTTGCTTCTTGAAAGTAACAAACCACAATTCTCTGTTTAGCCACCTTTCCAGCCATCATTCTGGTGCCTGTCACATTCTGATGGCATATCCTTAATAGGCCTTCATTAAGGATATTCTCACTATTATACCTGCGTGTCCCCGGAGCAGAAAAGAAATTCTAGGGAACCCCTTTCCTCTGCTCTATGTACAAGGCCACCAGTGTCCTGGGGCCAGAGAATTACGATAGTGTGTTGAATCTTCCTCCCATCGAAGAAACTCAACCTCCCTAAGGGAAAGCATGTGCCTCCAGCCAACAGTGTTGAGTATTCTGTTCCCTACTCTTGAAACTGAGCAGGGAGAGGATAGATCCATTGTCACAATCTGGAGTAATTACTGTGGTTTTAAGTGAAACACGTCCTTAAAGAAAAAGGAGCAAAGATGGGCAAAAGAGAGCAACAGCACTGTACTTGGACTCATATCCAACAGTCTTGTTCAGGGTACTAGCAGAGTCACGTCTCTCTGACCTCTATGGATTCCTTCCATACTATGCCTGCATCCCACTTTAACCACTTTGTCCATGTAGCCCACTGATCTGGAACTTCCCAGCGGTATTTCCAAACCTGGCTAGTTCAGCCTTACTCCTCTCGGGCTCCTTTGTACTGCCTGCCACATACGAAATAAGACTAAGGTCTCCCTCTACTCTTGTGGTGTATTCTCCAAAATACCAAGCTATTTCACACCTCAGTGCCTTTGCACATGATGTTCTTGCCTCCAAAAACGCCCAATTCCATTAGTCTGAGAAGAAACCTTTTCAAAACTCAGCTCGGCAGCCCCTCAGTGAAGTCGACCGGACTTCCCTGGCAGTTTATCACTAGCTCTGGGCTGTGAGCCCTCACTGTTCCTTGTTCATGCTTCTATGGCAATACTGATCAAACTGTATTATTAAGTCATGGATGAGTTCTCTACTAAGCTGTAAACCAAAAGAGGGTAGCACCTCTTAATATTTGAAAACACACATTTTTATTTTTCTTAAAGATTTTTAATTGATTTTTTTTTTAAAGAGAGAGAGAAAAAGGGGAGGGAGAGATAAACATTGATTGGCTAACTCCTATGCTGGGGATGGAACCCAAAACCCAGGTATGTGCCCTGACTGGGAATCAAACCGGCAACCCTTCAGTGCACAGGATGATGCCCAACCAACTAAGCCACACCAGCCGAGGCACCCGTGGCTATTTTTAAATCTTTGTACATCTTGTGCCTAGCAGAGAGGAGCTAGATACATGTCTAGCAAATATTGTAAGGTCATCTTCCCAATTCGATAATCTTCCCGAGGCCAGTGATAAGAGCAATTTTTTTTCCATTTCCCACAGAACTGAGCACAAATGTCAAAGGCATAAACAGCAACTGCATGCACACAGTAGCTTTACTTCTCTAAGAAATAGGACAGGCATTCCCAGAGAGGCCCTAGGGGAAATGCTTTCAACTTCATCGAACTAGAGGATTTAGCGTCTGAACCTCCTCCTCATGGACTGATGTTTCCACTTCACTTGTACTAACTCATTTTACACTCAATCAAGTCCACACTAAGATCCAAGGTTATCCTCCCGGGGCCAGAACAGCGAGATGGAAATTATAAAAGCTCATCAACAGACAAATGCCAGGAGGAACCTTCAAGAAAGTGGATTCTGCTCCCTTTCCCCCCAAACAATTTCACGGGAGTGGACAAAGTTCAGTTCATCAAGATGTATTCCCAAGAAGCGACAGAAAACGAGAACTATCACACCCGGTGAGGGAGTCAAACAAGACATGTCTGCATCGAGCTTTTAGAAAAAATGATAAAGCTAGAAGAACAACATGTTTAAAGCTAGCTTAGCAAGGTAAGAATAACAAAAGGATCCACATTCTATGTGTTGCCACTCACACGGAAAAGCAAAGGAGAGGGGGTGGGTGGGGATGGGAATATATATTTGAACTTTAATCATTACCTATTCTAGGTTTAAAATACTTTTCTCCACGGGGGAGGAGGAACCAGGTAAAATTGAAACCAACATTCAATTAGTTATTAACTAATTGGATTCAAATTAAATGCTCAATGAGTAGTACTGGGATCTCTAGGATCCCTATTAGAAAAAGCCGGGGTCGGGGGGTGGGGGAGGTTTGAAACCTGTCTTTGCATAGCAAGCTCACTGCTCTTAAAGACTGAGCCATATGAATAGCAATATTTTCTAAAGAAGCTTTTATTTACATTTTACCTGAGACTGAGAAACTATCCACTCTCTGTTATAAGTCTAAGTCAGGGAACTTCAAAGTCACTGTTGAATCTTGCCATCTCTTGGTACCACTAATATAGGATGCCATAAGCCACCCATTGAAAACGAACTGTACTCAGGCCAGAGGGTATAATTTAGTTTTATATGTGACCATGGGCATTCGAGCAAAATAACCTTGGTTCTAATCGCAGCTCTAGCTCTCATCAAGTGTGTGAGGCCAAGTTATTAAACCTCAATTTCTTCATCTGTAAGATGGGCTCTATCTCCTAAGGCTTATATGAGGGTTGAGTTCATTCATGTCTGACACACAAAAATAGTTTTCTTCGTTTTATTATTTAAAGAGAGTGGAGGGGAAAAGCGTTTTACTTTCATACATATTTCAAGAACAATTTGCAGAAGTATAAAAGGCCTTTAATCCAGGGCAACAACTCTTTTTTCACAGCAATCCTCTAAGTTATGGAACAGGCAGGATCGATCATTCTCACTCTCACAACTAGACATCTGATGCACCAACTGGCTAACGGGCTGGCTCAAGGTCACCAAGCTCATGTTGTACCAGGAAAAGAGCAGAGATCTCCCAACACCCAGCACAGTGCTCTTTAGAGGATCGTGAATCTGTTGCATTACAAACATCCAATTGTTAATGAGAGTTTCCCCCTAAATATCAAAAGAAACATTCTCTACTAATCTAAGCACAAGGGCTCTATTATGAGAAGGAAAACAAGCCACGGATTTGGAGGCGGCTATACTAGTATACTCTATATTACTCTGCTCATGTGGTGGCAGAAACACAAGATTCAGGTACAAGATATGACTCCATCACCCTCAGCTATGTGACCTTCAGCAAGTGAACTAACCTTTGAGTCTCTATCTTTTCATTAGCCGAATGGGAATCATTTCTGCTCCACCTAATACACAGGGCTTCATATGATCAAATAAGAGTATATATTCAATAGTCTTAGAAACCAGGTGCTATTTGGTTCCTTCTTTAGTTGCACTTGTTTCTAGCAAACTTATGTAGGCTATGTATAACGAGAATTTATAATAGATCTGTTCCCAAATTTGCTACACATCAGAATCATCTAGGGAGCTTTGGAAATTCCTAATGACTAGGTCACCCACACCAATGAAATCAGTATATCCAGGGCTGGCAGCTGAGTACAGAGGGAGAACTGTTGATCAGCTGCCTCCTGCATGCCCCCTACTGGGGATCGAGCCCACAACCCAGGCATGTGCCCTTGACCGAATTGAACCCGGGATCCTTCAGTCCGAAGGCTGACGTTCTATCCACTGAGCAAAACCAGCTAAAGCTGAGTACAGGTCTTTTTTTTTTTTTAAGATCCTCTGGAGCCCTGGCTGGTGTGGCTCAGTTGGATGAGTGTTGCCCTATGCACTGAGAGGTCACTGGCTCAATTCCCAGTAAATCACACACCAGATTCTCAAGACTCAGTATTCTTAAAAGAAGGTAAAATGTCTCACTAGTAATTTTTATAGTGATTACATGTTGAAATAATATTTTTGCTATCTTGAATTAAATAAAATATATTATTAAAATAATATCACCTATCTTTTTATGTTTTAATGTGGCTACTGGGAAATTTAAAGTTAGTTATGTGGTTCACATAAATTTCTATTACACAGCTCTATTCTAAATTATCAATTCTTTGAAGACAAGGATTATATTATTCTTCTCTTCTTCTCCTCTACAAAGAGTGCCATTGTGAACAGGAAAGACATTAAACAAATATTGCCTCAATTTAATTCAATACTAGGCCAAAATACCTTGATCACTCCTAAGCTTGGTTACACTGGAGTGAATTTTAACTATGAGTGTAGGACAAATTGCAAAGTCCCATCCAGAAGAAATAACGTATGTGGAACAACTCGAGTAGTCACTTCCTTTAGCCTTTCATTTTATTTTATTGGGCAAGAAATTGTAGATATAATGGCTGCTTTAAAAAAAATATATCTAAGTGTCTGAAACCAAATAACTACATTAATTTTCACTATCTTAATTTAGCTCTGCAAACATAGAGCATGGTATTCTTTGCCCATATTGGCCCTACTTGGCTTAGTTCAATCAGAATCAGTTGTCATCATAGAACCTTACTACCAACTAAAGATACCATGACTACCAGGTATGCAAATGACCCGCTTAAAAAAAAAGAATGTGAATGTTCACAACTTACTCAATTTATAAAATATTTTTATTTAACAGGCACATAAAGAACTAGCCTAAATTGACTCAAAGACTATAATAAAGTTCCCAGCACAATTCATCTTATAATAACTCTTCTTTCAAGAAAAGACAGTAATATATTTATTTTTAAAAAGTGCCTGTGCATTGTTTGGTGACTAGAGAATCAGAAGGAAATTTTGGTGATTTCCAGTTCAAGAGTATCTGTCACCATTCTGACAGCTTCCAGTTCACAAAAACGTTGGTTATTTTTAATACCTTCTCTTCCGACTCAGGTTAAATTCCTTTAATTACTTACAACAGGCAGAACTCTATTATAATAGAACTGTAAAATAGCTAGTTAAAGCTCTTTTCTAAAAATTGTTGTCTTCCTTTCCTGCCATAAAGTTGACGGAATAGCTAATGAAAAGTAGACAACTGAATGAAGCAAAACATATTTTGCTTAATTAGGCTATTAATAGTTTCATTTTGTGCTAGAACAGCGGTTCTCAACCTGTGGGTTGCGACCCCTTTGGGGGTCGAACGACCCTTTCACAGGGGTCGCTTAAGACCATCGGAAAACACATATATAATTACATATTGTTTTTGTGATTAATCACTATGCTTTAATTATGTTCAATTTGTAACAATGAAAATACATCCTGCATATCAGATATTTACATTACGATTCATAACAGTAGCAAAATTACAGTTATGAAGTAGCAACGAAAATAATTTTATGGTTGGGGGTCACCACAACATGAGGAACTGTATTAAAGGGTCGAGGCATTAGGAAGGTTGAGAACCACTGTGCTAGAAGTTCCCCCCAAATCATAAAACAAATCCAATCATTTGAACTTAAACTCTCCAGGGGGGTCTAGGAAATACTGTAAAATAACAAAGACTCCATTCCAATCTTAACAAAAGCAGAAATCAAAATCATGGCATATTCATGAAAGGCCTCATTCCAAAAATGCTTGGTTCGGTGGGAATTCAGATTTTTGGGTATTCTTTTCATTCTAGTCATGAAGAATAAAGAGTTATCAAAATGAGCCCTGAAAGTATAGGGTTCCCTCTGCACGTTCCCAAGAATTAGCCATCTTCCCTTTTTCAAAACTTTTCCGCAACACAATTCCTGCTTTTGATATTTCATATTAGATCCCTGAAACACAGAAAAGTTAAATAAAAAAGCAAATCTAGAGGCATGGTAATTTTGCCATCCAACAGGCTATTTCCAAATCTCAACTGTACCAATTGTCTCAGCCGTTTCCACTGACTGCAGAGACCAGCTCTTTGTCCATCTTTGAATTTTTACAAGTCAACAGTTGACTCCAAAAAGGTGGTGCATAGGACGAAGGTAGGAAGAGATGGCAGATGTTGGGTTAGTTTGGGGGATGTGAATCAAGCCCCAGAACATGGTGTTGCTGCAGTCAGAGCTCTCCAAAACCCTGGTTCTGGGTAGAGGAGGGTCTGAGCTGAACATTTCTTTCCCTGCCACTGGCTGCCAGAAACTCATTGAAGTGGACGATGAACACAAACTCTGTACCTTTTATGAGACGTGTATGGCCACAGAGGTTGCCGCTGACGCTCTGAATGAAGAATGGAAAGGTTATGTGGTTCGAATCAGTAGTGGGAACGAAAAACAAGGTTCCCCCATGAAGCAGGGTGTCTGGACTCATGCCGAGTCCCCTTGCTGCTGAGTAAAGGGCACTCCTATTATAGACCACGGAGAACTGGAGAGAAAACACAGGTCTGTTCAGAGTGGCATAGTGAATGCCAATCTCAGTGTTCTCAGCTTGGTCATTGTAATAAAAAAGGAGAGAAGATATTCCTGGTCTCACAGATACCACTGTGCCTCATTGCCTGGGCCCCAAAGAGCCAGCAGAACTTTTCAATCTCTAAAGAAGATGATGCCCGCCCATATGTTGTGAGAAAGCCTCTCAACAAAGGAGGTAAGAAACCTAGGACTAAAGCACCCAAGATTCAGCATCTTGTTACTCCACGTGCCCTGCAACACAAATGCCGGCATATTGCTCTGAAGAAACAACGTACTGAAAAAAATAAAGAAGAGGCCACAGAATATGCTAAACTTTGGGCCAAAGAAAAACACCAGGAACAGATGGCCAAGAGACGCAGACTGTCCTCTCTGAGAGCTTCTACCTCTACGTCTGAGTCCAGTCAAAAATGAGATTTTGTTAAGAACAAATAAGGGAGAACAAACATCAAAAACAAAACAAAAAGGTGGTGCACGGTGTGGTGCCCTTAACTCTATCACACACTTCCCACTAGCCACTTCCTCTCTAGATGAAAACTCATCTGCAGAAAACTGGTATTCACTTAGCAAAAACACAAGTCTTCACATATAAGGACAGCATAATGTTTCTCACTATGAGAAGGTAGATCACTCATTCCCCACCAAGGAGTTTCCAGCACATGCTGCCTGTGAGGCTCTTGTATCAGCAGCATCCACAGAGTCTGTTAAAAAGCCTAACTCCTGGCCCCATCCAAGACCATTCAACGAATCTCTCTGAGGGTGAATCCCAGGACTCTGCCGTTTAACAAGCACCTTAGGGTGACTAGTCTAGACAGAAATATCCACTACGTCACCTAAAAGTTAAATAACCGTAGGAGACAATTATGATAAACTAAATGTGAAGTCAAGATCTCACAGGAAGGATGGGCAGAGTCAGGGAAGAGGGTGTTCTGGTTTGGCAGGAACAACCCAGGCAAAGGCGTCCAGTCAGGAATGTGCAGGACAGAACAGGGGACAGAGGGCAATGGCAAGTAAACACATCCAACCAGAACACGAAGTTCTAGTTCAAGACCAGGATGAGAAGGGATGACTGGGGACCCTCCTGTGGACTGACCTGAGGGCCTGGGCAGGGAATATTTCTGAGTCAAGAAAGAACGTGTCCAACACAGCTGTCTAGCAATTATGGCAACGGCACAAAACTGTGAGAGAAAATTAACCTGGAAGCCCACACACCGGGGTTAGAGAACCACAGAGCAGAAAGAACAGAGCCCTCCTTTTCTGGCAGACAAAGATGTCTACATCCTACTCCCCAGAACCTGTGAATATGTTACCTTAGGGGGCAAAATAGATTTCACAGACAGAATTAAATTTAAGGACTCTGAGATGGGGACATTATCCTGACTTGTCTGGATGGGCCCCAACAAAGTATATGAGTCCTCAAAGGGGAAGAACCTTTCAAGGCTGTGGACAGAGAACCAGAGAAATGACATTCCTTACTGTGAATATGGAGGAACAGGGCCATGAGACAAGAACTGTGGGCAACCTGAAATGGCAAGGAAACAATCTCTCTCCTAGGGCCTCCAGCAGGAAGGACACCTTGATGCTAGCCCCGTGAGATTCACGTCAGACTTCTGACCTACGTGGCATAAGAACGTCTGACCCTGTAGACAGTTTTCATAAAGTGTCCGCTTGAACCACACGGATGACATGTGGAGAAAGATCTCAAATGCTCCTGGAGACTAACAGTTTTACAGCTTCTTTTATGCATTTGAAATTAAGGAGATACTGTAAGGAAGATTACATGGAGGTGGGAGAAACGAAGGCAGGGACTGGATTTCAGGATAGTTAACAAAACGATGTGCTTTCTTGAGGATTAACACCCCCGTTGGAGGGGTATTACTTCTAGTATTTCAAAGGGGTGTTAAACTAGATGCACAAGAACGATGAACAGGGCTGGTTAAAACCTTTCACTAAAGAAGTTAAAGACCTGCCTTAGAGATTTAACTTCACAGGTGTGGAGAGGGCAGTGAGGCAGCAGTCTGGTTGGTGTACCTCCATCCCACATCAGCTTCGCAGATTTCTCCCCCAGCGTCACTTATCTCCAGGAACAATGGGAAGTCTTGGAGCAAACCCATATCCTGAGGATGAGAAAGGGTTCTACTAACAGTAACCTCACAGGGTGATCTGATCATGAGTTCCTAAGTGGACAGGTCATGGAGGATAGCCACCCCCCAGGCATGAAACTTCTTAGTAAAAGGCTTCTCTTTGCCTTAAGCAAGCTCTGTACCTTGTTTCCGTACATCTAGGTTAACACATCTTTGAAATGCCTCTTTTCAGAGCCCTCCTTCTAAAGCGTGACCACCCTCAAGAGAGGGTGTTAACTATCCTGCAATCCTTGCTCTCTCCTACCTTCATGTTCTCTTCCTTAGTTACCTCCTTAATTCTAAATGCAAAAAAGAAGTTGCAAACTGTCATTTCTCTGAAGCATTTTTCTCAGTCTGTTTCCAGGCCTATCCTTTGTTTGATTCAAATAAGTTATTATAAAAAGTCTCTAAAGATTTAGATAATTACTACAATTAAGTCATCTAAAAGCTATCTGTTTATGTTTGTTACCCCATTCTATCATGAGCTCCATGAAGAACTGTGCTGTATTCACCTTTATTTTGCTGGATCCTAATACAGTGCTGTGCCTATAGTAGATGCTCAATAAACAAATGACCAAGTAAGTCTTAATTTCTCAAAGCTTTCGACTCTGACACCTTCACTTCTTGCCCACAACTCTCCTAATTTATTTCCAGATATTTACCAGGCTACAATTAACATCCAATTCCATTCTTTAGGCACTAAAAACTAGCCATTATCAATAGTCAAATATGGGAGCAAGTACACAGTGTCACTCAAAAATAGTTTCATAATGAAACTACCATCCAATAGTATTCCCAACCAGCAAATGCTTTCAAAATACACTTCTTTCTAAATACAAATGCTTTGTAACAGGAGTAAACTGAAGGGCATAGTATAAATGAGTCTTGACATCCCATTCTCCAGAATCCAGTTTACAGACAGAGTATTAAATACAACATCCTGGTACTCTTCTTACTTCTGACTCACTGACAAGGTAAATTACCAGATCGAGGCACTCATTTATTTAACCTCTTCAAACCTTATTTATCAAATCTATGATTCTAGGAAAGGAGATGAACGAAGTCCTTCTCTAACTATTCACAGGATAGTTGGTAGGAAAATTTGATTAAAATAGGAGTGTGTCGAAGAAACAAAGATCTAAAGGGAACTTAACGGAGGACAAAAGGTCTGGCTCAAAGACGTCCCTCATCTCCAAACCTTCCCCTCTGCATTTATCGAATGTGTTGCCTGCACATTCAAATGCATTCATCAAGCCACTCTGGGCATCATCCAGTGAAGGAAAACATGACAGGAACTACAAGCCTTAGTAGCCCCATCTCAACGAGGGCCCCAGCCCAGTGCCTTCTTCAGAACATCAACCTCATTTCAAACAGAAGCGTCCCTCTCTCCTGCATGCGTGCTGGCATGTTCCTCCTGCCTCTTCACCAGCTTTCCCTCATTCTCTATGATTTATTTGTTTTGTTAACACCATCCCTTTCCTTAAAAGGACTTCATCTGATTTTATTCCATTTCCTTATTTATTTGCTTTCTCTCCCAGAGGCCTTGTTTCTCTTGCCTTTTAAGTAGCCACCCTCCACCCCCACCCCTTTTAAGTGCACTTTCCCGGCTGCTTCATTCTTTTCTGTTCTGTCTGCCTTCTGGTGCTGGGTTTCCCCTGCCCTCCCTTGCTGACCTCCCTTCGAGCTGTCCATACAGAAGGACAGTTGCCTTCGGCTCCAGGGATCCTGCCTGAAGAGAAAGCCTTTGAGGTGGGCTTTGAATACTACCAGGCCTCCCAGGTGCAGCAGCTTCTCCCTGTCTTCAGACTCCCCACAGAGGCCGGGGATCCTCTCAATGACATCTCTACTTCAAAGGAAGCTACCTGGATAGGGCTTTCCTGCCCCAGGCAGCAGGGATACAAGCTTCTGCTCAGCATGTGGGCCTCCCCCAGGGACACCTGAGCACTTCCCCCAGGGTCACTGCCCCCTCTTTCTCTGATTACTCAATGGCATTAACAGCCACCCTAGGTCCCTTCTTCACGCGTGTTGATTAAAGTTCCAATCATTCAATGGCCCTTGAAGACACAGAGCCAGAGCTTAATGAAGAGCGCCTGGGATCGCCTTAATGCTCACATTCTTTCGCAGCAAGTCATCAATGAGCAAATATGTATGGATGGCGGCCGGAATAAGACCAAGTTTATACCCTGACATGGGCTCAGAAAACACCTTAGGCCAAAAACAAGCTGTTTCTGTGCCTCTCACACTCTATTTGTTGCCTGTGATCCCGCAGGATTTCAACAGTTCTTTTTCAAGTGAAACATTACACCCACCCAAAGAGATATTTTCACCTTGATGTGTGAGGATTTTTACGGAGGTGTTTCCAAGAACTAGTGATAACCTACGGGCTTAAATTTAATACAAGACCAGAAAGATTAGGAAAATAATGAAAACTAGCTTTCTTTATCAGTTTATTGCATATCCTTTTCTCAACTGCAAAGAAAAAAATCCGACCCTAATATTAACTTTCATTTCCTGCCATACAGTATCTGGGCTATGGAAGCTTTCTGAAGTATTTCGCATTGCATTGTCCTCATTTTTCACGTGTTGGAAACCTCGGCCTTGGCTACATGAGAGCACATTTGGGACATGCATATTTCCCAATTAGGCTCCAAGGCCTTGTCTTTCTGTTACAAAGAATCCCCCCTTTCACTTTCTGCTCATCAGGACTCCCCAGCAAGGGATGGAGGAGATCAGTCAAACGAATCCATAACCCAAAGAGATAGTTCAGATCTTTAACCTGCTGCACTCCAAACTCACCCAGCCAACCTCCAAGGGCAGCTGCTAAGCCAGAGCAAAACCAGAAGTTGAATCTTAACTCCTTTCGTTTGTTTCTTCCTCTAACAAAGAGGCTAATAAGCAGTGAAACAGCCAGAAGGCTGGGCAGCAGGGGAGGAAAAGAACAAAAGCAAGCATCCTGCCAATCCACAAACTGGACGGGGCCCCTCCCCTAACACCCCGGCTGAGGATTCCACACATCTCTCCCCACCAAGTATTAATTCATAAGCACTCAATCAGGCCCAATAATCCACATTTCACGTGCAAAGCAAAAAGCTCCCTTTGAACATACATATATGAGGGTACTGCTTAGCAGCCCGCTCCTAATTAAGGGATCTGTTCATAATCACGCAGGGCCAGTCAGGCCTCAGAATCCACTCCTGACCTTTCACTCCGCCGTATTTTCTTTCTAATCCTGCACCACACTGAGTCTAAACTCTGGTTTACATTTGGACAGAGAAGCTGAGAACCAAACCCTGCTGCGTCCATGGCTGAGATTAGCCACTAATTGCATCTCACCTGGCACAACACCCCTCCCCTCTCCTTCGGGCCTGGACAAAAGTTTGCCAAGAAAGCCCTGCACCCGCGCAGACCTGCCTCTGCAGCTAAAATCGTTGCTCAGTTATTTCCCCCACATACTTAACTGTGTGTGTGTGTGTGTGTGTGTGTGTGTGTGTGAGAGAGAGAGAGAGAGAGAGAGAGAGAGAGAGAGGAACATTCTGCAGGCCATGCAGGAAAGATCTGAGCAGTCACATTTGTCCCATTATAAAAGTGTTTTTTAAAACTTTTTTTCTGTGTGTGTGCGAATTCCTACCAACCCACATTTATTTGTCTTTGTAAAGAAGTGTTTGCCCCATCAACCCACTGCAGTGGTTTCTGCCCACAGAAATAAGGTGGCAGCCCTGCGTAGTCCTCCCAATGGTAACTCTCCGGGGACCAAACTTATGTGTGAGGAGAGACACAGGCAAGCTTTGTTCTAAATGCTACCAAGGGCAGGAGGCGGGACACGGGCCTAGAGACTGCCTCCTGCCCGGCATTTCTGGTGTCGCTTCTGAGTTAAATGACTCACAGTCCTGAAAATCTGATTTCGAGTCAGAGATTTTTCTTCAGAATCTGACCTACAAGTACCCCAACTGTCCCTCAGGTTGTGGAGAGGAAAGGAGATTCTAACACCCCAAGTGACCAAACCAATAAACGTATTCATCGAGACGTGAACAGTGAAGGGGTCAGGGCAGCCATACAATTGGGTCACGGTGACTGTGGGCACTGTCTTGACTTCAGAAATTAAATGTGTGAATGAATGAATGGCTGCAGAAACCTCAGATCCAGGTTGGGGAAGCCACTGGCTAGAGATATTTTGGGTTTTGGAGGAGATGGCCTGCTGCCCTTCTTTCCTGGACTTTGTGGTCCAGTCCCTCCTGCTCCCTCTTCTCCCAACTGTTCCCACACAAGCCTGGGCTTCACAATAATGTGAGGGCACATTCAGCCCCAAATTGAAAGTTTAGCCTGTTAGAAAGAAGTTGTCTGGCCCTCGCCAGTTTGGCTCAGTGGATAGAGCGTCAGCCTGCAGACCAAAGGGTCCCGGGCTCCATTCCAGTCAAGGGCACATGCCTGGGTTGCAGGCTCCTCCCCAGCCCAGGCCCTGGTTGGGGCACATGCAAGTGACAACCAATCTATGTGTTTCTCTCACATCGATGCTTCTCTCTGTCTTTCCCTCTCTCTTCCGCTCTCTCTGAAAATCAGTGGAAAAATATCCTCAGGTAAGGATTAACAACAAATAAAAAAAATTAAATACAGACTTTTTTAAGTGTCTGAGGTCTTCCTTCTGCCAGACAAGTCTTTAAAAGCCACCTAATTATGTTAACGCATTGAGTTTGTTCTGCGAGTTTAGTGTTTTAAAGTAGAGACTTTGGAACAAGTTGGCTGTCAGAATCCTGGCTCGCCGCTTGTTAACTACATAAACTTTGGGCAAGATAGTTAACTTCTGTGCCTTAGTCTCCTCACCCATCAAATGGTGCTAAATAATAGCACCTACATCAATTAGGTAGAGATTAAATAAACTAATATGCAGAAACGCCCTAGAACAATAAGCACTCAATAAACAAGAGCCAGGAGCTGAAGGGCTGTGAGAGATTTGAACATAAACACATATCCAATGTATTCTGGAACAATATTGTGGACGAAAGGGGCCACATGCTGACCTGACTAGCTCAGGGAAGGCCTGCGTGGCAGTCTTGCAAACTCAAAGACCTAAAGTAACCACAAAGGATGGTCTGAAATTAAACTTTAACTAAAAGCAGTTATGGTGGATAGTCACCTCCTAGGCCAGTATCTTCCCTGACAAGGTCAACCTTTACCTTAAGTGAGCCTATCTGTCTTTTTGCATCTATGAAAACATATCCTTGAAATGTCAGGGTAACTTATATCTTCCCTTTTTTCCCAGATCCCTTAGGCCACAACCAAATGCCCTGGGCACCAGGACAGGAGACCATAAATCCCTTCATTTTTATTGTTATCATGTTAATTGTTGACTGTTAACTATCCTGCACCCACATAAGTATGTGTCTATCATTTTATCCAATCTCAGAGGTTCCCCACCCCCTTTGCTTTCTCCCGCCTCAATAATCTATCAACAATGGATTTCATGTAACCCACCTACATCCCCTTTTGATTGCAATGTATAAAAATAGATGAAAAAAACCGCCATTCTCTGGAGCACTAGTCCAATATGTTGAGATTTTGCTTCCCAGCAATTGTGGACAGTTTGGCTCAAAAAAACTCACAAAAATTCTTCACAGGTTTGAATGTTTTTACATTAACAAAGAAAAGCATCTTTAAAAAAAATGCCAAAAGTTCCAATTTAGGGCCACCAACCGAATCTAGGGGAAGATGCAGCATTTTAACAGTTACCTGATCCCAGGGTTTTCAAACTTTTCATTTTTAGGTCCTGGAACATTTTGTTCAACAAAATCTTACTCCAAGTTCCAAAGGCAGAACAAAGTGGAGCTGTTCCAATTGAGGCTGAGGACGGGGTTGGGCGGAGACCTGGGGACCCAGTGACCCCACCACCCTGGAAAACCATCACAGGCAATGGACACGCAGAGTAGGGACCAAATCTCATATCTTGTCCTGCTTTTGAGAGGACAACAGTCAATGTTTTTAAAGGATGGAGTAGAGAGGTAAGAGGCTGAAGACAGAGAGGCTGGCTGTGAGAGTTTGTGGGAGCTTGCACAAGGGACAGTGAAATTAGGCAGATGGGTCTGAGACAGAAGTTAGGCAACAGAGGAGACGGGGCTGACTTACTCAGAAGGAGGGAGAGAGAAGAGGGGGTGCGCAGAGCTGAAGATGACTGCTTTCTGGCCTCTAACTATACAGACACTGCTGGTATGTGTGTGCTTGGGGTATTATGGATAATGTATATCCAACCCTTTTTTTCTAAGGAAAAATTTTAGGTAAATAGGTTTTTGAATAATTAATCTAGTTAAAAGCAGAAAGGATTTTTGATGTTTATCCTTAAATACAACACCAAAATATATTACTAAGCTAGTACTTTAAGGTACTGCTACATCAATTCTCACTGTAGAATATCAAAAAGTAAAAAAACTTAAATTATCCATTATTCAAAAGTAAAAACTTATAGTCTCTAAATTCTTTCAGCTTTTCCTACATCTTGTCGTTTTCTTATTAATGTAAAGCAAAGAAAAATACATGAAATGTATATCATTTTTCATAGTATATGTGTCTAATTATTTTGTTAATGCAAATGTTAAAATCAGTTTTTATTCCCAGAGCACTCAGTGATTATAACTCCCCATTGGGTACTTTTCAAGAATTAGATTATTTCTATAAGGGAAACTGAGAGCCATAGCTACGGAGGCCTTCAGAGTGGAGGAAAAGCCCAGAAGTGGCAATGGGTAGAGCTCGAATAGGATATGGCTCATCCTTGCAATCTGTTTCCGAATGCAATCTGGTTTAGAATGGAATTGGATAAAAGGTGGTGGTAATTCACTAGACCACTCTAGGAATATGTAGGAGTTTTATGTGGTCTGTCAAACATCTGACCAGGTTAATGTTTCAGCAAATAGCTTTAACACCATATCAGAGAAACTTCTTCTATAAGCAGATTTCATTTTAAAAGCCTTTGGATTTTTTAATGACTGTCTTTATTGTAAAAAGCCACACCTCTTATACATACATCTGTTTTCACTAGGAGACTAAGCAATGAAAACAAGACCTGGATAGGAAAATTTATTCTGTTCAAACCCAAAGTCCCGCTCAAATGGTATGGACCTAAATGAAAGGTTTTCTCTTCTCTAGCAGCAGGTAATTTTAAATAAATGTCTGAAAGAGGCATTTACTGTGAAAACCTTAACCACTCCTTCCCTGCAGGGGTAGGAGCCCCACTGTCCTGCCTTAACACGACAGATTATTTGGGGAGAAGAGGTCAAGAAAAAAGTTGAGAAATCTTACACTGTTAATTAATTTTGCAGAAATGCATTGGGTGGCAGGAAAATCCTGAAAAAAGGATCTTATGAGTAGAGTCAACAAAGGAAGAAAGTGGTCCCAGACAAAGTCTGCTCCCTGCATATAACCTTGATTAAGCTTGAAGGTCACACACCTAAGGGCCTCATGAAATAAAAATCCCATAGTTCAGGAGAGAGAAAGCAGACAGTGGAAGAAAAAAGAAAAGAAAAGAGAGAGGAAAGACGTGTGCCTATAAAATGGGCATCGTTTAGTCCTTTCTAGCAACTAAAAGGCACAATGGCATTTACAAAATTTGACAGCCCCCTCTGGTGCCTGTGCTTAGTGAATTCCGCGTTGGTCTTGCCTACTGGGTGCCATCTCACCCTGTGACATCAGAGGCTCTAATGTGCCTTTGTCAGGCATGGGTCTTTCAGTTTTTTTTTCTTTACAAAGCCAAAGTGCCAGGCTTAAAAGCACTAAACAATTCTGTATTTCAGACACTCTTTCAGGGACAAGAGCATGAGAGATGCAGGAAATCCAGACACGTGCATTTAACCGGTTATCTGGGGGCAGCATATAGATCTTATCAAAGCCGCACTACTCCCCAAGGATTTTCTTTTTTCATAATTTGTTCTTACCTTGAAGTGGTCACTGACCTACTTTTAAACTCATTATTGAAAAAGGGGCAAGGCCTCAAGAGAATGGCAGAGCCTCATGAATAGGTGTTTGACAAATGCTTTAACACATCCTGGCTCAGTGCTCTCAAGCTGTAAAAGGTTTCCTTTTATGCCATACTAAAAAATCCAGAAACGAGGAAAAACCTGAGAATTGTACTCACGTAGCCTGTCTTTCCAAGGTCAGCCAAAGAATCAGAGTTTTATGAGCAAGTTTCTTACTGTTGATGGTTTGACTGAGAACAGTCTAGCTTTGTCCTGACAATTAACATTTCATGTTCACAGAGGATTCTTCTATATGGCTCTTATATGAAGACTAGTGGCCCAGTGCACAAAATTCGTGCACATTAACAGGGAATTCATTAGAGGAAATATTTTATTTTTTTAAGTATATTTTATTGATTTTTTACAGAGAGGAAGGGAGAGGAATAGAGTTAGAAACATCGATGAGAGAGAAACATAGATCAGCTGCCTCCTGCACACTTTTTACTGGGGATGTGCCTGCAACCAAGGTACATGCCCTTGACCGGAATCAAACCTGGGACCCTTCAGTCCGCAGGCCGACGCTCTATCCACTGAGCCAAACCGGTTAGGGCTAGAGGAAATATTTTAATATTGCTAGTTGCCCTTTCTCTATAATACAAGTGTCAGAGATGAAAGAAAATTAGTAAACTGTATATGAAAATCTTCCTCCAGTCAGAGTCTGGGACGTGCCGAGGGACCCAGAGTCAAGTCCCCACCCACTTGCGCGAGCCTCAAAATAGCGCAAGACCCAGACCTGGTTGGCCCCACCCCCATTGGTGAGACCCAGACCCTGCTGGCCCCACCCCCATCAAGCCCCGCTGGGCGGAGGGTGCAGCCTCAGGACCCCTGACCTGGTGCCAGGTGGGGGGTGCAGCCTCAGGTCCCCAGGCCCAGTGCCAGGTGGGGGATGCAGCCTCAGGTCCCCCGGTCCCCCCCTCAGGTCCCCTGGCCCAGTGCCAAGGTTGGGGGTGTGGCCTGAGGTCCCCCAGCCCGGTGCTAGGGCGAGGAGCACAGCCTGAGGTCCCCTGTCAAGCCCCGCCAGGGCAGAGGCACAAAAAAATTAAGATACCTAGAAATAAACTTAACTAAGGAGGTAAACCTATGTGCA
>NW_005354385.1:6529154-6640252 GCF_000412655.1 Myotis brandtii | reverse complement strand
CCGGGTCTGGGGGCGCAGCCTGAGGTCCCCTACCCTAGCGCCACGCAGCCTCAGGTCCCTGCTGATCACTTGTTACGGGAACCCCACCTCCACTGTGGGTCCAGCCATCTTGTGACGGCGTGATGGAATGGGGGTGAATTTGCATATTACCTCTTTATTATATAGGATTACTAAAACTCCATTCATGAATCAAAGGTACCAGGTCTTTTCACACACATACACACACACACACACACACACACACACACGCATGCACGCACACACACCCCAGAGGCCCACGCAGGTACAAACACCTGCTTGACTAATGCTTTACACACACCCTGAGAAGAAGCTCCATAAAAGGGGAAGATAAACCAACCCTATTATCCAAAACTTTAAAACCAAGCAGATAAATATTTAAACACCAAGGACTGTTGAGATAGTCAAGTAAAGAGCAGCCTTTTTGGTACTTTTTTTTTTTCCAAGCCCCAAATGCTAGGTGCAAAAAATGTATGCTGCCAAGACTTTCTTTTTAAGCAACAAACTTATAGATGCAGCTAGGCATGTTTTAATGAATGCAGTGGGTGTGGGAGAAAGGTCTGGAACATATCTACAACCACTACCTACAGGCTTGGGGGCAATGTCTTAACCCTGATGAAGATGCCACCTTTGGGAAATGCATTCTCTACTGTATTACAGGTAAGTACTAAAACTAAATAGAGACGGAGGGCCTTGTTATATTTCACAAATATATTCAACTGACTGCCAGCAGTGTTTGGAACTCTAAGAAATATCCCATGGTTATACACACGCCTACTTTCTGAGTAACATGCAAACAAAAGCAATGCATATACAATAGAGAACAAATGAAGGCTAACTATTGTAGTCCAAATACAGAATAGTCCAAGAAAAGCAAAATCATTAATGGGAAGGGGAGGCATAAGGGCACTACTTAAGGAACATCCAGCAAATTAATCTATTGCAGTAATTGAGGAAGAAGGTCATATGAATTGAACTAGGAAGTGAAGTGATAGAGGACAGAAATGCATTAAAGGGACATGTCAGGAGGGAAAAGACTGATGACAAATTGGATAAGTCAAAGGGAAAGAGTGGGCCTAGGTTACACACTGTAATTGGCATGAAACTCACTGATATTTAACAAATCACTTTTTACTTCTTATAATATCAAGAAAATTTAAAATACTCATTCACTACCATCTAGCTAAAGACCATCTGAGCCTGTTTCCTAAATCAAACGTAAGTTGAATTTATTCATACAGCCTTTAGAACAGAGGTTCTCAACCTGTGGGTCACAACCCCTTTGGCGGTTGAACGACCCTTTCACAGGGGTCGCCTAAGACCATCCTGCATATCAGATATTTACATTATGATTCATAACAGTAGCAACATTACAGTTATGAAGTAGCAACGAAAATAATTTTATGGTTGGGTCACAACATGAGGAACTATATTTAAAGGGCCAGAAGGTTGAGAACCACTGCTTTAGAAGATCAAAACAGTCTTTTTACTCTCCTCTTCTCCTTCAGGGTGAACATCACCACTATGCAGGAAACATCAAAACGCCGCCATTTATGAGGGCTTAACTGCCTACTTAACTCCTGCGATGTGATTCACCACCACCTTTCTTCCTCTTCCCCTTTTTTTTAAACTTTTAAAAACTGCACTTTGTTCAAATCAAGAAAAACTTGGACACATCACAGTGAGCACCCGTTGTATAGGGCTGTTTGTAAAAACAGCTATCTATAAAGGGGTGCAGAAAAATCAGCAAGGGTGTTTTCCCCTTACTGAAATCCCACACATATATACGGAGTACCTGCTTATCTGCGATTTTTCGTTAATGATGGCCTGCAACCCAATATATTTAATCCAACAACTGCTACTTATGTATATCTTCCACTTACTTTAGATCATCCTTTAAGTTAACATCTAAGTCCAGTTGAATTCCCTAGAGTAAAACCAACAACTACTTTTCATTTTCAGATTCAAGTACTTCCCCAAAATGCTGTATTTTGTTTCTCTAAGACAAACATGTCAAATTCGCAGCCTGCAACGAATATTTTTGCGGCCCAGCCAGTATAACAGTATGTAAGAAACATTTTAATAAAAATTTCGTAACTTAATTTTTACAATATTCTGTTATACATAATTATTGATAACAAACTAAAACGTTCGCTAATGAACAAGAAAAATAGGTTTATTTGCGTTATGCTTATTAATTTGTGCAGTTATTTAGTGTCTGGTTAAATTAATGTTCAAGGAAAAATATTAATTTTTATTAAAATGTTCTATTATTTTATGTTAATGATTACTCATTTTTTTCAGCCCTTTGTATTTAGCATGTCTCTATGGAAATAAAACTACGTTCTATGAAAATTGAAACTTTTGTTTTTTTGTGGCCCACATAAACTTAAACCTTGTTTACTTGGCCCATGTTAGCCTTTGAGTTTGAGCAGGATGTATTTTCATTGTTACAAATTGAACATAATTAAAGCATAGTGATTAATCACAAAAACAATATGTAATTATATATGTGTTTTCCGATGGTCTTAGGCGACCCCTGTGAAAGGGTCGTTCGACCCCCAAAGTTGTCGCAACCCACAGGTTGAGAACCACTGCTCTAAGAGCACTTCTTTTTTTACTTATTATGTAAAATCCCAAACAACCATAAAAGTAGAGAGAATGCACCTCCATGTACTTTCTACAATCATAATTTGCAGTCTTTTTTCATCTACCTTCCCCCAGTACTTCAAAGAGCATTGCAGACATCACGTCTGTAAATACTTCAACACGCATTCTCAGAAGGATCTTTTTGTAAGCAATCACCCACAAGATAGTGGCTTTTTTATTCTAGAAACCTTTTTTTATTAGGTGGTTTTTCTGAGTGTTAAAAATGACTTTATCATTTGCTTAAAATAAAAGGCTATTGGTTAAAAAATAAGTGACTTTAGGGACAGTCAAACTGAGCCAGTCCAGGCAGCCAGAATGGATGCAGAAATCATTCAGTATAATGCCAAGCATAAACTTGGCAAAGATAAAATCACACTCTGCATACACTACACATGGTCTAATTTCGTGTAAGGTTAGAGAACAAATTAATAAATCTGGAATGAAAGCCAAAGTCTGCTCATCAAGGCTGGCCCCTCCCCAAGGCCACTGTCAGCATGTGGGTTGTCAGAAAGTGTCAGGGGTCCGCTTCATAGACCAGCTGGGATGATTTGGAAAAGGCATCTTTATGCGTTTGGGGGGCTGTGGTACTAGGTTGCTTGTTAACTAACTGACTAGGGGTCCTTAAGATGGGCTGATGGCACCCTGGCTGAGTAGCTCAGTTGGTTGGAGCTTCTCCCCAAATACCAAGGTTGGCAACGATACTTTCTTCCTTTCCTTTCTCGGGTGTCAAAATGTCATGCCTTGGCCGGTGGTTCAGTGGTTAGAGCGTTGGCCCAGGCACCAAAGGGTCTCGGGTTTGATTTTCAGTCGAGGGCACATTCCTGGGTTGCAGGTTCGATCCCAGCCAGGGTCAAGACACTTGCGGGAGGTAACCAATCGATGTGTCTCTTTCTTACATTGTTTCTCTCTTTCTCTCTCTCTCCCCCTCTCTCCCTCCTTCCTTCTTTCCCTCCCTTCCTCTCTCTCTAAAAAAAAATCCTCCAGTGATGATTAACAACAAAAAAATAAAAAAAAAATTTCATGTTCCTCACCCACTTATCCTGGATAAAAACTGGCCAAAACACAGACTTAACATACAAAACTCCTGAGCCACCATTTCCTGTTTAAAAAATCCTACATGCTAAGACCTCTGCTCCTATGAATTAAACACACTTCCAACTGTCCTTTAAAGTTCTCACCAATTACTTATTTCCCAACACACTTCTACATCTACTTTAACTCTACTGCTCAAGTCCCTCGCTTTTTACTAAAATTGGTTCAAATCACCTAGAAAATATATCACTACCTGCTCCTAGGAAATATATCACTACAGTCCTTCTCATCACTCTATTGATCCTCAGTATTAAAATATGTTCATGTGTATGTGTTTGTGTAAATATCAACCACTTGCTATATCATAAAACTCAAGAATACTTATAAAGATTCTGATCAATAGTGTAACTTCCTCATGGGCAAAACTGTTTCCTCTCAACTGCCTCGTTTTCCAAATAAGTAGATTGAATAAAATTACAACGAAGGTCACTAAAATGTCATTACCTGAAATCACATTTAGTGTTCGGCATATTTATATAGTCTTTAAAGTCTAACCTTCCAAGAAGTCATAAAGAGGGCCCTGCCTTCTCTATGTATCCCTCTTTGAAAAATACTAAGTTAAAGGCAGTTTTTCTTTGATTCCCACCTGTTTGTGGCGGCTTACATTTCAATCACCTCTGGCAGGCTGGTAAGATGTAGCCATATTTCAGATTTAAGTAAACAAGATAATAATTTTCCCCTATGTGTCTTTATTGTTCCTATAACAGTAGTCTCCCAATTTGGGAGGGGAAAGACTAGAGAAAACCCTTCAAAGGAAAAGAATAAAAGCTTGTCTGTGTCTTCCACTGCAGACTCTCCCGTAATGACTTACAGCTTGAACAAGCCACTGTTCTCCAGGAGGCTCTATCAGTAACAACTATTTTTTGTTTGTTTGTGTTTGAACCACAGAGTTAGCTCTGTTGTGAACTACAGATACATATCAAGGAGGGCTTCTGAAACTGATGTCTTGGGAATTAAATCCTGTGAAGACAGTTCCAAGAAAAGGCTGGTTTTATTCTAAGGCAAGAGGAATTCCTGACCCCAAACACAGTCAGTCACGCTGTTTCCCTTGTCCTTATCAGCAATGTGTTTGTCAAGATGCAGAAGGACCTGTAAGTCTGTACAGCCAAATAAGCTAAGATCTGGGTCTTCTGCAAGCAGAAAATCACAGCACCCACGCTTAGGAAACTTTTCTCTTGTCCAATGAACAAGCAGCGGCACAGCTGAATTAGGTGCTTAATTGCCAAATTATTAGGCAATGAAGCCCCAACTCTTCCATTTGGGAAGACAGGCTGATCCAAGGGTGTTTCGCGCCCACTCCTCATTCTGTGGCTCTTCCTTAGATATTTTCAGTAGAGAGATCCACTTGGAAGTATTTCAAGTTCATTACCTGCTTTTTACTAGTGGTTAAGATGCTGACTACTCTGTCCAATTCTACAAACGGTGTGATAAAAATTTATGTATATTAAAACCACAATAAGCATCTGCAATATCATATGCCTATAACGATCATGGAGTTTAGGAAAAAAGGTAAATGCTGAACGAGAATTATAGTCATGGCGCACAAGAGCAAGCCAAATAAAAACACAGCCCCAAAGAAAACCAGTCCAAGTTATATTCTTTTCCCTGGCTAGGATCAGTCTGGTAGCCTCTTCAGGAGTCAGTGCCCTAATATATAGGGTGTGTCTCAAAATTCACGCAAGATTTGAATTTTGCATGAGCATTAACAACAACAAAAAATAAAAGCCTAATTTTACTTGGTTTATTGAATCAGATTCTAATATCTGTTGCCCTTTGATTTCAATCCCTTCAATTTGATAAGCATTACCAAGTACCAATTATGGCCCAGGAGCAGGGACAATGAAGACCAATGAAGACCACGGCTTTGCGTATGTGCCAGCAAAGCCGTGGAGGCCATTTACTCGATGTGCTATTCCATACATAACCCTATACTGGATACTTTATGAATCAATAAAAAATTTACAATTTTTAACTATAAACCTGTGTTTTCTATCAAAATTACTTCTTGTGTGAATTTTGGGACACCCTATATTTAACCCCTAAGACACTGAAGAAAGGAATGAGTCCCTGTTACATGCCAGGTACTGCAACAGGCACATTATTTGACTTGGGGTGGTGAATATACAATACAAAATACTACAGATGATGTATTACAGAATTGTACACCTGAAGCCTATATAATTTTATTAACCAATATCACCCCAATACATTTAATTAAAAAAAGAAAAGAAAAATGCTTTTTCCCAAAGCTGTGGGGTGCTTTTTTTTAATTTAACTACCATGCCCACTGTGTAAACTAAAATGAATCTTGGCTAGACTAACACACACATACATACGAGACTTGTCTTCTCTTATGAAAAATAAATCTTAACCCTAACATAGCATTCGGTCCCTGACTTGAGTTATTTTTCAGGGTTTATATTTTATGGAGTTGTTAGATTTTTCAGTCATCCAACTAGCAGTTTTTAAATAGACATGCAACACTCAACATAGCTTCTCTGATTGTATTTGATCTTTGTCAATCCCATATGTTACATGATAATTTCTTTTTTCTATACCTAGAAACTTTTTTTCCCTAAAAGCCAATCCTCTTAAAAAGATGGGGATATGACACCTAGAACACTTAAATTAGCTATGGTGACTCACACAAAAAAAATAATTACTCTGAATTCCATCTATTTTATTGGCCAGCCAAGAATTATAAATGCTTTTATTTAACTTTCTTTACACTAACCAAGGAGACTTTAAATTGGTTATGCTTTCAATCCCAAATTTCATCTTTGTTTATTTCCTAATCTCACGTACTAGAAACATACATGTGGGCAAATGATAATTATGGCATGTCTCGAAAGTAAATAAAAATCGTTTATGAAAGGCTGCCAAATAGCAGGTTCTCCATAAAACCACTATCACCTTGTAGATTCAAAAGGGCACTAGCCCCCTGAGGCTTTGACTGCAAAACTGAGAACATGTTGCTGAACTAGAGAGGTCTCCCCATCCATCCCCTGCCAAGAAACCAATATGACTTCCTCTGACACAAAAGTAGAAGCCACCAACAAGCGCCTCTCTGAAGCTCTGCCAACACTGGTCCCATGTGTCTGCATTAACCTGCAGTATCTATTTTCTTCTCCCTTCCTCCAGAGACTCCCTCCCTGCATCTGCCACTCTAATTCAAACCTGCATCAATCACCCACTTAGGTAAACCACATGGCCCCTGGGCACATTGTGTCTGTGACCCTTTCACTCTTAGATACGAGGGGAAGCAGGCCAATTGCTTCTGATTTCTGAATGACTGTCCCAGAAGAAGGATGAGTCAACAACGCATGACACCATTCCCTATTTCCTCTCCATTTAAACACAATGTTAGCCCAACTTCTTATTTCCCCTAGTATCTGTGTTGGTCTCATTTGAGCATGCTTCCCACTTTCTAAACAAATCTTCCCTTTTTTAACATGTCAAATGCTAGCATTCAGGCATTTTGCCTTCTCATTTTGGCACTGAGGAGAGAAGACAGACTTCAGGGCAAATTTCACTGAAAACTGATTCCAAGGTTTCCATGTAAGTCTCTTTCATCTGGGCCAAATTTAAGGCAAACATCCCTTTTGTTTCAAGTATACATTTTATGAAGGCTCCAGCTTTCCCCTCCCCCACACATTCTAATATGTCTTTCACGAAAGATGTGAGTGATACAGAACTGAGTAAATAGTCTCAAATTGGCCTCCTTTCATAGATAAATTCAAGAAACAGCCAAAAGGCAATGATATCCAAGGACCAACTATATAATTCTTGTAGCTGTGACAATGAATGACCAAGAGGGGATTCCTGTGTCACTTTTTGTTTCTGTTGTTTTGAGTTTGGGATTTTTACTATTAGACTATGGTATTCTGGCTGTTCTGTCACTGGGGTTACAAATATAGTCAGTTTCAGACAAAGTGACAAGACTATAAAAAGGCACAATCAAGATTTACTTGTTCTAAAGAAATGGAATTGCTGGGGTTTGGCTACTTGGTGTTTATATAGATAAAACGTGGATGTATTTTTTTAAAACTATTTATTGTGTGTGGTTTTTTTAAAAAATATATTTTATTGTTTTTTTACAGAGTGGAAGGGAGAGGGATAGAGAGCTAGAAATATCGATGAGAGAGAAACATCAATCAGCTGCCTCCTGCACACCCCCCACCGGGGATGTGCCTGCAACCAAGGTACATGCCCTTGACCGGAATCAAACCTGGGACCCTTCAGTCCGCAGACTGACGCTCTATCCACTGAGCCAAACCAGTCAGGGTTGTGTGTGTTTTTTTAAAGCAGCATCAAATCAATCCAGCAATCTGCTGCAAGTTAGGAATGGTTTCATAATGGTTTCATTTTTGCTGGGCTAGAGCATCTTTCTCACTGCACTGAGGACTCACTGCCGTTAACCCACCATTTTGCAGCTAGGATATCCCTTGTCAGTATACGCTCATTCTCTTTCATTTAGTCTTTACATCAACCTATGAAAGCAGGCGTGGAAGTAGTAAATTACACCCCGGAAGAGTTTATATCCTGGCTCCACGTCAGATACATAGTGACAAGCCTAATACCTCGCCTCACGATGTCCAAATATTGTCCAATCCAGATTCTTAGAATATATGAATGTTGTGGGCAGAGAGGACTATCTGTCCACCAATACTTCCACTTGCCCTGCACCCTATAAGCTTGCCACGGGGAAGTTGTTTTCCACCCGGGGCTGTATTCCCCAGGCCTTCTGCATCTATGTGGGATACTGGGACTATTTCTCACTCTCAGAAACATCAGGGGGAAGTAATGCCCATCACTTCTGGGCAAAGGTGGCAAAGGAAGGGAGTGTTTTCACCCCTCTCTTTCCCATCTATGCTAGCTAGATTCATGGGACTCCAAAGCCTCAGGTATAGTAAGACACACACACACAAAAAAAAAATGAAAGAAATAAATTTGGCAACTCACCTACCTTCCAAGAACCTCTACAGCAGTGGTTCTCAATCTCCCTAATGCCGCGACCCTTCAATACAGTTCCTCATGTTGTGGTGACCCCCAATTTCATTGTTACAAATTGAACATAATTAAAGCATAGTGATTAATCACAAAAACAATAAGTAATTATATATGTGTCTTCTGATGGTCTTAGGCGACCCCTGTGAAAGGGTCGTTCGACCCCCAAATGGGTCGCGACCCACAGGTTGAGAACCACTGCTCTACACTGAGCTGTTCCATGAGCAAGACTCATAATAGGCCAGTGAGATTCTAGTAGGTAGCATTTACTCCAGACTTTTACATCAGATTTTTAATGGTTTGAGGACGTGGGTAAGGGTCTGAGTTTATCAAGCATGGGATTGCAATATTGCGTGTTTTCTATTTGAGGTCTCTTCAGTGAAAGAGGTCTTCTGGTGGTAGGGACAGGGCTTTTGGTCACATCCTATAATACTTAACGCTGTGTGCAGGAGTGGAGGAAACAGAACATGGAGGGGACAGTCTTGGAGGTCTGAACTGCAGCCCAGGCAGGTCAAGGAAGTGTGTGGTGGTGGCAGCCTCCTCAAGTCTGTGCACCCCTGGCTTATTTCCAGAAAGGGCATGGTCAGGCTCTAAGTCCAATAAAGAATCACACAATAAAATGCATGAATATCACAGCAACTTGTTGAGGACATAATCACCAATTTAGTTTGTTTAATTATTTTTCATTTTCTTTCACTCCCGGATGATGCAACTAGCGATATCTCTGTCCCACCAGGACGAAAATAAAAATGCTGGGAAATCTGTATTCAAGAGGGATAGCCTAGAACCCCCTCATCTCATTTTACCACCTATACAGATACATAATGCACCATCACTTGTTAGGGTTTTTTGTTAAACATTTATACTTGGTCTCTCTGAAGTTCCAACAGCAATTTACATCCCACTAACTAGTTGGGAAAAGTTTCTCTTCGGTAATATTACTCACGTATTTATCACATGTAACAACAAATCCTAAGCACAAATGATGGAACAGAAAAAGACGCCAAGGTGTAACCAATATGGGGCAGCTGAATATGATTACCTGAAATGTATACAGAAGTTAAAATAAATCCCAAAAGATTTTTCCATAACCCATCCCATCTACCCTTAAGCAAGTGCATGAGGAAAGCCCAGTGAGGGGTGGGTATGCCCAGGTATCTCAGCAAAGAAATCTAGGCCATGATTCCAGTGCCTCCATGGAGACATTCAGTATAAGAACACCGCTAGGCTGTATGTCTGTATCTCTCTCCTTGGGATTCTGATAAACCCTCCTGGCCGTACATGATCTAGATGTTTAGTTACCGCGTATGTGTTTGTGGACTCTGGATGAGAAAGACAAATGTGGGTGCTCTGCTCTGAGGGGCCCTCCCAGGGATTAGTATCACATTCATGCTAATCCTACAGCTGGCCTACCCAAAGAATTCCCACCCAGGGCCAGGCTCCAGGATTTTGAATAGGCAGCTTATGCTTTCCCAAAGTGCCATGAATAATTAAAGCAGCTAAGCCTACCTGTCTAATTATGACCAATCACAAACCAATCAGCCACCTGAAGCCAACCTGCAGCCCACCGGGGCCAGCAGGAGGCAGGCAGGTTAATAAACCTACTGCTGTGTTCTGCAGGGGCCGCCAGTCTTATGGGAAGGTCCCACCATCATGAGGGTGCCCTCTAATCACGGCACACAACTAAAATCAGAGGCCAGTGGGGATACAGATTGTGGCAAAGCTGAGGAGGCACTGGAGTCTCTGTACTGGGGAAGGCGCATGAGATCAAGTGTCAAATTCTTATAATATACCCAGTTTGACTCAAAGGGATTAAAATCTCAAATTCAGATTCAGCTGCAACTGGAAACACGAACCCCAAACATGCAATTTTCAAAGATCGTATACAATCCTAATGCCTCCATCCACCCACACCCTCTGGCATTTGTAAATTTTAAACAGGCTGATCTAATATGGAAATTCATTGTACATAGCTTCCTGCTATACAACACAGCCTGCAAAAATTTACATATTTAACTCTTTCCCTTCTCTCTTGCTCTTCTAGGTCAGTGTACTTTTATTAATGGTTGCTATGCTACTTACCAGCAAAACGACAACAATTTGAAGAGTGCTACTAAAAATTCAATGGAATAACTATAGTTAAATTTCCTACTACTCAGTTTGCCATAGCCAGCCAACTTCTCCCTCATAAATGTCCTTCTGTTTCTACTCAAAATGGGCTTTCTCCTTACATGACATTAATAGTACCAGTTTCCTCTATCATGTTAGTAATCATTCATTGTTTGGCTTTGCATTTGAGATTTTCAAAGCCTGGGTGAAGTAGGGCGGTACAGAAATTTTCTCCAGACTACATCAGCCTAATTTTCTCCCACTGCTGTCTACAGAGCTTTCTCTTCAGAAGGGTGGGGCCAACAGTGCGAAGGACTAGAAGAATCCAGTGATGAGGGGAAGGGAAATGCTGACACCGGTTTATCAATCACCCTCTGATCACAGACCCAGTCATGGCCCACCTATATGGTGACTGTTTTCCTCAAAGACCCCTAGGCCATTATTTTCCATTTACCTTTACCAACGTTTCCTGCCATCTCTCAACCAAACACAATGCCCATGGTCAGACCCACCTCCATATCCTTATTACACTACATCGAGCAGGTTCCCTAAACAAGACAAGACCTCCCATTCTCAAATTAACCCCACAGTTGGGTTATTTTCGCTCGTGCAGAATGACCATTTCCATTTCCTCCATCCACCTTTAGGTCTTTGGTCTATGGGCATACAGTAACCTATACAACTTCTCCCATAAAACCAGTTGTCACGAACAAGGACATGCCACTTCTTTAAGACAACCTGCATTCTGTTCATGTTACAGTAGATAAAAAGCACCCAACATATAAATTATACAGTAATGATAAAGAAGCTAATACAATTACACACGTGATTCTTTTTCTGGGTCTTTGCTTGGTAGCACGCAACTTCCTTTTCCTTCCTGAGTTCCAGAGACTCCTTCAATACAGAGATTTCTGAATGAGCTCTTATGATAGGGACTTAAGTGACCTATCACTTATTGAGCACCTGTGAGGTCCAACATCAGTTCTGGGCTGGGTATCTGTAGAACCTCACGGAATGCTAAGGGCACTTTGAGGTAAGCTCTGCTAGCACAGCCAAGGCAGAATTCAAATCTCGGTCAGCCTGACTCCATAGACAATGTCTTGTCTGCTCAGCAGCCTGAAAAGTTCTTTCAAAGCCGGTTCTGAGCAGAAGTCTATGCAACTTCTCCTATATTCTCTCGCACCTCGGAGCTCAGGAACTACCATGGAGCACTGTCCTCCATGTTGTGTCTCACTTATCTTTACTTTTGTTATAGTCTCAAAAAAGGCTACACTATTTAAACCTCAGAAGGAACATGCAAAGACTTGAATTTATCTGTGACGACAGAGAAAAATCTACTTGGCCTGGAAGTCCACCCTCAGGAGAGATTTGCCTTTCTCCAGGCTAAAGGTCACGCAAGGTATAAATTTAGAGCTTTGAACAAGCCATCTGCTGATGCATCTGGAAAACAAAGGGAGGAGACAGGAAAAAGACAGGAGGCAGGCAAGTCCCTTCACTGTCTCACTGGGTTGTGTGTGCGCGTTTCCTGGTGCATCTTTAGAACAATACTCTAAATTAAGATGGGTGTGTCAGACCTCAAGAAAACTGGCATGGCTTTCTCATGATGCTTCCGCTCCACTTTGAATTATTGCAAAATCACAGAGTGATTTGATCATGATGTCAAGCTTTAACATGCAACACAGGCAATACCAGAATGAAAGCAAAGTGGAGACGAAGACTGAAATCTGAGACTCTTTAAAGAACGCAGCCACTTGTCCCTATTTGTGAGAAAAAACATATTCAGTGTATGAGGACCAATACTGATAACAAGACCGTAAATCATATTTCATCATTTTCATACAGTAAGAGCAAAAGAGAATCTTTTCTCAAAAAATATTCAGAACACTTTTCAGATTTAAAATTTTCCTGTTTAATCTTTAAAACAAGCACATGGAACATTCATTTCTTCTATTTAACCCAAGTACTCCAAAGCTTACATAATGATAACACAAATTATGGTACTTTAACCTAAAAGTGGTATATTTGATAACTAATCCAAAATCACACTGGTTTAAAAAACATGTTGCTCATTTACTGTGGCAGCTAGAATGAAATATATTTCATCTCATAATATGATCCATAAAGAAATTAATCTTTCTCCATTTGCTGAAAAGCATAACCTCTTGGATTAACTATGTGCACATGCAACAAGTTGGCAGACAAAACACAGTTTAAACTTTCGGTTACTGAGACAATGATAAGTCATCTTAGATGAACTCAATTTCTCTTAAATCTAATTTTCAAAGTTTTTACACCATTATCTCCATTGAACCTTATAATGAGTCTATGAGGGGGGGGATTAATTTTCTCCATTTCTGGATGAAGCAACAGAGAACCATTCAAGGAAGATGATTTAAAGCAATGGTTCCTGTCCTAACCGGTTTGGCTCAGTGGATAGAGTGTTGGCCTGTGGACTGAAGGTCCTGGGTTCGATTCTGGTCAAGGGCACATGCCCAGGCCGCAAGCTTGGTCCCCAGTAGGGGCCGTGCAGGAGGCAGCCAATTAATGATTCTCTTTCATCACTGATGTTTCTATCTCTCCTTCTCCCTTCCTTTCTGAAATCAATATATACTAGTATATATATATATAAACAAAAACACACACACATAAAGCAATGGTTCCTAAAGGTGATATTTTTTTTCTTTGTGTGATGAAGAAAGTAATAACTGACCTAAAAAAGAACCATTAATTTCCAGATCCTGTAGAAAGCAGAAAAAAAATAAATTCAGCCAAGCATTGTGCCCCAAAAGTCACTTCCCCCTTTGTAAAGCAAAACACAACCACTCAAACAGGTGCAAAGCAGTCTGGGAAATGCATTCTTTTTTGTTTCGTTTTGTTTTCTTATTAATCCTCACCAAGGATACCCTTCCATTAATCTTTTAGAGTGGAAGAGAGAGGGAAAGACAGAGAGAAATATCAATGTGAGAGGAAACACATCGATTGGTTGCCTCCTGCATGTGTCCTGACAAGGACCCAGGCCAGGGAGGAACCTGCAACCAAGGTACGTTTTATTATTTAAAATGAAGGGAAAATGTTTTCAAAAATAATCTTTTTTTAAAAAATATATTTTATTGATTTTTTACAGAGAGGAAGGGAGAGAGATAGAGAGTTAGAAACATCGATGAGAGAGAAACATCGATCAGCTGCCTCCTGCACACCCCCTACTAGGGATGTGCCCGCAACCAAGGTACATGCCCTTGACCGGAATCGAACCTGGGACCCTTCAGTCCGCAGGCCGACGCTCTATCCACTGAGCCAAACCGATCAGGGCGGGAAATCCATTTTTAAGGTCCATTTTTAACCATCATTGAGCAAAAATTTAAAAATTGGGGTTGTGTAATGCCATGATTTGCTGAAATAAATCTTGAATCAAACCTTTAAAGAAAGATCTGGAATTAACAGAGGTGAAAGAAGGTATACAGACGTCTTCCTCCTGCCTCATAGACCTGGGCTCTAAGCCATCAGGAGGCCAATAGGAAATGATATTTCACTTTTGTCCCAACTAAATGACTTGAGTAAAACAAATCGGACACAATGTTCATTTAGCTCATAACAGAACGGGAACAAAGAGAAGTCAAGAGTGAGTGTGCCAAGGAACAAAGACTCGCATAGCCCCGAGTTCAAAAGCTGACTAATTTCCTAAACACGGGCAGATTACGATCTCTCAACTTCTATGCAGAAAATGAACACCACTTTACTATGCGAGTGAGAGGATAATTAGTCATTGTTTGATAAAACCAGTACTACAAAAATCCCAATATACCCACTGCTGGCAGTACACGTCTGCTGCCATATATATATATTTTTTATTTTTTTAAGATTCAAGTCAGATACATAGATGCAATATACCCATAGAATTGTTGAGCTGAATGAAAAAGATGGAGATTATTTAGTCCAACAACTTCATTTTACAGAGCAGGAAACTTCAGCCTACTTGATGAAACATTCATGGCCCCAGGGAGCAAAATCAGGTCTTGGATTCCTATAATACTGTGTCAATTCAGACACAAATCTGAAGGATCACTCTAAGCACTTCAAAATTAAAAATGAAAGCAAATTCCACCAAAACTGAAGACAAGCTGAAGACGGGTACCACAAAAAGCCTTAGGAGGGAACGAAGAGAATGGGTCACTGAAGAGATCAGCCAATAAATGCTAACCACACTAATTTGGCAACAGTTCTTAACTGCCAGTCAGCAGTAGTTGGCAAATTGAAACACTAAGCTTTTAGCCTCTTCTCCCTTGAAACTGCAATGAAGTCTCTATCTCTAAAAGGATGTAGAAAAGAAAAATGAATGGCTAGAGGCAGGATGTTATCAACAATTCACGCTCCAGTTCTCATAGTAGGCCCTTCAACAGACTCTAATAAGGAAGCAGGAGTTGAACCATAATGTAAGGTAGGGGCAGGGGCCCAGGAGGGGACCGCTCTGCATGGCACATTTCAATGGATCGTGCATGCTGCCTTGGGCTGTAAACATTTCCATGCAGCAATGTTACAAAAATCTCCAGACAGACCAGAAAAACAGCACCGGACATTAGATGAAGATGTATGGGGCATATTGTAATAACTAGAAACACTTTCTGCCCTACAACTTGACCTTTTGCCAACTAAAGTCACTAGTTATTTAAGACCAATAGCCACGTTACAGAATTATAAAACACAATTTAGTTAAAGCACAAGGTTTTTCTATACACTCGTTGCAAATTACTAGACATGTTTCACCTTCCAAACACACTGTATAGTACCCCATAAAAAAGAGTAGAAGTGGTATCATTTCAGAAAAGCTTTGAAAAGAGAGTCTCTAAAGAATCAGCATCTACTGTAGACTGAATGCATCTGGACAGAAAGGAAAAGGCCCTAAAATATAAAGATAACTTTGAAAACACAAGGAGAAATGAAATGGAAAATATATTACAACTAAGAAGAAATACCCTGTGGCAAGTTAAACAAAAATAAGACATATTTCTGTGGCATTTTTGAGTTTTAAATTAAACTGTAATAAATTATTACAGTTGCCCCTGTTTCCATGATAAATTTATACATAAACTGTAAATTGTGAGTTGCTTATGTTTTTGTCCCTTACTCATACTAAACCATAAACTTCCTTAAGAGCAGGAATCCACCTCTGACTTACAGCTGTCTTCCAACAGAGAGCACAGAGCCGGGCACACAAGTCACTTAAAACACTTTTGGAGGACTCCAACAAGATGGCGGCATAGGTAAACACCAGAGACTGCTGCCGCAAACAACCACTTCAAAAATACAACTAAAAGACGGAACGGACATCACCCAGAACCACAGGAAGGCTGGCTGAGGAGAGACTCTTCAACTAGAAGGAAAAATAACAGCACACCTTTAAAAATTGGGGTTGTGTAATGCCATGATTTGCTGAAATAAATCTTGAATCAAACCTTTAAAGAAAGATCTGGAATTAACAGAGGTGAAAGAAGGTATACAGACGTCTTCCTCCTGCCTCATAGACCTGGGCTCTAAGCCATCAGGAGGCCAATAGGAAATGATATTTCACTTTTGTCCCAACTAAATGACTTGAGTAAAACAAATCGGACACAATGTTCATTTAGCTCATAACAGAACGGGAACAAAGAGAAGTCAAGAGTGAGTGTGCCAAGGAACAAAGACTCGCATAGCCCCGAGTTCAAAAGCTGACTAATTTCCTAAACACGGGCAGATTACGATCTCTCAACTTCTATGCAGAAAATGAACACCACTTTACTATGCGAGTGAGAGGATAATTAGTCATTGTTTGATAAAACCAGTACTACAAAAATCCCAATATACCCACTGCTGGCAGTACACGTCTGCTGCCATATATATATATTTTTTATTTTTTTAAGATTCAAGTCAGATACATAGATGCAATATACCCATAGAATTGTTGAGCTGAATGAAAAAGATGGAGATTATTTAGTCCAACAACTTCATTTTACAGAGCAGGAAACTTCAGCCTACTTGATGAAACATTCATGGCCCCAGGGAGCAAAATCAGGTCTTGGATTCCTATAATACTGTGTCAATTCAGACACAAATCTGAAGGATCACTCTAAGCACTTCAAAATTAAAAATGAAAGCAAATTCCACCAAAACTGAAGACAAGCTGAAGACGGGTACCACAAAAAGCCTTAGGAGGGAACGAAGAGAATGGGTCACTGAAGAGATCAGCCAATAAATGCTAACCACACTAATTTGGCAACAGTTCTTAACTGCCAGTCAGCAGTAGTTGGCAAATTGAAACACTAAGCTTTTAGCCTCTTCTCCCTTGAAACTGCAATGAAGTCTCTATCTCTAAAAGGATGTAGAAGAGAAAAATGAATGGCTAGAGGCAGGATGTTATCAACAATTCACGCTCCAGTTCTCATAGTAGGCCCTTCAACAGACTCTAATAAGGAAGCAGGAGTTGAACCATAATGTAAGGTAGGGGCAGGGGCCCAGGAGGGGACCGCTCTGCATGGCACATTTCAATGGATCGTGCATGCTGCCTTGGGCTGTAAACATTTCCATGCAGCAATGTTACATAAACCTCTAGACAGACCAGAAAAACAGCACCGGACATTAGATGAAGATGTATGGGGCATATTGTAATAACTAGGAAGACTTTCTGCCCTACAACTTGACCTTTTGCCAACTAAAGTCACTAGTTATTTAAGACCAATAGCATGTTACAGAATTATAAAACACAATTTAGTTAAAGCACTAGGTTTTTCTATACACTCGTTTCAAATTACTAGACATGTTTCACCTTCCAAACACACTGTATAGTACCCCATAAAAAAGAGTAGAAGTGGTATCATTTCAGAAAAGCTTTGAAAAGAGAGTCTCTAAAGAATCAGCATCTACTGTAGACTGAATGCATCTGGACAGAAAGGAAAAGGCCCTAAAATATAAAGATAACTTTGAAAACACAAGGAGAAATGAAATGGAAAATATATTACAACTAAGAAGAAATACCCTGTGGCAAGTTAAACAAAAATAAGACATATTTCTGTGGCATTTTTGAGTTTTAAATTAAACTGTAATAAATTATTACAGTTGCCCCTGTTTCCATGATAAATTTATACATAAACTGTAAATTGTGAGTTGCTTATGTTTTTGTCCCTTACTCATACTAAACCATAAACTTCCTTAAGAGCAGGAATCCACCTCTGACTTACAGCTGTCTTCCAACAGAGAGCACAGAGCCGGGCACACAAGTCACTTAAAACACGTTTGGAATAAATATTTTATCAAACAATGGGCTAACATTTTTCAAATTTGACAAAATGCAAAGTTGGCAAGAATAAGGGAAAACAGGCATGTACTCTCATGCACCGTTTATAGTGTGAAGTGGTACTGCCTTTTATAGGTAATTTGGTAATTTGGCAATATGGCAATATCCTTTAAAAACGATGGCAGAGTTTCCATTTTGTACTGTTATGTGAAAAACACAAGGGCTAGCAGGGTACATTGAGTGTACTCCTATTGTTCTGTTTTAAAAGTAGTGTATACTTACTCTGCATACAGGGCAACCACATATGGCCAGGGGTGTATATAACACAACTTCAGTTCATAGCTTAACTGAAACATAATTCACACGTTCAATCCCAGGGGGCCTGCCTGAATACACACCCAATTCTGGTAGGATTTACAAAAAAAATTTCAGAGGTCACCTGCAATGGTAATACTGGGAATTGAAACTGGCATTTTGGTAATACTTCAAAAGGGTGGAAGAAGTCTTATTTGTTCATCCTACTCTTTTGAAACATTTTCTCTTCCCATGTTACTTTGAAAGTCTTAATCACCTTTTTAAGAGAGATGTTAATGTTGGGGGAGGGTAGGAAGGGGGCAGAGAATAAATTACAGAAATGAAAGCAGCAATAAATGATTTTAAACATAACTTTTCTCCACTTTTCTTCCCTCTTCTGCACAATACATTTTAGGACTCAGTGCTTAGGGCATGCATTGGTTTTCCTTTTATGCTTGCATAATAATCAGAGTCAGTTCCGTTTCCCAGTCATTCCAACATCAGAGTAGAGGAAACAAACCAGTTTGACACAATCCTCCCCTGCCAGGGTTAAGAAAAGGCCCACTGAGACCTTCTGCAACACGGAACACCAGGCGAGCTATTGCACAGGCCACTGACCCAGTGAGCAGGGGACCGGGAGGCTAGGAAGGAAGAGTGGCCTGGTATGCAGCCAGTGCTTGATTTTTTGTTTCTTCAGATGGATCAGTTGTGCTTACAATTATACTTTTTTTTTTTTTTTACAAATACCTTCTAGTCTACTTAGAGATAGTTATCAAATGTGATAGGTGGTGAACTTAACCTTTAAGTATATTTCCTTATGGTAGTTCGAATTAATAGGATTAGGTTGTACACAGCTTTTCTGAAATTATCAAGTAGTGAGCATCTGTAAAACATACCATTGCTTTATTAATACCTCTTTGGGTTTTGTAAGAAAGATACACCTCAACCTCAGCTGCCCATCAGAATTATCTGGGGAGCTTTAAAAACATCCCAATACCTGCGTCCTACACCTCAGACCACGGACATCAGAACTGCTGTGTCTTCACTGACGATCAAAGAACACATTTTACATCAAAGCCGAGTATGTATTCAACCTGTTACTGGATGAAATGAGGGATGAGTTGTCAAGACTTATGCACAGAAACAACTCTTGGGCACTTGCATATACAGCAACACGACCTTTGTCTTTAGAGCTGAATGTTAATGAAGGAGGAATAATACAAATGATACAGGATACTGAGGGGATGGCTATCTTACGTCTCTTTCCATTGGCCACTAGTCTATGCCCTACCAGTGCTTCTAAAGTTCTTCTAAATACACAGGTACCCAGTGGCACTGCTGATCCTAACACCTACAGCTATTCTGGGGGCCGTATCAGCCACAGACAACGACAAAAGTAAATAACCCATGACTCACAGCTTAAGGTCCATTGTGGCCCAAAAGACCTGAACTTCTCTTCCTCGCTCCCTTCCTCCCCGTCTCCCATCTCCATTTACTCAGATGCCATTACACACATAGTTCTACATGACAGCAATGAAGTAGATGAAAAAACACTCCCATCCTGGCAGAAATGATAGGTCTCTGTCACCAACCTCCCACAAAGTATAACCAAATGCTAACAGAGCCCATGTTCAGCCCGTGGAGTCAGAGAATCTGCCAACAAAACAGTGCTAAAACGTCTTCCAAACTTCTCTGTGTATTCCAGTCATAGATCACACGGTTTGTTTCTTGGAATGCTCACCTTAGATAGTGAGGGTAGGAGGAGACATTTGGAAACTGCCAAGAAATATTCATTGGAAACATATGGGAAACCACAGAAGGCATTGCCTTTGACTTACATTAGCCTAAGGGGAGTTGCTATCTCTTCCCAATGCTCCAGACCTGCCCTAATTAGGACTCTATTCAAGAAACAGGGGAGGGCATGTTTCACAATAAAATACCCGGTACAAACTTGACTGTTAAACTCTAATTAGTTCTGGTATATTAGGATACAGCAGTTTTGTTATTTTATTTTGATCGTAAAAAGAAGTATAATTAGTACAAGTATAAGAAGGACTCCTGAACATTCATTTTTTAAATTTTGGTTTCTATTTGGAAATTAAGCAAGGAATTTAAGAATTGTCAGGAAAAAATATTTTATAACAAAAAATTTTTTCTATAGCTGTCGGATTTTTACAGGCAGTCCTCGGGTATGTCATTTCGTGGTTACATCGCCATCTCCCATTTATTTATTTTTTAAAAAAAGTTCCGTCATTTCAACGTATGTACATATGTGCTTTATGTTTTTTATTATTTACTGTATTTACCGCAAGTAAAGGTCAGGAATTGTTATCTTTCTTTTAAATTTTTTTTAGTGTTTCACTTCATTACTGCTGTGTCTGTGCTCCATGTGAGTGACGTAGGTGCTTATGTAGGTGGGTTCCGACTTAGAGCGAAAATCGCGTTACATTGCGCCATAGGAACAGATCTCCGACGTAACCCGAGGACCTACTGTATTAGCATTTCCGACACATACACTGGGAATTCTTAAGTGGGACTTAACATTAACCAACAGCACAGTGTGCAAACTGTAAGACGACTTGCAGCTATCTGAGCTCAAGTGGCTCTGTCTCCAATCCCACACTAAGTAACACGTGGTGCTCTCACCTGGAAAGTAAGGTCTCACAGGCCTGTGACCTCATTAGCATTATAATGAGGCTCCACACTGCAGTTTCGGGATGAAGAAGCACCAGAAAATTAAGTCAGAAGCTGGACTGCTTATTTCATCTATCTCCTTCCACGACTTTGGAAAACTGACTTAACCACTCTAGGACTCAAAACCTACACACATAAAATGAGCAGGAAGTGCTTCAAGGTTTGCTGGAGTTCCTTTCAGCTTCAGATTTACAACTAGAAAATAAAAATGACACCTGGAAGGTTAGAAGTGAATAAGAGCACAGACTCAGCCTTCTCACTCGTGCTGTCTCTGCTCATCACTCCCCGTGGGGGCCTGATGTGTGCGTGTTATACCAGACACGATGGGAGTCTGAAAGAAATGGCCGGATTCCTGACCCAACATCTGGGAAGATACTGTACAAATGTTAATATTTACACTCACATATATGAAGCTGTTAAGTTATGGAGCAAGGCAGTGTGAAACTATGTGACAGAATGAGTTGTCAGACAGAAAGGTCAGTGAGAATCAAGAAATAGAAGGGCAGTGAATAGTCTGGGGTTAGAATGAGGCAGGAGGAAATATTTACGGAATTACCAAGTACCAGAAACCATAATCAGCGCTTTAGTTCCAGCTAATTTAAACCACATGGCAATCCATGAGGTGCCTCATGCCACTGCACAGGTAAGAACATTACAGCTCCTGCCATTAAACAGGGTGGCTCTCTGAGCTGATAAGGAAACCCACCCAAAGGAAGTGGGAGTTGAAGGATAATCCTGTATATTACTACTGGAAATGGCACACGTGCTGGGGCAAATGTCAAGAAAGTCTCTGACCCATTTTATTTGCCAAAGGATGTCCCTAAATAAAAAAGGCACAAAAACTCAAAGAACTATTTTATCCATGTGCAAACTCCAAAGGTCAGCAGCCTAAGCCCCAGCCCTGAGTCCCCACCAAGTTTACCACAGCCCAATCCATACTGACCTATTAAAAGAGAACCATCCTCTAGTGGTTCCCTAAGCTCAGCTCTGCTTCTATATGGGTTATAGCAAGACTTAACACCCTCCCTCTTTCGCTGCACTAAGGAAAGGCAAAGTGAGGACATTATCAGGAGGCTGGCCTTCACCAAGAACCCAACCATGTTGGCACCCTCATCTCGGACTTCCAGCCTCCAGCACTCCATAATGTAGAAAATATATGTTTGTTGGAGGGAGGGAGGGAGGGAGGGAGGGAGAGAGGGAGAGAGAGAGAGAGAGCGAGAGAGAGAGAGAGAGAGAGAGAGAGAGAGAGAGAGAGAGAGAGAGAGAGAGAGAGAGAGAGAGAGAGAGACTTAAACGCTTGAGAACTTGAAGATTTTGGCAAACACTGGGCGAACATGTGGTTGTAGCAGAAACAAACCTACTGAGAGCCACCGATGAGCACAGGGCCCATCATCCCCATTCTTTTCAGGTAAGGGAGGCTCAGAGAGGTTGACAACCCTGACTCCAAGCCACACCGCCTCTCAGCCAATATCATGGAGTCCTACACTCTTAGATCACAGAGGCCACGTAAATAAGACAAAATGCCTCTCCATCAAGTCACGTCATGTGTCTAAGCTCCGCAGGTGAAATACAGCTAAGCTTTTTGTCCCATTCAGGAATCTGACTGAAAGACACTGATTAACACAAGACAGAGAGCTAGACTATAAACTCATCAGACCAGGAATAAAGGCTGTATGAAAACACCTAACACCCAGCAGAGGCACCCAAATGCTGTTGCTGTTGTTGAATTTATAAAACCAATCTACAAAAATTATTTAAGACACACTTTCTCACTTTAGTATCAGTCAATAAAGATCCCTATGTATGTCCAAATGTTGCTGTTAAAGTCTGTAGTCCAAACCTGTGCAAGGAAAACAAAAAGCAGTAGAGTTTCAAGTTTAGCAGTTTTCCAATTTTTAATACATTCAAACAGTTCTGACAGATTACCCTACACTGCACACACTCTCTGATCTCCTCTTGGGCATCTTATTGTGATCTTAGCAAGTGAAGGGTCCTTCAACTCGATGAAAATCTACCAGAAGCTAGATGAGGGCCATAACCTGACAGATTGAAAAGTTGGTGGACCAGAAATTAAAAATTTTAAAAAAAGAAGCCAGTATACTGAAAATGAGCAAATATATGTTATTGAACCCCAATTACATTACAGATTAGGTATGAACAGTCAAATCTTCCTCCCGCCAGAATGCACTAATCAATTAACATTTACTAAATATAAATGTGAACACAAATTCAGCATGGGGATCTCCTCATTTGTACTACCCAAGACTGCCACAACCTTTCTGTGCCCTAAGAACAGGGAATGCTAAGCAAAAACTAGAGTGGCAATTTTCCCTCTGAGACTAATTACTATCATGACCGGCACTTTTCAGATTACCCATTCCCAAAGGCAGTTGTTTTTGGTGGGCAGCTGAACTCAATGTACAATCTGTATGGGCTTGCACCCTCACAATCCCAGCACCCCAAGGGATCCAAAGACCATCCCTTTAAACAGAGGGGGGGGGGAGGCTTCCAAGTAAGCTGGGGTAATGGGAAGACCTCAATGGCCGTAATACAACCACGTGTAAGGAAAGGGGAATGGGGCCAGGAAAAAGAACAAAACACGGGGAAATGGACTGGGCCCAGTTTCTCCCACAGATCATTCTAGGCCTGGCTCCTCAGACCCTCACCAAGGACCTGCTGACCAGAACACACACATACCGCCCCCCACTCCCCCAACACTTTAGCTCTTTGGTATCCAGTATATAAACCAAAGTAAGTCCATAAAAACATGTTTTGCTACCTATGACACCAAGACAAAGAGACAGTGAATGGAGGGGTGAGACCTAGATGACAGATAAGCGCTATGCAGACCACCAGGATGGTTTATAAGGTTTACTCAATACCTTACCAAGGCATCATTACCCAGGCCTGTCTGAAGGCCCGGACTCTTTCCTAGAGGGACCAGCTTACTCTGTCTGATGTCCTCCATCCACCTGGCTTCTGCCTCCCGACTCTTCCTAGTCTCACTAGGTGGTTTAGAACACTCAGAATAACATGTTTGGCTCCTGCTTCCACCACTACTGGTGCTATAAAATGGGTCAAGAAATTTAACTTTTTTGTGTTTCTAGTTCTTCATCTGTAAAATATAAATGATGAGAGTACTTATCTCAAAAAAGTGTTCTGAGGAATCAATGAATTGAATGAGTTAATCTTCACAGAGCACCTAAAACAGTGCCTGACATGGTGAATGCCAAATCCTGTACTAAGAGTTTGATAAAATTAAACGATAGTTTTAAAAAATGGTTTCTCCTCTTCACAACCAGCTGGAAAAATCTGATGGCAGTCAGAGGAGGGCGCTGTAAAAGAGAATTAAAACCAGATACAACTAGAGCAAAGTTTCTTTTGGGGACAACAGGAATGTTCTAAAACTAGACTGTGGTGATAGTGACATAATTCTGTAAATCTACTAAAAATCATTCACAACTACACTTTAAGAGGAATGAATTTTATGGAATAGAAATTATACTTCAATAAAGCAGTTTACTAAAAAACAATTGAGACAACCACACGTCAACCTAATTAAATCAACTGTGTAGTTATAATAATAGAAACCAAAATTCTAAACTCAGTGGGATCAAAATCCAGAATGCAAACCAATATTCCTGGTGCCTCTTCATGGGGCAACGTGAACACCACGTGATCTCCTCCCACTGGGCTTCTATGACTTACCTGGCAAGACATCAATCAGGACAAGACAATTCCTGGAAGAATGTTTCACACAAGCACAAAACACTTAAAGCACCTTGTGACTAAGAAAACATGACTCAGCAGGAAAGTACTTTCCCTGAATTTCTTAAGCCTATTCCCCCAAACATGGGAGGCAGCACAGCATGACCTAACCCACTCAGGTCTTCTGAGATTTGCAAAGGTGATATCAAACACAGCTTGCATGGTCTAGAAGAGTTTACCTATCCAAGCCAGTTTCCTCATCAATAAAACCACCTATCTTGTAGGTATTGCTAAAGATTGGAGACAAATGTCAAGCACCTGGTGTTCAGTACAACATAAGCATTCAGCCACAGCACATTAATAGCAATTATATTATATAATTATATAAGCAGAATAAAATATACATGAAGATATCATCATGCAAAATAACAAGGCACCTAAACCTTTTCATTTATCTACACTGATACTATTCCTAAAACACCAATCCTTGCTAATATCTCTGTGTATTCCACTTGACTCATTACAAAAGACAATGAGCTCTATAATCGCTGAGATTCAGCAATAGAACTGAGTCCTCTTACATTTCTAGAAGTTTCTAGGTGAATTAAGGGTCCTTTGATAAGCATTTGGAGGAAACCATATGACAAAGAGAAAGAGTTTAGGGAGCCTGAATGTACCAACTATCTACTGTTGGCCATGCTTATAGAGTTCTCAAAGTAAGAGGCTCTGTGAGGCTCCAACATTCCCCCTTTGCAAGACCTGTGGGTGGACACTTACACTTCAGAATTGCACCTGAGTTTCCCCAGACACATTAGCACTGATTTGTTGTCCCAACGTGGCTGCACGTTATTGAGTATCCAGAAACAGCCTCACAAGGCAGTGCTGCGTGTGCTGTACCTGCAACCTTACCACTGTCACAGGAAAAAGAAGAAAATCAATTTGTGGTTGGTTCAAGCACCTCACATTATTGGCTTTGGGATTAAGCAAACCACCACAAGGTCCATAATGGACCAATAATTTATTTTTTGAACTCTGAAGTCATTCATTCGACTCTGCTGTCTTAAGAGCCAAAGACTTTAAGAGCTTTGCACCGCTGATGAGAGAATCCTAAGTAATGCCAAAGAGGAAGTGAGTCACGGGGGCAGGGCAGGAGAGTCATTCTTTCATTTCAGTTTTACTATTTGACTTCCTAATAACAATGCTTGCAGTATTCTACAATCCCCAAAATGTTCCTGTCTACAAGACACAGCTGCCAGCAAACCTTGCAGAAAGATTTAAGCTACCAACACTAGAGGTCTGGGGCTCACAACAGTCAAATCTGAGTCTGGAACCCAGGTCTCCTGTTTCTAGTCTTGTGCTCAATCTCATGCTACCCCTGAAACAGATGCAGAGTGGAACCTGGTCAAGTTCTTTCCACCAGTGGATTTCCAAGTATCTTTACAGAGGCACCGTCTTTGTGGAAACCATCCCCTGCAGCCCCACTATGGAGCTGAGTTCCACAGACATGGATAAATTAGTCCCTCAGGCCGATTGAAATCATTCTTCTCTTTGCTCTAGTCTGCAAATCTCCACATAATCAACTGGAGTAACTATGCAGCTCAGAGCTGACGCTCTGACAATTTTTGGATTCAGAGATGGCTTAGCAGCACCTTCCAGAAACACAGATGAACTCCTCAGTGATGCCCCATGGCCCACTGTCAAATGAGGCCCTGGTCACCTGGTAGGACAAATACCCATTCTCTGGGAGGGACCTGATTAAGAACTGGTTATTTCAAATAATACTTAGAAATAGATGCTTCTTTCCAAAAACTACGGGTTAAAAAAATTTTTTAAAGCAATTTTTTTAACCCTGGCTAGTGTAGCTTAGTTGGTTGGGCATCATCCCAACATGCATCAAAAGGTTGCTGGTTCCATTCCTGGTCAGGGCACATGCCCAGATCGTGGGCTGGATCCCCAGTAGGGGGCGTGCAGGAGGCAGCCAATCAATGTTCCATTCTCACACTGATGTTTCCCTTACTCATTTCCTCTCCCTCTAAAAAAATCAGTAAAATATTTAAAAAACTAAAAACATAGTAGAAAAGAAGTGTGGGTGTCTTCCTACTGGCATTTTAAGTAATATTCAGCTTTAGTCTTAGAAATCATGCTTACAAATGAAGCTCCATCGTAAATATTTTTTTAACTCAGACCTACAAAAAATTGCATTCTGCTTGCAAGCATTCTCTGTATCTTCTGAAAGCTTCCATAATTTTGATGACCAAATTAGTCTTCGCACAAAGCACTCATTTTTGCTTCACTACTCTCTTTTAAATACCCTGGTGTTTAGTAACCATACCCTATCATCTCTCCTAATGAAGTATTTTAACATTCTTTTTCAAAAGCTCTGCTTAATCACCGCCTTCGTCTTTTGGTAAAACAGGGCTTCTAACAAACTGGCCTGGAGGGGACAAATGTTGAAATTACCCTTGGGCTTTCTCTACCCCTTCAAAGTTCTCCCAAACTACTTAAAAGGCTCTCGGCCTTGGGGGAAGGATGATAAATTGGATGATTTCGCTCTGTCTCTGTAGCTTGGTATTGCCTTGGTCTAATCCATTTTTGTCTCACTGGGAGCTTGCTTGTTACAACTGGACTCCCTCCCATATTCTGCAGGACCAGCACATTCGTTCACTGGTAAAGTGCCTCAAAGGACCTAAACGGACAGAGGAAGCCCTCCAGCTTCCTTTGGGTTTTTCTCAGGGGCATCTATCTGCACACTGATTCACTCTGGCCTTTTCCTTTCTGCAGCAAAGGCCACATATGCGTTCTTGACTCTAATTCTTCAGAGAACTGGCAACTTCAACATGAATCCCCGAAAGATGCAATTAAAAATAGTCGTCTTACAGGCAAAAGAGAGCAAGATAAAATGTTAACTGAGCAAAGATGCAAAAATGCCATGTATGCTCTGTTTAAACATTTTAAATATCTACACACACATGCAAATCAAAATCACAATGACATACCACTTCCCACTCACTAGGATGACTACTATCAAAAGAAGAAAAAGGAGGAGGAGGAGAACGAAGAAGAAGAAATAATAAGTGTTGGCAAGGATGTAGAGAAACTGGAACCCCTGTGAAAAAGGAGGAGGAGGAGAACGAAGAAGAAGAAATAATAAGTGTTGGCAAGGATGTAGAGAAACTGGAACCCCTGTGCATTTCTGATGGCAGTATAAAATGGTGCAGCCTCCGTGGAAAGTTAAACACAGAATTACCTTGAGATCCAGCAATTACACTTCTAGGTACATACCCAAAAGAACTGAAAGCAGGAATGCACACACCTGTACACCAATGTTTATAGCAGCATTATTCATAATAGCTAAAATGTAGAAACAATCCAAATGTCTAGCAGTAGATGAATGGACAAACATGTGGTACATACACACACAATGGAGAATCATTCAGCCTTTAAAGAGAATGATGTTCTGATACATGCTACAACATGGATGAACCTTGAAGACAGTATGGTAAGTGAAATAAGCAAGTCACAAAGGGACAAATATTGTCTGATTCTACTTATATGAGGTGCCTAAATAGGCAAATTCATAGAGACTGAGTAGTAGAACAGAGGTTTCCAGCCGCTGGGGGAAGGGGGAGAGGTGGAGAGTTACTACTTACTTAATGGGTAGAGAGTTTCAGTTTGAGATGGATTGTGGTGATAACTGCACAACAATGTGAATGTACTAAATGCCACTGAGTTGCACACCTAAAAATAGTTACAATGGTAAATTTTATCTGAGGTATATTCTACCACAACTTAAAAAAAAATGTGGCCAAAAAAATTCTATGTACACAAAGGAAGAGGAAAGGAAAATTACCAAATGAAAGGCAATGGAATAAAAGATGATTTTTCTAAGTTCCAACTGTTGCACAAGAGCTGCTATTATTTTTAACATCCGTTCATGTACTCACACACTCGCTGGTGCACAAAGAAACAGACGGGCAGGTCAAAATAACAGTCCAGGTTCAGTGCGATTCTTGCACCAACTCCACGAGGCACATGCAAGGGGAGTTCCATGGCGGGACAGCAAACGCAGAGGGGAGCAGAGCGAAGGAGGATATACATCATGTGCTGGCATGTTTTCTTCTTTCTGATCTTTTGCCTGGAAAGCCAGCCTTTCAGTCCTATGCCTCGGGGCCCTGGTTATTTTGGCCACATGTGCACAGATTGCAAGAACAATTCTGTGCAAGCACATCCGACAGTCCCCAGGCCTAAGCTGTTGCCTGCCACCCTCTCGGCCCCGGCTCTCTGCACCACACCACGCTGACCAACAGCAAGGCTGTCCCCTGCCCCAACAGTCTAACCGGTCAACAGAGGCAGCTCACAGAAAGCAAGGAGTTTCTGATGGCAGTCTACAACGTGCCAATGACATTCACAGAACTCCCAAACTCTTAAAGTTTCTTATCTGGAGACTTCAGGCACTAATTCAGCACAAACTTCAGTCACCTCTCAATCGCTGGCCTCCAAGAGGCCAAAGAGGGGTATGAATCGTCTGGATTAACAGATAAACTCACGTATTTTCTGTTTAGCTTAAGGAACCTCGCACACATCAGATCTGTGTGTCTGTGCTACCTTATGTTTGCTCAGGCGACTTTGTGCTCCCTAATGAGGCTGGGATGATAAATTGCATGTAGAAGTCAACACAGAACTGTAATTCACTGCAGATACCCACAGAGGACAACCTATACCTGAATTGTTAAGGCTGAACTTCCTATATCTTCAAAAATCCAAGGTGAATTAACATTATTTCAAGTCCCCTTAGAAGCAGGCTGACAATCCGGAAGACATTGGGGCTATTTTCCTGGAACCATGACACAGTCACATGCAGGCCATTCTAATTAATTACCTGAGACACAACTGGTCAATTTTAGGGCTTGTTATGTTGTGTGTGTGTGTGTGTGTGTGTGTGTGTGTGTGTGTGTGTGTTTTAATTCTATTAGCTTATTTGACCCACATTTTCATGGCTTGGCTGTAACACTTGGGAAATTAAAACTTATCCTAATAAGGTATAATTAAAAGTTAAATATAGCAACTAAAATCTAATCTTACTGAAAGTCTCCTCCAAATCAAAGATGTGCCATTGTGTTGGTCTGGCTAGAAATTAGCATGGGCAACGCTAGATTCAGGCACTTACCTCCAACTATGAAGCATTCATAAAGGATGCAGCTGAACAAGGGGAAGAAGTCCACACTGACATACTAGGTTACAGCTCTGGTCTTTCCCTTGACTGTGTGAGAAACTACGAGATGTGATGGAAGCTTTGCCAATCATCTGGCCAGCCCGCTACAGCAAGCATGTGAAACTCGCGGCCCACAACAAATATGTTTGCAGCCCAGCCAATTTAACGATTTGTAAGAAACAAGTAACTTAATTTTTACAACATCCTGTTATACATAATTACTAATAACGAACTACAACGTTTGCTAATGATTGATTACTCTAATCGTGTTGCATTCATTTCCCTTATGCGCCTTACGCGTAGACGCACCATTTCTCTCCACTAATACTAGCAGCAAATATTTAGCAGCCGATTACCACGTCATTAGTCTTGTACTGACTTGTTTGGTGTGCACAACAGGAAATATTTCACTTTCGGAGAACAAGGAAAATAGGTTTATGTGTGTTGCGCTTATTAATTTGTGCAGTTATTCAGTGTCTGGTAAGTTAATGTTCAAGAAAAAATATTAATTTTTATAAAAATGTTCTATTACTTTATGTTAACGATTACTCGTTTATTTCAGCATGTCCCTACTGAAATAAACCTACGTGTCTAAGAAAATTGAAACTTTTGTTTTGTTGCGGCCCACACAAACTTTAACCTTGTTTATTTGGCCCATGTTAGCCTTTGAGCTTGACATGCTTGCTCTACAGTAAGGGCTGAACAAGGGTTCAGGTTTCATACACAAATTAGAAAATGGGTTCATTCTTCATGACAGTTGAAGATAAAATACTAGTCACTATCTACTAGTTACTGTCACTATCTACTAACCTTGCTTCAAGATAAAATACTAGTCACTATCTACTAGTTACTGTCACTACTAACCTTGCTTCAAAAGAGAAGTGAACCATCACTCCTCAAAGTCAATTCCAGAAATAAGGTAAGTACCAAACCCCCTGCTCTGTCCCAAAAGGTGTTCTCCAATCCTCCACCATCCTTCTCCAGCTCTCACAGGTATCCTGATAAGAGGAGAGAACCACTCTGCCTCTTCTCCTATGTATGGTTCAGGAGACCATGTCAATAGTGCCTCTGGGTACCGAGCAGAATGTCTATACAGCTATTCCTCCACTTACTAGTCTCTCAAATAGTTTTGTCATTTTGAAACACCCTCCTCCATCCGTGCTTGGCAGATGCTCCAACAAACACGGTTTTTCCAATGTCCAGGGAAGCTGACACTGAGCATCCATCTCACCTTCACACCAAACTTTAGCCTGGCTGGCAGTCCCTGGAAGGGGCATCTGAATTCAGGTCTTACACTATCTGGATAAAGACCGCTGCTATCGTTGCCCCTGGTGACCACACTCACTGGGGCAGAAGAAGCTGTGGTAAATATTTCTCTGAAGAGTCAATTCACATCAACCGGGTGCCTTTGTTTAAGGAAACAACTTCTTACTAATTTATCTTGAGAATAACTGTTCTCAGAAAGTTGACACTGCTTAAAGGCATCACTATCTCTCTCACCTCTAGAGACTTCTCCATATCACAGAGCCCAAAACTGACTCATTTGGAACAAACTGAATGTCCTTGGAGTAGATACTAAGTATAGCATAGTTAAGAGTGGGAAAAAGATTCTCTTGAACTCAGTATTAGTGGTTTCAATCTTCCATCACTCACCTCAAGAAATAAATAAGTGTGGGCAAGCTCTACGTGACATGTGCCTATATTCTAAGTTGCCCAAATGGAAAACACCTAGTGGGAGAGAACAGATTGCACTGATCACATTTATAGTGACTCAGAGTTTTCAGAAACACCTTTAGGAACCAATATGTAAAGTTAGCCTTCCAACAAGCCTGTGAAGTAAGCTGAGTGTTATTACCCGACTGCACAGATCAGACTGGAAGAGGTGATATAGCTCATCCACAGGTACTCAATGGCTGGATGGTGAACTCAGAGCTTGACAAATCTGTTTTTTGCACAGCCTATGTGCATGACTCAGAGTTTTCAGAAACACCTTTAGGAACCAATATGTAAAGTTAGCCTTCCAACAAGCCTGTGAAGTAAGCTGAGTGTTATTACCCGACTGCACAGATCAGACTGGAAGAGGTGATATAGCTCATCCACAGGTACTCAATGGCTGGATGGTGAACTCAGAGCTTGACAAATCTGTTTTTTGCACAGCCTATGTTGTGTCCAAACAATGAACCTACATGATCCAAAAAGCTCCTCCATCACTAAGAACTGGGTGTTCACATTCACATGATAAATCTCTGGTTATTAAAAAAATAAATAAAAATGACATAACAGAACTGACATAATGCTGCCACTGAGGGACAAGGGTCACACCTCTGCTGTAGCTTTCCTTATCACAGCTGAAAATGACCTCAATATCAGTGGCCTAGAGCACAGCTAAGTCTGTGTTAAGGTATTTTGTACTAGGATTTTATCATATTTTATCTGCTTCAGGCACACATAGCTCAACAATTCCAAGACAAATTCAAGGATCTTGCCACACATTATTTCCATTCATATTGCTCATGTTCCCCTGAAAAACAATTGTAGTTACTAGACACTCGGGAGGCTCTATAACTTCATTAAATGGCTGTAAAAGCATTACAGGCAGCAACCAGAGAGGGAGTATGGCTGAAAGTTAATGTAAGGGTATATGAAACAGAGTAACAACCCTGATTCAACTGAAACAGCTGGAAGAGACTGGTAGAAGGTGGTAGTTTTACAGATTAGAGCTTACCTAAATTGGGCTCAAATCCTGGCCTCAGGTTCAATTGAGCCCAGTCATTCAAATCTCAACTGACAGGCTACTGTGAGCCAGATATCAGGGTGCAAGGGGAAGGAAAGTCTTTGCTATGGAAAAGCTGACAGCCTCCTGGGGACATAGAAAGCATCCATATTTATTTTAGAGTCAACAAATCAGCAGTGGGGATGTCCACTTTTTTTTTCCAATCACAGTTAACACTCGATATTATTTTGTATTACTTTCAGATGTACAGCAGAGTGGTTAGGACAATTATATACTTTACAAAGTGTCCCTCCTGATATTCCCAGTACCCACCTGGCACCATACATAGTCATTATGATATTGTTAACTATAGTTTCTATGCCGTAGGGGATGTTCCCTTCTGCCTGGAGCATCTCCAAGAGCAGGTGAACTGGGCAAGAGCTTTGATGAAATTTACAAGCAATTTCAGTCAATAAAAACATGGGAGGGACTTAAACAGGAAATAAACACAAAATCATTCCATTGCCAATGGGGTTAAAAATCATGAACTTTTCCAAATGAAAGCAGTGTACAAAAAGAAAGAGGGAAAAAGAAGAGTCTTTATTAGCCTGCAGTAAGTCAAGGATGCGCCCTGTAATCTCTGGGATAAACACTAAGAGTAAAAGAATTAACAAGTCAATAAAACAGGAAAAATGGAATCACTTTTTGCTTAACCCAAAAGAAGTCAAGAAGGAAAAGAAAGAACATAAAACAGGCAGGTCAAGTGGAAAACAAGTTGTAAGTTGGTAGATAAAAACTCAAATATGTTAGAAATCACATAAAAAGGTAAATGGATCAACTACTCCAATTAAAATAATGGATAAAAGCATAGGGAGGGAAGGACGCCAGTACATTACAACAAACATGAAAGAGGGTTAAAGCCTTCGCTTGGGTCTGCCTTCTTGCCCATAATGAGGAGCCTGCCAAGTCTAGCAGGATCCTGTGTGCATCAGTATCCCCATCTTTCACAATTCACTTGTTCGCCTCCATGCACTGTCAGGAAAGCAAATCACTTCATTGGAAAAGGCCTTAGAAAACTCTGCTGTCTTGCTGATTCTCCATTGAGAAAGCCCTGTTTCTCCCTGCTAGGAATAATTCATTTAGTGCATCCTTGCATATGCATATTAAACCCTGCATTGTCTCTCGATTATCACATTGTTTTATTGGAAACTGCCTAACGAACTGTATGGTGGACACCACTAATCATGGACAGGGATTCCTTTTTTCCTGCCCACATTCCTGGCCCCATCTTTCTCCCCTCCCCACTCCACCCCCAAGTCCCAGCCTCCAAGTACCAGGCTCCATTAGTACAGTAATAAAACCACCACTGTTTGGTTAGCAGTAATGAGTTTTAAACGTATCAATGGAGTGTTTCATGGAGAAAGGCTATTGTTAGAGGCAGCAAACTTCCCCAGCATCAATCAACTACAGTAGATTGTGGCAGCCTTTTTTAAAGCATGTCAGGAATGCAATGAAAAACAGCACAATCCATGCTCCTCAAGGACAACCCAATGTGGCTCAGACAATCAAACAAAATGGCCAGTGACTAGATACACTCATTTCTATAGACGCTGGCTCTATTGTAGCCTTGTCTTAAAATCTGGTGTAATTATTGTCCTAGTACTGAGAGGTAGGGTTTCTGTTGCTGCCTGCTAACCCCTGAAAATATCAGTCACCTTGACTTCCCCACAGTCCCTTCTATAAAGATATTCTTTATTCCTTGGTATCTGTTAACTTAGAAAGATAGAGAAGAGAAGAAGGGAGGAAGGGAGGGAAATTTGTTCTCAGTTCTCTGACTACTGGGTTCAAGGACAGAATTGGGGGGAGAGGGTAGTTAATTAACCTTTCTGTGTCTCCATTTCCTCATCAGGTTTATATGAAATCACTGTTATTCAACTATTTTTGACTTATAACAATAGCAAGTTCATATGGTTCAAACTAATGACAATAGAAACACTTGATTACTTGGTTAAGGTAAGATAGGGAAATAAGCTGCCATTTCAGGTTAGCTTTCTGATCATCTTCTTAAGAGATAAATTTCTTCACTTTAAAAAATGCATTTTTCTTTAATACAGGTACTAGCTAAAGAAGTATTTTGGTAAGTTCATGCTTTGATCAATCCAAATTTCTCCATTTTTCTCTACCAAAGGTCTCTCTGCTTTTTTGTTTTGTCTAATAGTAGGTGGAAAGGCATTCCTCACCTATGGATAACAAAATACTAGGAAGACTATATCCTGTCCCTTCCCTGCAGATGAAAACAACTTCAATATCATTACCAAGACCAGTCAAGGGTCTGCCTTCTGCCTTCTGCACAGAAAGCAATAAGGAGAAAGAAAAGGGGAATAGAAACACATCAATAGTGTGGAGAAGTCAGAAAATGAGGAAGAGAAAGAAAAAGTGATAGAGGAAATGGACAGGCTTCTATTTTCCCATGACAGCCTTTAATTCTTTTTATATTTGTCACTACTGAATCTGTCAGAAATGCTTGCTATAAAATTGCGGCTTCTTGATAAGAGATTAAATATCTAACCATCTAGACACAAAATTAATATGTACCAGACTAGAACTGAAAATTCTTTCCTATTTTCCTCTGTCCCACATGAATTTTATTGTCTTTAGAAAGACAGGTGTCTTTTATTAATAGAGGCACTAAAAATAAGTTAGTCTAGGAAAAAGTTAAAATTGAAATCAATTCAACAGGAGACTGGCATACATTTTCTTCCTAATTTTAACTGTATGGAGACATAGAAGGTAAGAAGAAACATAAAAATGAAGAGGAGAAAAGATGATCAGAAAGAGCACTCATACAAGAATCACATGTCCAATGCAAACTGCCCCGTCTCCCTTCTCTTCTCCTCTGGAGGAAAAGTCTCTTTTGTTATCCTTTCTGTGCCTTATTAAGCTTATGAAAACAATACACAAGGACAGCCTTCACAGGGCCAAGTGCCACCTGCCACGACGAGCTCAAAGACAATACAAAACAGCAAGAACCAGTCTCATTTATGCAGGTTCCACAAAGAAAGAATTTAATGAGTGAAAACACAGTCAAGGCAATGTGCTTTCTCAGTTAGCCTTCAAGCTGATGAAGAATTACTAGGTACAAAAATCTTAGAAAGGACGAGATTAACACCCTCCCCCTCCCTCACTAAAAAAAAGAAAACATGACTATGTGACCTAGTGTTTGACTTTCAAATGACACTTGGGGTACTTTTATGATCTCAGCTGTGGGGCCACCATAATGGGGTCATCTCTTCTGAGCACTGGGGCTAGCACACATCCTGCCCACTTGAAATGTTCAATGGGAATTAACTATAAGCTCAATTGAAAGCTCAAAGTCCAAAGGGTACAAAGGTTATCTCGTGACATCAAATGTGCTCAGCTCCCTAAGAGTTTGGTCACACAGGAGTCATTCAAGTGAAATATGCTGTTCAGGGTGCTAGGAATTTGCTGAGATTTAATGGGAGTGGAATGGAGGTAAGCTGGAGACGGACAACGCCAAGCCCTAGCTGGTAAACAAATGACTAGGCCCCAGTATATGAGGTAAGCTATAATCCTACTTAAGGTAATGAAGGAAAATAGCTGGCTGGCCCTGTCCTTCACCCAAAGTAGGTTAAACATAACAAGGGCCTCTTAGGAAGAGGGAGAACGTGAATTTGAAGGCTGACTTCATATCTGTATTCTCTCTCCAGAAGAGTCTTGTCAATGAAATGAATGGATAATATCAGCAAAGGTGGGTTACCCACAAATTCTTAAAGAAAGTGGTGTATTTGTCTTGAACAAACATCTACCATTCTTCCAACATTCTTCTTCCACTAGTGGCATGTAAAATACTCACCACTTCACTGACACATACACACCCAAATACACAACCAATTATGCCCACTATTTGTTCAAGCTTCACATAATTTCACTTTCCCTTCCCAGAATTTTGCTCTTTCCTCAACTCATATCAAAAATTTACTTGCCTATACCTAATTCTCTTAGGACAGTATATTTGGCCAACTAGCCCTTAGGAAAGGTAATGCAAACTAACCCAGGATTTCACATAGTTTTCCTAACAGGAAATTCTTGCTAGAGGTGAGGAGAGAGGGAAAGGATCATGTTTCTTTAAAGGGAGTGTTTCTCTATGTAATCCAAAGACCATAGGGATAGGAGTGGTAGCTTCTCCTTCTTTAACCAGAGCTAGTTAACAGCTACCGGTACACTGGATGATTTTGTAGCAAGCAGGTGGAGGATATAATTTTGGACAAAGGGCACAACTATACCTCTGGACAGCTAGACAGCTGCCTATAAGGCCACACTGCTCACAACATTAATATTCTTTCCTAAGGAGAGCTGATTATAATCAAGTAAATTTTTTATTGAGTTCACTTTTTCACCCAGAAAAATAAGAACCTTGCATGAAGGGAATAAAAACACTTAATGATTCACAGTGAATAAACACACACACACACACACACACACACACACACACACACACCAAAAACATTAATGCACAGAGATGAGGGAGGAGAAATGGTGTTCAACCAGGCGTGGGCCCCATGACAGCTGTACTGAAATCATAATCCCTAAGGCAAGATTTAGTCAGCATTCCTCCAGTCAGTGAGAAATCTTATCAGCTACATGTTGCTGATCAGGCCTAAGAATCCTGGGGCCTTGACAATCACTTTCAGAATGCTACATCCACTCGGTATTAACCGACAAGAGCTGGCTCTCCTGGTGGTTCTGACCGGCTAATCTGGAGTAGTCAGCATAAGTGTGGTCCTTCCCAGGGAGGACCTTGCCAATCAGTGACTATCACTGTCCTGTGCCAATGAGACAACCACCGTATCATTAGCCAAATCAGAGGCCAACAGGATGGCATGATGTTTGAACTTGGCTCCACTGGGAATGGGCATTGGTCTGCTGCTAGCGTCAATGCCCCCGTGTGACAGGAGTTTGGAACAAAAGCACTGTGCTCACAACCTGTGTTCCATGTTGACAGTGAGCACTTGACATAATAGCTGTTTTCTGAAAGATGAAATTAACACTATTGGCTGTTTTCTAGGAAAAGGAGCCCATAAACAGGACTGAGACAGAACCTCATTGTTTATTCTTCCTACCCCATTCACTAGCACTAAGGTCTTCCTTTTTCTCCAGAATTGTAATTTGAAAATCATATTTTTTCTTCTCATTTTGCCTTCAGCTCACATACCTAGTCTGTTACTAAATATTGTGACTTCTGTCTCTTGAAATATTTCTCTGGTTTCATTAGTCTTTATTTTAATAACCTTGACTTCATCGCATTACATCATGGTGTCAAATCCCAGCTCCAGTACTTACTATATGGCCCTGGGCAAATTATTTACTCCTCTAAGCTACCATCTGAAAATGATCATTGTGGGGATTAAATAGGGTAAAGTATATAAAGTGTGTAGCACATACCAAGTCCTCAAGCAAGTATTAGTATCATCACCAGCACAGTCATAAACTAGGTCTTGATCACTATGTCTTCTCTACTCAGAGTCACTGTTAGCACCATCAACTTCATTTGACTCTCTCGATTATATCCCAAATCAAATAGGAAGCTTATACCACAAATCGTATAAAACCCTCCACCACCACCACTGCCTTCCCATGACCTCCATCACACTCCTGTCCTTAACTTCCTCCACAGTCAGGAAAACTTACTCTCTGTTCTTCACCTCTTTTTTGTGCTCCTAAAAAATACACTCTGACCACAGTTTAGTTCAGGATAGGAACCATGATTTTACTTCCTTTCTCCACTTCCTCACTCAAAAAAAACAAACAAAACCCAAAACCAACAAAACACATTACCATATATAAAGAACTAATAAAAATGCTCTAACCGGTTTGGCTCAGTGGATAGTGCATCGGCCTGTGGACTGAAAGGTCCCAGGTTCGATTCCGGATAAGGGCATATACCTTGGTTGTGGGCACATCCCCAGTGGGAGGTGTGCAGGAGGCAGCTGATCTATGTTTCTCTCTCATCAATGTTTCTAACTCTCTATCCCTCTCCCTTCCTCTCTTTGAAAAATCAATAAAATATATTTTTTAAAAGAATAAATAAATTGTATTATATCACCTTAATACTAAAACTGGATTTTCCTTATCCTCCACACAGAGTGAACTTAGCCTCATGCAAGGCCGTTGGATTTGGACAGAAAACAGCTAATTATTTGGCATATTCATACTCTGATTTCCTTGCAGCATCTTACTATCGTGTTACATTAATGAAGTAAGAGGTAAGAAAGCACAGGAACGACCTCCCAGTATTCCATCAAAGGCTCTTAACTTACGACTTTAAAAGCCTGAGAAGGACTTTATGAAGCCAACTGTATACCCTTCCTCTCTTAACTAGTCAACTTCCAATTTTTTTTTAAAGCATGTACTAAGGATTCATGCTTTAGACATCAATGCACAGCAATCATTCACCCAGGTCTGGCATTCAGAACTAACTATTTCAGAACACCACAAAACTCATAATTCCTGAATTTCACTTGATTGCTGACTGATATCGTCTAAAGCTTGGGAAACAAACAGGAGAAGAATACTAAGCCAGCAGTTTCCCAGTAAATGTGAAGCTCCATATACTGTCATGTCAATTTGCACTCCCCAGAGATTTAAAATTCATAAGCATTTTAGAAATCAATTGGCAAAGCCTACTCACTCATCCTAAGAAACACAATGCAACAAAGACACAGGTGAGAACATTAATCTATGATGAAACATAGACTGTTTAAAGTACATAAAAAAGACCTAAGTGCTACATATTATAACCTAGCACAAATATGCACTGTCTTTCAATTATTCTACAAGCAGAAGGTAATCCAAGGCTCTTTAAGTAACTTTCAAATATGTACCTCATTCAGAGTTGGAGCAACAGGATTAATCCACTTACCAACCCCTGTTCCTAACCACCGCCCATCCTCATGTCATTCAGAGACGGAAGAGTGACTTTCCAACCCAAGTTACTGACTCTAACTCTCACCCTTATAAACAGATCCCTCAGGCCCCCCAAAACACTGAACATGTTGACAGTGCTACAGGGGCCGTAGTCATCTGTAGTTTCTTTCATCTACTGAGGACCTACTGTGCTCCAAGTACTGCACTGGTGATTTCTTCTTACTCGTCATGGTGATAAATTTTCTCTGCCTAGGAGGACCATTTCTCCCAGGATGTTGAAGGAAAGGGAAGATAAAGAGATTGCTTCTAATAGATAAAACAGACAAAGGAGGATGACCCAATCCATAGAAAGTGTAATGTTAGTGGCTTCTGAACACAGGGAAGAGATGACAGTGGCAGGAGCCAATGGGGTCAATGTGGCAGACAAAAATTCAACATGGGAAGAAACAGGTTCCTCGCCATTTAATGCGGTGGCCACTATCTGGCTCCTGGGCCACAATTCAGCAGAAGAAAAGCTTTGGGGACTTTTCCAGTGAACAGGGAATTGTGAGGGAGGACGGAAGACATGAAGAAAAGAGACTGATTTCCATGCAAGCTCAATCCAGCTCCCTGAAGAGAGGCCCTGCCAGGAGTCAGCCTGCAAAGCTGGGCAACTCTCCACCCTGCCCTAGGCTGCGGGAGTTTTCTCCTGAACTACTGGGTGGGGAAAAGGAATGGGCATTAAAAAAAAAAAAAAAAGGAATCTGATAACATTAAACATTCAGTACATGGCATTTAGGGGAAATGACATACTCTACCTTTAGGCAGGGGGAAAAAAGTAGAGAGAGAAAATGAAAGAAACATTTTAGGTTTTTATTAATTAAACATCAACGTAAGTATAATGGCGGCCACACGTTAATCACATTACCTATTATGTGCTCAGCACTGCAAGTTTAATGTACTCTATCTTTTAAAATATCTTTTTATTGATTTTAGAGACAGTGGCAGGGAGAGGGAGAGAGATAAAGAAACATCAATGGTTGAAATATGGATCGTCTACCTCCTCCACGTTCCCTATTGGGGATTGTGCCCGCAACCGAACCGGCAACCTCTCAGTAGATGGGATGACTCTCAACCAACTGAGCCACACTGGCCAGGGCATGACACTTCTAATGTCACACCAGCCCAGTGTGGCAAATAATAGCTTCCCCACATTTTAAGGTGAGGAAACTGATGCCTAGAGAACTTAATTTTTTGTGTGTCCAAGGTTACAAAGTGATAGAGCCAGTATAAATAAGTCTTAGTGGCTCAGAAGCCTCTGCCTTTTTTTTTTTTAACTCTTTCGGTTCGTCGCATTTGCTACCTTGAAATCAGTAACAAAAATGTTTCCATTGCCCTAGTTGATTTGGCTCAGTGGATAGAGCATCAGCCTGCAGACCAAAGGATCCCAGGTTCGATTCCTGTCAAGGGTACATGCCCGGGTTGCAGGCTCAATCCCCAGTCCGGGGTGTGCAGGAGGCAGCCAATCAATGATTTTCTCTCATCACTGATGTTTCTATCTCTTTCTCCTTCTTCCTTCCTCTCTGAAATCAATAAAAATATATTTTTAAACAAATGTTTCCATTATGGTCCTATGCCAGGCACTACAGAGCAATGAAAAAGAAGAAAACAATGAACTTCTAATCAGTAAGAAAATAAGGTAAAGGAAACATCTCAGATTTAAAATGGGGCAGTATGTGCGTGGCACCTGCAAGGTAATATGGTGAAAAGTACAAACCCTGAAGTCAGAAAGACTTGGGCTTGAGATCCCACCTAAGCCAGTAATATGATTCAGGACAACTTACCTACATTTTAGGACTCCGGTTTCTCATGTGTGAAATGGGGCTCATGACAGCAAGAGCAATGATTCAATTTCTAACACCATGCAGACAAAAGACTACACTGCCATCACCAAAGTCAGAATCGAAAAGAAGTGTGGGCTATACAAGGAACTGAGATTGCCATCTTCCTGGAATGTGCCAAATATCTTCAACTACAGCAGGTAAGACACCTGAAAGGGTAAATAAAATGATGGGTCCGTAACTCCCACACACTCTCCATTTAATGCAGAGGTCACCATCTGGCTCCTGGGCCATAATTCTTTCTCCTCTTCCCGTGGTTCTTCTCTCAAGTTTAACACTAACTCTAACCTAACAGAGGTCTAATGTTTGCGCAATAGCAAGCTTACTCTCTATCTCCCCTCACTCAGAAGGCTAATGAACACAGCAGATAAACTTTGGGAGCTGAGGTAGCCCCCTCCTTGACAAGAAAAACAGCATTCATGTAAATAACATGAAACTCGCATTCGATAACACTGACATTAAATAAGGACTTATCCACATTGCAGACATTCGGTATCACTGTGGGAAAGATGTACAACATGCATTAAAACAAATATAAGCTTGAAATGACAGAAGAAAGAGTCAAATCCAGCCCCCTTCCGAGTAAAGTCCCAAGAGATGACTTGCTCAAAATTTGTCTTGAGGGTAAACTGGGACAAAACATCCTGATTCTCAGAACAGTTCTCACTCTTCTACATCCCCTTAGCTTCTAACAACTTAATGGATGATATCATCTATTCTTCAAGACTTTAGTATATTATCTGTAGTTTTAAACATCCACTGATACCAGTATCATTCTACAGAAACAGAACTTCTAATTGGACAGCCAAATTAAATGTTCACAATCCCACTACAAACCAAAGTCAACATCACAGAACCAGGAATCAGGAGACTCAGGTACTAGTTAGTCTTGATAATCACTGACCAGTTTTGGGGTCCCAAATCACTTTACTTCAACTGGACCTTTGTTTCTAGAACCATGAAAAGGAGTTGGGCCAGACGGTCTTCAAAATCCTTCCCATATTCGGAAGGAGACTTGACTTGGGGTGGTGAACACACAATACATATACAAGACGATGTATTATAGAATTGTACCCCTGAAACCTATATAATTTTATTAACCAATGTCATCTTAATAAATTCAATTTAAGAAATCCTTCCCATATCTAAAGATCTCAAATTCTCAATCTGGCACACACCGTAGACACGGGGAATTCCAACATGTTCATTAAAAAAAAATCACAAGACATCATTTAAGGAAAACTGTGTGTCAAAGCAATGCTTATTTGGGCAATTTCCACACAGGTAAGCTTTGTATTTTCCAAAGGCAAACAGTTACTTCCATTTCTCCTGAACAAGGACAGGATGTTGGGAACACAAGTCATTCTGTTGACATTCTAGGTACCGGTCAGTGAGGGGACAGGAACCAGATCAGCTTCTTAGAAAGAACAGAAGAAAAACATGTTCCAGAAAAACCAGAAAGGGAGATGCTTTGAATGTCAGAAGAATCTTTGCCTCCAAGCCCTTTCTAATTCAGCCTTCTAATTAGTAATGATACCCAACCTCCTTTTGATGAAAGGAGTGAAAATAACTTATTTCTAGATGCTCTGGGAAAAGCAGCTGCCTAATACCAGCAAGACCACCAACAATTTACTCCTCAGCATCTGTTCCCAAGCACTTATCCTTTCTCCCTGACATTTCAGAATATAAATGTGCCTTCACCAACGTTCTCTTCAGAGGCAGGAATGAACAACGACCAGCAAGAACCCCCAACAGGTTTTAAGAATGAAAGAAGAAAAGATGAGCAACAGCCGCTGGACTCAGCGCTCTGGGCGTGTCTTGCAGAAGGCCTGCCTATCTTGCCATGCCTAAACTAGTTTCTTAGAGAAGCATCAACATGGGATGTTCACATTTCAAGTTATTTTGGAACAGGGGTTATAAAATGTCACAAGTGACCTGCTCATTCTGCTCTTCTCAAAAAAATTTAATATGTACATGAAACATATTCTTATGTTTATGAATTATCCCTGCAAACCCTCTAGGACAGTGGCTGGCCACACCCTAACTGTCCACCTTTGCTCTATTTAATGCTACCACCACATCACTGTTTAGTCCAAGAGAACTCACAGATGAATTATCCAAAGATAATTCCTCTGAATCCCTTCCCTAAACCTGAATTCTATGTAGTTTCCAACATGTATTCACTCATTCACTCATCCCTCATTAGCAATCTAATGACACGAGTACTTAATTACAAATAAAAGAGATCATTTTAAAGGTTGAGGTAACTGGAAGAAAAAGGAAATGACACCATCCTCATAGTTTATTTATCTTCTGTCATTATTTTTTCTATTTACATTCAGTTTGGTTTCCACTTTCTCCATTACTTACTTCTCAGCAGACGTTAAGTACCTGTGAGTCGATGTTAAGTGTGGTGAGAAGATATAATTAATTTTTAAAAAAAGTTTATGTAGGAAAGGAGAAGCTTGTCAATTAATATACATGAAATGGCCCAAGTCGGTTTTGCTCAGTGGATAGGGCGTCAGCCTGTGGACCAAAGGGTCCCAGGTTCAATTCTGATCAAGAGCACGTACCTCGGTTGCAAGCTCCTCCCCGGCCCAGTCCCTGGTCAAGGCTTGTGCAGGAGGTAACCAATCGATGTGTTTCTCTCACATCGATATTTCTGTCTTTCCCTCTCTCTTCCACTCTCTCTAAAAAAAAAATCAATGGAATAATAGCCTCAGGTGAAGATTAAAATATATATATATATATGAAATGGGTCAAACAGATGATGAAATGCAGTGTTGGAGTTGCATTCATTGAACAACCATTGGTTCAGTCAATAAGCATGTACCAGAGCTGTGGGAAGGCCCAGAGGTGGAAGTCTGAAGATGTGCTACAATGTCAATAAGTGGGCATGGACTGATAACTACTATGTGTGAAGCCCTTTTACATTTATTGGATTTTTACAACTCTCTTAGCTAAAGACCTGTGGTATATTTATTTTAGAGAAAACAGAACCACAAAGTCAACTGCTCAGCTGAGATGAGAACAAAGCCTTAGCATTCAGCCACCAAGCATGTGATCTGTCACTACTTCACACAGGGCAGAAAGCATTACCAAGGCACATAAAAAATCAATCAAAGAGGAACTTGTATTGTGGGAAAGTTAGGAAGAGCTTCTAAAAACTAAACAAAACAAAACAAGACTGAGGGTATGCTACAGGGACACAGGGGCCAACAGAAGAGCTTGCAATGGCCAAAGCTGGAACGATTTGAACAATGAGGTAAAGTAGTGTTGGATTACAGCCCAAAGAATAAATATCCAGGAATCCATACTAATATAAAGAAATTATAGAATAAATAAATGGCGGGTGGGGCAAATCTCTCATGCAGAAGAATTCCAAATAATGTATGTAGATGCGCCACCCTCAAGGTAGTAGGGCTTAACCCCTCACTCCTTCGGGTTGCTGCTTATAGCGACTTCCTTCCAGGTGCGGTATGCAAAGGGAGAATGGGAGGACGTGCGTGTGTGTTTGTGTTCGTGTGTGTGTGTGTGTGTGTGTGTGTGTGTGTGTGAGTGAGAGAGAGAGAGAGAGAGAGAGAGAGAAACAGAGAGACACAGTTTACTGCAGAGAAACTTAGCAAATACTACCTCAGCCAAGTGATCAAGGTCAACATCAACAGTGGCAAATTAGGTTAAAAGTATGCACCCTTGAATCTGATGTGATGAAAATGGCACTTTACCTTAGCAGTCTTCCTCTCAAAAACCAATAACCTTGGCCTACTCAATCAGAGAAAAACATAAGACAAATCCTAACTGAGGGGCATTCTACAAAGTAGCTGATCAGTGCTTCTCAGAACTGTCAAGGTTATCAAAAACAAGGAAAGTCTGAGAAGTTCTCAGAGCCAAAGGAGTGTAAGGAGACATGGTGACTCAATGTACTGTGGTATTCTGGATGGGATCCTGAAAAAAACTGCATTAGGTGAAAACTAAGAAAATCCTAACAAAGTATGGACTTTAGTTAATAATGTCTCAATACTGGTTCATTAATTGTGGCAATTGTGCCACACCAAGGAAGGATGTCAGTAGGAGAAACTAGTTGCAGAGTATATGGGAATTCTCTATACTCTCTTCTCAATTTTGTTATAAATCTAAAACTCTTCTACAATAAGAACTTTATTTCAAAAAAAAATCAAAGAGGGAAGAATGAGAGGCAGTGTGCTATGGAACACAGATGGATGAACTTGGCCAAATTCACTTTGGCAGCAACTGCCAATCGAAACTAGTTGCAGAGTATATGGGAATTCTCTATACTCTCTTCTCAATTTTGTTATAAATCTAAAACTCTTCTACAATAAGAACTTTATTTCAAAAAAAATCAAAGAAGGAAGAATGAGAGGCAGTGTGCAATGGAACACAGATGGATAAACTTGGCCAAATTCACTTTGGCAGCAACTGCCAATCTTCATCCCTTTCTACCTCCCACTATCTTATCATCAAGGAAAAGAAACATAACCCAAGGTCTCCAAGGCAGAACTCTACTGGGGTCTAAATGTGCTTCACACTCGTAGGATAGTCCAGATCTTACTCAGTAGTCAAAGGTGTCATAGGCACTTTTTGCTCTTTTCAAAGAGAGAAAGGACCCCCCAGAGCATGCTCCTCAAAAACTCCACTTGGAATGAAGGGACTCTGTCTCGGCTGCATAGGCCTCCACCCGGCCTCTGACTACAACCACACATCCTTTATCTCTGCTTTTGTTTCACCTCTAGTTATGAGCACAACTCTTAGCATTTGCAAGCTTTTAAAAGATTAAACGCAACTGAAACTACTTAGAAATAGTTCTCTTTTTCCTGTGTGCTTCTCATTTCTGGCAATTTCTCCAGCCCTATGAATAGCTTAGTAGGCCAAACTGACCACAGTAATCACTTCTTCATCAAGCACCTGTCAGAAATCAATTTGAGATTCAAAGGCAAGAGGGCAGCACCTGGAGAACTCCAGGGAGGGGGAGGGACATCCTCCCTCTGCTGACCAAACAGGCACACCGCAATCCACAGCCGCAATCCACAGCCAACCTGAAAATAAGGTTCCAAATGAAAACGGGAACACTCCTGACTCCGTCTCAAACGTGGTCTTTGACATCTTGCACAGATGTAAGCTCATGCTTTTTTGCCTCCCAGAACCATTTCTACTCTTTCAAAATCAAAAGGGATTTCAATTCAACTCAAATAATTCATCTACCAGGTGAAAAGACGCCATGGTAAGTACGCAGAAACTGCTGGACCAGAGTACACTTCTTATGTCCACTCATTTGGTGGAGGGAGGTATTCAACAGGAACTATTAGGGAATTCTATTAGGACACACCTATTTTCTTCTATATGACACATTTAAATGAATGGTTTTTCCTAAAAACATGAAAGGGACTTCTGTAAAATAATACTCCTTTTGAAACCAATAAATTCCCTAAACTTCCAGAGTTTACTCCACCCACACTGATGTCCACAAGTGCAGTCACTTCACAGGCACAGGCCCGTGGGGAGCTGAAGTGAAACAGCCCTGCAAGTCCACGCCTCCTCTCCAGCCCAGAAAACCGCTTCACAGCATCATTTCCAATGTTTTCCGGCTGTAACTTTGAGAACTGAGCCACAAAAATACACTTGCAGCCAAATAAAGGTTCAAACCTTCCCCTGGAGGGAAATTCGTGAAAAAAAGCAAAGAAAATGTCAACATCATAACTTATAAAGCAGTTCTCAAGTTTGGTTGATTCTGTACCCCAGGGCACATTTGGCAATGTACACAGACATTTTTGATTGTCACCACTGGGAAGACAGAATGCTGCCCAAGGTTACCCCCTGGCATCTCGTGGGTAGAACCCAGGGATGCTGCTAAACATCCTACAATGTACAACGTGCAGGACAGCCAGCCACAACATAAGTTATCTGGCCCCAAATGTCAAACTAGCACTGGGGTTAAGAAACCTTGTTCTAAAGCACGAGCATGCGCGCGCGCGCGCACACACACATTTTTCTACAGTTTTCTTCAAGTGTGTGTGTGTAAGTTACACTTTCAATTTTCAACTTCAACTTTCACTCCTCTTTGTATCTTCCTTCTGTCCCTGAAAATCTATGCTTTGCTGGCAAAGTCCTGTCTCCTGCCCTCTGCCCTTGAATATTTACATGACCTCTGCTTTCTCATCCACCTTCCATCTACTGCCATCTCTAACTTCTGCCCAAGATGTCTAATTTTATAATGGATTACTTGCCACGACTGACCTCAAACTAGACTCATCACAACAAAATTCATCACCAGTGTCTCCAAGCCAACTCCTCACTGCCTGCCCTCCAGGAAATGTCACTTTGCCCGTGTCCAGGGTTCAAAACTTCAGAGCCACTTTTCACTTTATTCCTCCCACCTATTCGCACACAGTTGCTCAGCACTGCACACCCAGTACCTAGCACTTTGCCTGCCACACAGAACTCATGCAAATATCTATTAAATGAAAAAACATATTATTAAAAATATGAAAGTCACTTTTTTACTCCTTCCTTATCTCCCATCCTCCAATTCAAATCAGTAACAAAGACTTGGAAATTCCATCTCCAGACATAAAGGCACCAACTCAATGCCCTGCCTAGAACATCAAAACCATCTCATCCATCCTATAAATGCCAGATCCATCTTCCTCAAACATAATCCCCATTTTGTCACTATTTTCCCCTCCCTACCTGCTCCCCCCCCGCCCCCGCCAAGAAAAAAAAAAAACACAAAAAACTTTCAACATCCTATCAGAGTCTTCCAGTCCAAACCTGACACTGACATTTAGGATTTTATGTTTTCACCACCACCTCTTCAAGCTACCTGTCCAGCCTTTTGTCTCCTACTTGTTGTCAATTCTACGAAGAGAACATTTAATAAGTTGCTGGCACTCATGTCCAGGATCTCCAGCATCTATTAAAAAGACACAGTAGAAACCATCCTTGGCTCACAGGATCCTCTAGGCTCCCCTTACAACCACGGCTTCAAACATTTTCACTCGTGTCCTGTGTTGCCACTTTCCACTCCTCTACCCTTCAGATCCACAGTTTCGTTTGGCATAGTCACCTGGCTTATGCTTTGACTTTTCTCTAAAAATATTCAGGCTCCCACACTGCCACACCACAGCCTTAGGCAGGGGAAGCCTTGTTCCCAAACCCCATCTCAGGTCTGGGATCCCAGCACCAGTTTGAGGGGGCTGCTTCTGGATTAGTTATCACACACCCAGAAAGCCAGCTAAGCTGTCTGCTGCCCCTGGGCACCACCGAGCTTTCCTTCCTATGTGGCATCACAGTCTTCTCCATTTGGCCCTGTCTCTAGCTCTCCAGAGCATACCCATTCCTTCTACACCCAGCTTAAATGACGCCTTCTTCCCAAAGCCGTTCCTAATTTCTCCACCCAAAACAATCAGAACTGCCTTCTCTTCTAAATCATCTGGTCACTTTTACCCTTTGTTTAAAACTTGAGATAGAATTGACACATAACATTATATTCGTTTCAGGTGTACAATCATGGTTTGATATTTGTATATATTGCAAAATGATCACATCAAGTCTGGTTTAACATCCATCACCAAACAGTCACAAAATTTTTCCCTGTGATGAAATGTTTATGTTCTAGTCTCTTAGCAACTTTCTTTTCTCTTTATTTAGGAAGGGAGGAAGGGAGAGAGGGAGAGAGGAAGAGAGGAGTGAGAGAGAAAAAAACCACTGATTGGTTGCTCCATTTATTTATGCATTTATTGGTTGATTCGTGTATGTGCCTTGAATGGGAATCAAACCTGCATATATCGGGACAACACTCTAACCAACTAACTAAGCTACTCAGCCAGGGCTCACTCTTTTTTAGAATAAATATTACCATACTGTGCCTTGATTTACATTCATCACTTTACTCTTTTGCTTGAGTCAACTCCGTCACTATTAGCTGTGTGATCTCAGACAAATTAATTCTCTATGCTCTTTCTTCACCTAGAAACTGGGGATAATAATGATGCATATCTCACAGCCATGTAGAGAAGATTCAACTTGATAAACTTGCACATGGCTTAAGAGTACCTGGGCATGTAAATGCTGCCTATCATTCATGTTTTATTCCTCCCAGTGCTTAGAAAAGTTTTGCATATTAATTGCTCAAAAAAATCAGTTGAATGTTAATTTAGTCATCCAAAAGTATATTAAGTTCTAGCAGGAAAAAAAACTAGCATTTCTTGAGGATGACCTACCCCGTGTACTATGCATAGTAGTAAGCACTTTACCTCCTATGTAAATTTTAGTTCTCACACCTCTCTGAACTAGACATTATTCCTATTTTACAGATAAGCATCAGAGAAATTGAGTATTTTGCCTAAAGTCACTAGTCTGACTACAAATGCCATATTCTTTCCACTCAGCCCACTGCCTCCATAATGTGGAGTTTTCCTATTCACAGGCCCCACATTAAGGTAGCCCAGGGATACAAGAGTGAATAAAGACTAGCTCCCCTCTGGCAACTCCCAGGCCAAAGGACAAACAGGCAGGCTTTTCACCAACGCCAGCTCTCAGGGAACTGTGACAAGGAAAGGAAATGTTTACAGATGTTGTATTGTGGCCACTTTTCTCCGCAGACCTTATCCTGATGGATGGAAGGACTACCAGGAGGAAGAGAGGGAGAAAAGAGGAGGGAAGGGAGAGAAGAGGAACAACAAGCTGCCTGTCCTGGCCAGGAAACTCCCTGAGGTTCCCAGCCTGGAAGTGTTTGACGTCTCAGTTTACTTATTTTCTTATATGGTACTAAGAAATTCAACGTCGCTTTTAATGTTTGTTTTTTTCCTGGAAAGTTCAAGTACTATTCCAGCAGGTAATTCTGACATCCAAAAACCCAACTGGGCTCCAATAGTTAAAGACAAAGAAGCTGAATTATCCAGATAACTTCCCTAAATCTCCCCCTACATACTGCTCATCTGGTTTTCTTCCAAATTATCCAGGTGAACCATCTGTGCTTGTGATTTTTAAAAAACTGTTCAAACCCAGTTACCAAGTTCTTCCATTTGTAATTTATTAATTTTAAAAAAAGTTTCAATTTTCCTTCCTGTATACCCAGGTGAAGCAGGATTAGGTCACCTCTAACATCCTTAAGTAAAGCCGCTAAATCCTTGTGATTTTTAAAAAACTGTTCAAACCCAGTTACCAAGTTCTTCCATTTGTAATTTATTAATTTTAAAAAAAAGTTTCAATTTTCCTTCCTGTATACCCAGGTGAAGCAGGATTAGGTCACCTCTAACATCCTTAAGTAAAGCAACGCTAAATCCAAAACACACACAACTTTAATATATCACCTTCCATCAGCCAATTTTACAATAGTGCTAATTGCAATTTTAAAAGATGACGATATCTTTTGGATGCACCACAGGAAGAATAATGTATTTAGTCTACAAATTCGTGGAATACTGAACAATGTGCCAAAAGCTTTTCACCTCCGTGGTCTTATGAGTCCTGAAATGAGACAGGCTTTTAGAGAGCTTTAGAAATAATGGTCTGGGAAGTGGTACAGGGGGCCGCACATTTTTAAATGCTCTTTGAATAACTGTTCTTCCCAATGGCAAGTGGGAATGTCACATGAGGAGAATGTAAGACAAAAGAACATCTATGCAAAGTGTAATTTCCCACTTATTTTAAATCTCACTTTACCTATACTTGAAAAGGGGCTTGGAAAATGTCAATGAGACAGGAGCATAAAGACTGAGTTTAAAAACAAAACAAAACACAATATAGTAGTTAATTGGGGTGGAAGAGAAAAAGACCATGTCTGACATCTGAAATACTTGCACAGGCCGGGAAACTGGTCCACCGCAGGAACCATCTATGCCAGGACCAGTGGGCCCTTGGTTAAATGAACTGAATTACCAGAGTCACAGAGAGTTAAGCAGCAATGGTCAATGACAACCCTGCCCACTGTATTAAAATCAAGAAATTATGAATCAGTTCTCTAAATTTAGTAGCTGGACTCATTCCTGTTTGACTTTTCAAGCCAGTTCAGTCCAAATTGCGAGTATATAGTATCTGACTTCTAAAGCAGAAAGGGGAAAAATAACTCCCTCCCATGAAAATCAGAAGGATATCCAGCCAAGTTCCTCTAGGTTTCCAATGTGGAAATACTTATGATGGCTGTGCAAATGCTTAAGTCTAGATCTACGACACTAAGAAATGAGAGAGAGGGAGAGATGGGGGCACAGGAGTTCATTTTTGCAGAAATGCCAGGACTAAACAAGGCTTGTATTTATAGACCCACATTAAAGACTTCAGAATCCCATTCATTTCTGCAGTGACGAATGTGCTTAATTTAAGCACTGACTTTCTGACTCTGTCAAGAGACAGCAGCTTATAAAAGTAATTTTTTTAAAAGATTCCATATAACTATTTTGCTTTCATATTAAGAAAAACAAACTTTTTTTTTTCTTTTACTTCCCAAATTCATTTTTCCTATTCATCTCACAGTTGGGTCTTTTTGGTCAAAGCCTATTTGAAAGAGGAGGACAAAGCCTGGGCCAATTATCCAAAGAAGAACAAGCTGTCTTCCGTTAAAGGCTTATAAAAATAAATTTGGCTTACAAACAGGAATTCAAGGCCATTTCCACACTGGCCTCTCATTTTATGTGGGTCTATTGATTTTTTTAATTTTTCTTCAAATACATATAGGGTGGGGGATGCTGAACACAACTTCTAAGTATATCCTGGTAGTCTTGCTAAACACAAACACAGGCTTCAAATTTCAAGTCAAACAATCACATCTAATTCCACTTTAATTTTAAGAGATTAGTCCAGATGGTAGCTGAAGACCACTGTAAAGACACAAAATTGGAACCAGTTTCCTAAGCGAAGCTCACAGCCCATCTGGGGCATAATCAAGCAATGAATCTCATTTCAACCAAAAAGCACCTTGGACTGAAGTTGTTCCTCTTTGGATTAAGACATTTCGTTCAAGCTCTCATCTAAAACTTGTGGGCAAGTTGTACTTTCCATCACCTGTATCCCCAGCACTACTCGTCTCTTTAACTCCTGTGTGAAGTTTGCCACCTCATTTCACACAGTACATGGCAATCCAGTGGGAAAATAGAAAAGTCTGAAAGAACATTCTAACTGCAAATGCCAGCTGATCAGAGGAAGGACTCTGCAGCAGAAATTTTCTTCTGCAAACCAAAGAATTAGAAAGGAATCTTAGCAGAGTTTGTAAAAAGTACAGCTCCGCGCAAAAAAATAACTTAAGGAAAATCCGTCACTGACACTAACAGCACTGTGGTTCAGGAGGAATACTCTTTGGTGCTCCCAGAAAATAAAAGCAGTGTGTCTATTCTTCATAGTCAACTGAATTGGGAGCAGACAGGTTTGTAAGTCTCAAGAGTAAGAAAACCATTCCTGCAAATTTAAGATTTATAATTTTCAGTAGACAGGTTTTTGTGTATCCTCAAATTATATTCTGAGTCACTTTAGCACACCTATAATGATGAAACAAAAGAAAATTCTTGCCAAACCTTACAGGCAAGATAGATAGATAGATAGATAGATAGATAGATAGATAGATAGATAGACAGACAGACAACAATATTTTCCAAAAGCAAAAGCCAAAAGATAATGTTATATAAACTATTACCTGCACATTTGTTTCTTAGTGTGGAGATCAGGTCGTCATTCCTCATGAAAAATATGTATGTCGATAAAATAAGCTTTCTTTTTAGGGAACTATTTCCACATGTATCTAGTTTGTCTACAGGGGTTCCAACTGACTACCCAATAAAGCTCAAACAGAAAGAGAGAAGCCAAGAACTAAGTGGAATTTGCATCACTTGTTGGACCCATGCTTCTTGCCCATAAGTGAAAAGTGGGGGCATTATAATGATGCAAGACTGAGATCAAAAGCACCCAAGACACAGCTTGGATCTCAATACTATGGAATTTTAAAATGATCCACAATTGGTTTGCTACATGAAAACAAATTAATAAATTTAGATCGCCAATCCCACTAAACATCAAAATAAATTCCAAATGAATTAAAGTTAATCCTTTAAAAAATAATTTTCTAACACCAGAATTATATCATGTGTATTTTGGGGTTCAATCTTTAGCAAGAACAATCTCACTTTCAAAATAATGGCAAAACTAATCAGAAATTTATTTTTTAATATGTTTTTATTAATTTCAGAGAAAGGAAGGGAAAGGGTGAGATAGAAACAATGATGAGAGAGAATCATCCATCGGCTATTCCTGCATGCCCCCTACTGTGGATCGAGCCTGCAACCCAGGCATGTGCCCTACCCATAATCAAATTGTGACCTCCTGGTTCATGGGTCTATGCTCAACCATCGAGCCACAGCGGCTGGGCCAGAAAATTAAATTTCTTTGATGATGTAAAAAAAGTTTAACTTCTATGGTCTAAAATGCTGATCTAAAGAGGGAAGTGGGAAAAAACAGTAAAAAATTAAATGAGATATCATCTATTACAAGGGTTAACAAACTATGGTCCATGGGCCAAATCCAGCCCTCTGCCCATTTTTGCACAGCCCATGAGTTAATAGTGGTTTTTACATTTTTAAATGGTTGAAAAATGAAAAGGAAGATTATTTCAAGGGTATGTAAAAACCATCTGAAATTCACATTTCAGTGTCCATATGGAGAACAGCCATGCTCACTAGTCTGCCTACTGTTGAGGCCACTTGGACTCTACAGTAGCAGGGCTGAGTACTTGGGACAGAAACTACCTGGACCACAAAGCCTAAAGTATTTACTACCTGCCACTTCGATAAGAAGGTTAGCTGACCTCTGACCTATTATACAAAAGGCTATGCGTAAGACAAACAATGAGGCCCAATAAATAAATAGGTGATGGAGATTTTCTTTTTCTTAAGCAGAAGAAAAATATAACTGGTTAATAATGTAGAAAATGTTCACTTTCACCTTCAAACTCAAAGAATCTCTTTGACCTAACTAATTAGGAAAGATTTTTGGGAAAATCAACAGACAATGCTGTCTATCATGGGTACATTGAAACAAGAGCTAACACATGGTTGGTGCCCAAAAGACATGAGTGGCTGAATCAAGTTTAGACACTGACTTCCGCCTCTGGGAACAATTCATGAAGACGTAGTGCTGTAATTCAGGTTCCAAGTTTGGGAATCTGTGCTTTAGGTAAAGCTGCCAGAACAGATGGTACTTGAAGAAATAAAACACAAAAAGGGTGTGGTTACCACTGCTACCATATTCATTCATAACTCAGCTTAGACAAGAAAGGACAGTAACAACCCTCTCAAACCAGGTTGTGAAAGTTGTCAACATCCTATCTGCCTTTGTCTCCTTGAAGTCACATGTTTTCATACGTTAGCTGAACAATTACCTTCCTCATTATAATGTGGCATCACAAATGAGGATATAAATCAGTTCTAATTTCCAAGAGGTATGTAAGAATTCAGAGTTAAAGACCAAAGTGTCTTAAGACAAGGTAAGTATCTCCTTCATATCCTGGTAGCCTCTTTTGGGAAAGACAAAATGCTCTCTTCATTCATACCACCTCCCAGTGCAGTTGGAATTGGGGAATAGTATAAGAAGTAAAGTAAAATACTTTTCTTTACTATTTTTTGTAAATCAATAAAAAGTTTCTTTAGTATTTACTGCCGTATACTACTGGCCACACTAACTTGCTATTTTTAATCACTGTTTTTTAATGAAGACTAAAGTGGTTATTTTTGTTTAAAAAAATAGTCATGAGCTCTGTAAATAAAAGTAGATAGGTACAGCCTGGCTGGTGTGGCTCAGTGGTGTGGCCCATACACCAGGAGGTTGCCAGTTGATTCCCAGTCAGGGCACATGCCCGGGTTGTGGGTTCAATCCCTAGTATGGGACGTGCTGGAGGCAGCCGATTGATATTTCTTTCTCATTGATGCTTCTATCTCTCTCTTCCTCTCCCTTCATCTCTCTCTAAAATGAATAAAAACATTTATTTTTAAAGTAGACAGGCACAGACATCCACAAATGTGACTTCCTCGGTAATGTTCAATATATGGTTCACTGGTTCTAATGGCACTTTAGTTCAAAAGGGACACTAACTTGCGTTGTCTTGAAGACTTGTACACTAGCTATCAATCAGAAGGTGCTGCAATGGCATTAGAACATCAGCAATTTAAAAAAACAACACCCACCTGTGATGACACTGGGCACTTGAATTACTCAGCCGTTATTACAGATACCTTCTAATTCAGACAGAAGAGAGGTGAAGATAACACTTCTTTGATCACTTACCTTCAATCGTTTTAACTGATCTTTAGTACACAAGCATTTTCCTCCTCTGTGAGAGCTAACCTCAATTATGGCTTTTCAGCTCTAAATGGTATCATCAGGGAGAGCAAAATAAATGCCACTAGAATCTTTATGAATCTTTGTCATCTAAGAAAAGATAATAAAGCAGAGGCTTCCTAACTCTTAAAATATTAACTTAATTATCAGAAGGATAATAAAACTTTCCAATAACAAAAGGACAAAACAATTTTAAAGAAGATGTGCGAAGTTACAGGCATTCAAGCAAATATGAGGAAGAACTCCTTGATGGTAAACTCCAGGAATGACTTTGAAGGAAAGGTTGAGAATGTCTTAGTTTAAAAACACGAGACCATGATCTTGAGTGTCTTCAATAAGGTGTGTAGGTGGAGGTTTTAAATAGCTCTTGGATCTATAAAACTTATTGTGGAAATCATGGATCTCAAGGTTTACCAGAATGGTGATACCTAGCTCAAAAGGCAAATGTAATGAATACACAATAAATGAAAACACTTCTTTTAAGATTAAAGATTAAGTGATCTCTTAATTACAACAATATTTGTTTGGGAGGAAACTGGTTTAATTGCGTTGGTGATTACTGGAATCGCCCATGGCCCACCCAGAACACAAAGCTGGCACTTCCTGACAGACAGCACTCTCCACACCTATCAGAAGAGCAGGAGCGCCAGGGGCGAGTGGCCATCAGGAGAGCAGCTGGGTTTTCAACAGGCCCAGGAGTCGGCTCAGGAAGGCAAATCCTCCAAGCAGGGAGCAACACTGCTTCCTACTCAACACTGCTTCTACTCATTCCCCGGGAAAGTGTAATGGCTGCAAGGAGTTTTCCAACTCATTCCTCAACGATATCTCTGTGCCTATGTTTAAGAGAAACCTATTCAGCATAGTGCGTCCTGCCCTGTAAATCACCATTTGACAGGTTCAATTAAAAAAGTTTTCCAAAACTTTTTAATAATTGTTTTTTAGTGAAGACTAAAGTGGTTATTTTTGTTTTTAAAAAAAAAACAGTCATGAATTCTGTAAATAAAAGTAGGCAGGTACAGCCCGGCTGGTGTGTCTCAGTGGGTTGAGCGATGGCCCACGCACCAGGAGGTTGCCAGTCGATTCCCAGACATTATGCATGGAGTTCAAAGTCAAACACTAGCATGAACTGAGCCTCTCTGCTACTGAAGGCAGTAATAACAGGACACCCAGATTTCCCCTAAGTCACACTCTTCCTCCATTAGGCTTATTTTGTAACTGGGTTTTATACTTCACATATTTTTTAAAAGAAATAAAAGAATTTTCTATTTTGTGACTTAATAGCAGTTTTTAGCTCCAATGTACTAGGCTTAAAGTAATCACACTTCAGTGTTCAACAAGTCAGCAAGCAATTAAATTTAACCATTTATCAAAGGCCTACTACTAAAACAAGGCCCTGGGCAGTGCCTGTCATTATGAAAAGTATCTGTCTAGGTAGAAACATAGGCAAGCGACTCATCCAATAGAGATAACACAAAATCATTTTCCACCACAGTGTGGTCTGTCCAACTACAACTTCATGGGAGCCTAGCAACAGCACAGACCTTAGGGACCACAGCTTGTAACTCAGACCTTGTAAGGCATGACCTAGTGTCACCTACAAAGCCATGATAAACGCATTCCTCTTTCTCAGAAAGGCCTAAACCCTAAGACAAGCCACACTTTTTCATAAAATACCTGGGAACCAGCCCTCTACACGACCTTTTTCTTTTAACCCATCTTCCCTCAAGCTTCTTGGACAAATGGTAAAGAATGAGGAAGAGTCAGGAAGAAAGAACAGCAAATTGTGTCCAGGAGAGTCCTCTCTTCTCCAGAAGCAACAAAGCTTATCTCTACCTATTGTTGAGAGGAATTAAATGCACTCTGAAATAGAAACCGTTTCCTTCTGTATTACTACTTAATGTGTTTAATTAGACCACGCTGAATATTTAATACAGAAATGGGAACTGAGGGGATGTCAAAAGTTAGTGATTTATGGTAACTTGCTTGTAAATTTATCCAGGTCAATGAAAAACACCTCTGAGTAAGAAGTCCCCAGGCCTCAAAGCAATAATATTAAATCAGACAGACAATAAACTGCTAAAAAAAGAAAAAGGTCACCAAAGTCCTAAAGAAGGAGAGGCATATGTAAGGTCAACAGCATGAAAGTCAAAAGATAATTAGCAAAGGAGACTGATAATTAAAAAGTGATACACTGATGCCTAAAGTTTGTTGAATGAGTTAATGAACAAATAGGCAAACTACTTACTACCTGCCCTGACTCTACCAAATTAAGAGGTATCTTAAAATCACAGAACTACTGAGGTGTAAGATTCTCAGGGAGAAAGTAAAGACACGAGTAGCAACAGCAGAGATCCTGTAATAAGGAAGCATCACACAGGTGAGCTAAGGTAGGTTCTAAACCAGCCGTGGGCAAACTACGGCCCACGGGCCGGATCCGGCCCGTTTGAAATGAATAAAACTAAAAAAAAAAAAAAAGACCATCCCCTTTTATGTAATGATGTTTACTTTGAATTTATATTAGTTCACACAAACACTCCATCCATGCTTTTGTTCCGGCCCTCCGGTCCAGTTTAAGAACCCATTATGGCCCTCGAGTCAAAAAGTTCGCCCACCCCTGTTCTAAACAGAGGTTCATACCACACTCCGATTTACAGATCAAGGGTGAAAGCATGCCCCCGGGACCAGAGTTCAGTGGTAGAACTCCATACATTGCCTTCCTTTCACCGAGACACTGGTGAACAAATTCCAAGATCAGTGAAAAGCCTCAGCAAGGTCAACGGGTAGAAAGACAAGCTCATCTCATTTCCTTGTTTCCCTAAAATGTCCTGCCTTACACTCTAATTTCGTCTCTATATGTTAACAACCAAGCACCTTCCCTCCTAAGAGAAATAAGGGACTTCATGATTTCTACCTCTGAGGTGCACAGACTGTCCTCGGCAGCACTGAGACTTAGCGAGAAGACAGCATACCCAGGAGGGGGGGACGATAAATCAAGACATTACCAAGTACAATGGGGCAGCCAACCTGCTGAAGCATTTTCACATGGTTAAGTTGGTCATCTGAAGAAAAGCCACAGCATAAGAACATCATTTAGGCCTTCACAGCAACCATTTTGGTATAGTTCTCATTCGTCATTAAAAAAATGATAATAAAAAAATAACTTAATGAATAAACCACAAAGCACATGCCTAAAAAACCTAATTAAAAGTAAAAAAGCAACAAATACTGATAAGATTGCTAGAGTAAACTCTTGCAGAGATCAAATCAGTTGAATGCCACTTTGGCCCCCAAACAGACCTTTTCCCAGCCAGGGTCCCCGCCAACCCATTTGTGAGAGGGGCGGGAGGTCCTTAATTCAAACTCACCAGGACACAGAACATCATGTGACCATCTGGTCTGACAACATATTACACATTCTCAGGGTCTGGTTCTAATCACAGCACAATTTAAACAACTACCCTAGATCTCAGCAAGGTGCTCCCAAATGGAAGAATTTTATATTTTGCCTTTCAAATTGTTTTTATTGGAAGCATATTTGTGAGAACACAATGAAGTGAAAGGCTTCGGCCTGAGCTTCAAAGCTGCCAGCGCTTCACAAACCCACCATGCTATTTCCCCACCCCCGGCCTCCCGCCCTCTCTTCTGCCTTCTTGGGATGGGATTCTCCTTCATCCTTACTCTCTGGAAGAGAATGGACCTGCAACTCAGGTCAAGAGCCAATCATTTCACTCCCAATTTAGACACTCATACCAAAAACGGATGCTTCACGGTTCAAAGGGTCACTGTTAACTCCTTCGGCAAATAGGCATAAAGGGAACACAGGAGCAACCCCACCGCTGGGATGCCTCTGGACGCAAATTCTCACTGCCAGGGTCACCAAGGATGAGAGCATGGACCTGGAGCTCCCTACTAAAAAGGACTTCTCTCTCGGACACACACACCTTTATTAGCCCTATTTAAATGGATTAGTGGTTAGCTGATTGCTCTTTTACGACTAAAAGATAAAGGAATGTCATTGAAGAAACAAGAAAATAAACCTACAGGTGTAGCTATTTTTTTTCTTTCTTTCGTGGAAGCAGCAGGGAGTTTAAGAGATTTTAGAAGGATGTGCAGGCCCTGGACCAGGGAAGGCCAACCTTAACTGAGGTAAGATGCTCCCCTTGCTTTCCAAAATCCAGATCCAAGCCTCTTAAGAGCTGAGACTCTATGGGATGAGAGAGAACCTGAGTGATACAATAAGGCTGCCTGCTGTGAGCCAAGGAGAGAAGCATCCTTCTTTTGTGATGCTTGAAGGATGCTCCACCCTTCATGAAGCCTGAGGGGGGCTGTGCTCCTATCCCTGGGGAAACAGTCACTGATCAAGAGGACTCAGCTGGCCCCAGCCGATTTGGCTCAGTGGATAGAGCGTCCGCCTGCAGACCAAAGGGTCCCGGGTTCGATTCCAGCAAAGGGCACGTGCCTCAGTTGCAGGTTCCTCCCTGGTCCGGGCCTGGCTTCCCTGTTTCTTCCACTCTCTCTAAAAATCTATGGAAAATTCGGGTGAGGATCCAAAAAAGAGGACTCTGCTGGCTTGTCATTAATGTCAGCCACCTACCAGACCATAGCTCCCACCTGCTGACTCCTACCCATAATCACCCCATGACCTGGCCCCTTGCCTGGCCAGCAACAGGGATGCCTCCACCCCAAGTCCCAAGCTCCACCTCAACATCCCCGACTTCTAAAGATAACCCATTTCTTTAGAGTGAGGACAAGGCATCATAAAAAGAAATATGGCCCTACCTGGTTTGGCTCGGTGGATAGAGCGTCAGCTTGCGGACTGAAGGGTCCCAGGTTCGATTCCGGTCAAGGGCACATGCCCAGGTTTCGGGCTCGATCCCCAGTGGGGGGCGTGCAGGAGGCAGCCGATCAATGATTCTCTCTTATCATTGATATTTCTAGCTCTCTCTCCCTCTTCCTTCCTCTCTGAAATCAATACACATATATTTAAAAAAATAAAAATAAATAAATAAAAAAGAAATATGGGAAAATGTATACATTCAACGACTTAAGTAGGAAAGAGAAAATGGGCTTTGGAATTCTTAGTTCCAACCTGGGTGCTGTTACCTTTTACTCTGTCACAAGACTTTGAGCGAATTACTTCACTCCTCAGAATCTGTTTCCAACTTTGCAAAGTTGCTATGAAAATTAAATAAGTACAAAGTAGGCATTAAGTGGCAATTAATATTCCTATTTCCTTATTATACCAAAGGGCAATTCCAAATACATGCTAGCCAAGAGTGAGATTTTACTTGACACAATTCTGACAATACAAGTAGTAAATGTAAAGGATGAGATCTGTACAGCACATGGTTGCTATCCTGACACATGGGAGGGGGGCGTGGAACCCACACACACACAAGTTTTACAAATTCCTAGTGTATGATGTCAACATTCTCTAAATAAAACAGATGCTAATGATCAAACTGCATGATGACTTCTGCTCATTCCTTCACCATAAATAATCACAATCCTTCAAGATGAAGAAAATGTCCTAATTTACTTTCTCTAAGTTTGGGGGTGGCTAGGAGTTCTTCAATGACCTTCTTGGCTTTCCAAAGTTAACTGTGACAGTAATTTTCAAAAGAAAAAGAGCACTGAGTCTGCTGTAACCATTCTAAAAATCTATATTTATAAAAGCCTAAGCGACCATTCCACCATTCAACCAGTAGCTATGATGCACACTGACCACCAGGGGACAGATGCTCAACGAGCAGGCATGGAAACATGGAACAGACTGATGAATCTCAGAGGGAATGGGGCAGGGGAAAGGACGGGAAGAGATTAACCAAAGATCTTATATGCATACTAGAGGCCTGGTGCACGGATTCGTGCACTGGAGAGTCCCTCAGCCTGGCCTGCAGGGATCAGGCCGAAACTGGCTCTCCGACATCCCCTGAGGGGTCCCGGATTGTGAGAGGGTGCAGGCCAGGCCAAGGGACCCCACCTGTGCACGAATCCGTGCACCAGGCCTCTAGTATAATAATAATAATAATAATAATAATAATAACACATTCTCATTAAAATTATACTGTTATTAATATCAGCTATCTCTTATGGAGCATTTACTATATTCAGAGTTCTATATAGGTAAGCTTATAACATTCTGCATGAAGAACAAATGATTATTACTGCAAGAAACAAATTCCAAAATGAAAAAGAAAATTTGCTTCTTAATGGTTACAAAACCCAAATTTAGAGCTGAACACAGTATTGTTGGCGGCAAGAACAGCACCAGGTGTTATACTGGTGGAGTCAGACCCAATCTTGTTTCAGCAATTTTGGTATCTGAGTTCTGGCTAAGAAAGAATTCAGAGCCAAGACTCAAACTATAAGAGAAAGTTTATTTTAAAGGTCACAGAAGTAGAAGTGAGCGGTAGAAGGACTCAAGAAACAAGATACAGAGGCAAAAGAAGGGCTCTTGGAGCTTAGAAAAGAGAATGGTAAAGGAAATGTGCCTGGGGGTTAGCAGGGGGCGGATTGGGAAAGGCAAGGGCATGCTCCTCTCCTGAGGAAAGCATGCTGGGTCCTCTGTCCTAGGGGCCTTTAAAGGAAATTTTAGGGAAGGGCTCAGGGGAGGATCTCAATAAAATATTCATCAGCTTTCCAGGTATGTCCTTTTAGGGTCATGGTCTCCGATGACTGGTTGGCAGATTGGTTGGCGCCAGAGCAGGGGTTCATTATCCAGTCCTGGTCCTGAGGTCAGCTGAGGTGTCACTTGTCCGGTTTTGCTGCTTTTCTGGGCCTGAAGCTGAAACACAACTGAGTCCTAGATGTATTTGATGTGGGTCAGAATCTCACTGTCCTGGGGGCTTAATGCTTAAGGGCCATTCTCCAGCCCCTTGTCGGTTCCCCTTCTAAGGGGGTCTAACTGGCATGACTAGCAATCTGCCTGGGGAGGAAAGATTACCCTGGGGGGGCATGAGTTCCTTGTTTTCCCAGTTTGATCCTTTGCTAGGCACCTGGGGCTTTCCGCCCTGGTGACCTTTTGTACCTGGCCCGTCGTCCTTGTTCTGTCCATGTTGGTCTAACTGCCTACCACAGTATTGCCTCCCAAACTACAAAGCAAACAAACAAAAAAAGGTATGACCGCTCAAGAGTCTATACCTAAAAGTTCCCCCTAGATTTCCAGAGCCCTCACCCTTCCTAGAGTTCCTAGGGGAAGGAAATTTAACAGCACCATCTCTTCTCCCAGAAATTAAGACTTATTTTACCACTCTCTGCCCTTTTGGTCCTCCCTCACCACACTCCCATGTTTAAGAGCCTCAATAATAAAGTCAGAGTTTAAGCCTAAAGTGACTCCTTAGCCAACCTCTGTTGGCCTCAGGCTATGGAGGTGGGTGGGCTCCCTTCCAACCTCTGTTAAGTCCTGCTTTTCACAGGACTGAGAAAGCAGCGAGGAGGGTCAGAAGAGATCTCCCACACACTATTACCAGAAGCCTCCCAGGATCTCCTCAGGGAGAACCTCGGGTAATTCCCTTCGAGACACCAGGGGAAGTAAGGGCGGAAGCACACAGAGCCACTTCCCGGTTCATCCTGATTAAGACAAGTCTAGTGCAGAAGTAAATGCAATCGGCCGGCACAAAACCTCCATACAAAAATGGGCACAATCTGTGTATGTGTCAGCGCCCTGGGAGCCATTCAGGTGTCTGTGTTTCCACTAAGTGTGTCATTTCCATAAGTACCTTTACCTTCTATAAAGTGCTTCAAAAAGTAGAACAAAATAGTTAAAACTGGTAACAACTGCTATTTGTTACACTAATTAGTCAGGAGTTACAGGGTTTCTTGAAGTGGTTCATTTAAAACATTACCGCATTTTAATCTTTTTTTTTTAATGACACAGCAAAGGTGTCGAATACAGCCCTGGTTCACGGAAACAGCTCCCGATTTCCCAGCACTAAGATACATTTAAAACAACTGTCACTTCAGAATCCAGAATAAAGGCTATGACTCTTGTGACCGTCCACCCCAAGGGCAGGACTACTGAACCAGTTTCCACTCCACTCTTTTTGCTGAAGAGAAGAACTTCAAATAAAATCTGTGCTGTGAACAAGATATTCAAACAAGAAGCTCCTCCCATTGCTTCCCCAGCAGTGAGCATCCCTGGAGATCTGGCTTCTCCTTCTGAGGAGGCCACAAGGCAAAAAGAGGGTGTGTGCACTCAGAGATCAGGAAACCCCTCCTCTTAGGGAAGCTCTGCACACCGAGCAAAGATTTATTAAATACACCATGGCCGACATTTTTTTCGATACACACACACACACACACACACACACACACACACTAAAGGCCCGGTGCACAAAATTCATGCACAAATGTGGTTCATAGGCTTGGTCTGCGATCAAAGCGAGAGTGTCTGGCGTGGAAGGGCAGGTCCCAGCTGACCTCTGGGCCCTGGGCAGCACCTGGGCCCCAGGCACCCTCCTCCGCCTGAGTCACAGCGCCTGAGTCCCCACGCAGAGATGCGGTGAGCGGGCTGGGGCGTAGCGTGGGCCTCTGGGCTGCCCAGTGGCGCTGCACAGAAGCCAGGTGGGCAGTGCGCTCTCTCCCGGCCAGACTGGTTCCTGCATGAACCCACGGGGAATCTGACCAGCCACTGCGGTCCCAGGGGCTGCGGCCCAGCTCACCTGGAAGAGGCCGCACAGGTGCAGGGCGGGCTCCTCGTGGGCGCCCAGCACCTGAGCACGGGGGCTTCCCCAGAGCACATGCCATAGCATCCCAGGGGAGTGTAGCAGGGGGAATGAGAGCAAGTTTGGCGGATACCCCGAATTCTCACCACACCTCTGTCCCCGTCACCCGCGCCCCCAGGTGGCCAATGAGAGGTCACAGCACATCGCCAACGCCCGCCATGTTCCGAGCCGCCCCCTGGTGGTCAGCCCACGTCATAGCAAGTGGTTGAACTCCCGGTTGAGGGGACAATTTGCATATTAGGCTTTTATTATATAGGATATTAATGTAAAAACATTCAAACCTGTGAAGAATTTTTGTGAGTTTATTTGAGCCAAACTGTCCACAATTGCCAGGAAGCAAAATCTTAACAGATTGGGGTAATGCTCCAGAGAATGGCGTTGTTGTTTTTTTCATCTATTTTTATACATTGCAATCAAAGGAGGGGACATAGGTGAGTTACATGAAATCCACTGATGATAGATTAGACAGGCAGGAGAAAGAAAAGCAGGGGAAACCTCTGGGATTGGATAAAAAGTAAAATGATAGACACACACTTAGGTGGGTACAGGAACAATTAACATGATAACAATGAAGGAATATGTGGTATCTGTCCTGGCGCCCAGGCACATAGGGTTGTGCCCCAAGGGGTCCTGAAAAGGGGAAGTTACAAGTTACCTAGATATTTCAGGGATATGTTATCATGGATGCAAAAAGACAGATAGGTTCAGTGAAGGAAAAGGTTGACCCTGTCAAGGAAAATATGGGCCCAGGAGGTGACTATCCACCATAACTGCTTTTAGTTAAAGTTTAATTTCAGACCATCCTTCGTGGTTAACTTAGGTCTCTGAGTTTGCAAGACCATCATGCAGACCTTCCCTGAGCTTGTCAGATCAGCATGTGGCCCCTTTCATCCACATATATATAATTTTTTTATTATTATTTCAGAGAGGAAGGAAGAGGGACAGAGAGCTAGAAATATCAATGATGAGAGAAAAATCAGTGATCAGCTGCCTCCTGCACCTCCCCCACTGGGGGTCAAGCCTGAAACTCAGGCATGTGCCCTGACCTGGAATCAAACCTTGACCTCCTGGTTCACAGGACACTTAACACTGAGCCACATCTCTGCTTCTCAGGCTATCAGTCTTTCTTGAACTATAATCACAGGTAACATCAATCCCACCGGCTTAAAGCAATTCAGAAAAACAGGTCAAGTGTTACCAAACTTAATGACAAATATGTAGCAATCAATGTCCTTTGACCAGACTTGGTGAGATTAGCAAGGTACCTTTCAAAACAAGGTTCCTTTTACACCATTTGAAACAAAGAGAAGGGAAGGAACCTCTACTTATTAGGCACCTACCTTAGTAGAGCCATTCCTCAGCATCATAGACATTCTCCCACTTCGTCTTGCCAAGTCCCTTTTGCGTATGAGAAAACGAAGGCTCGGTTTAAGTAATCTGCCATAACTGCAATCAGTAACTGATAATGCCAGTATGATCTCATTGTTGCTGCCTCTCATGCTCTCAAACTGGCAAGGTTTCACCGAGACTGCACTGTGGCCACAGAATGATAGATAACTGTGCAAAACAAACTACACAGTCATCTGCAAACTACCTGTACTGGGTATACGGGGCAGGAAAAAACACTTTTTTCCCACTGATTCAAAAGATAGTCTTTTCACACATGTTAGATATGAGCTCGGCCTAGGAGGATGCATATAACCTGGAGAGAAATCTATTAGAGGGCAGCAAACAGGAAGACCAGAGAGGACGGACATTCCAGGTGAAGGGAAAAACTGAGCCAAGGTGCAGAGGTGCGAGGGCCCAGGATGAGGGGGGAGAATGAGCGGTCCAGTCCCTTCAGCTTCACCCTGACTTCTCCCTGACAGGAGTGGGAAATGTTTTATGGTTACAAGTAAGTACCTCATAAACTTCTGAGATGTTACTGCATACAATTAGGAGAGTATGGACACAACACTGTTGTCTCAATAAAAATCAGAAAGAGAGGGTGTTCTCACTTTTGACAAAAGACTCCAGCTGCTAGATCGCTACGCGAGCACAAAGCTTTCCCAGCTGTGTGCTCACCAAGGTTGACAAGGGGCTCCCTTGGCTCAAACACACGGATCCCATTTTGCACATACAACCAGTTCATTCACTCAACCCACAGTCACTGAATACCTTCTAGGTGCCAGGCACCGTGCTGGTGCTGGGAATTCAAAGATGAATTGACCTTGATCTTGGCTGCCCAAAGCCCAGAAAGACACAGCCACAATAAGTGCTATACAATGAGTAGCAAACAGAGAGTGACTGGTGACAATTAACTAGCTCCATATTCAAAGGGTAGCAGCAGGAACATTTTTTTTTAATTCACCTTTTTGTCCACATCTAGGCCTGATTCTGATAAGGCTGCACCTATTTCTACTTTATGTATTTGTCGACATTTTCATAAAGCTATTGAATTCTCACCCACCTCTCCATTTTCACAGATTTCAGTACTTTCTTCTAGGATTACGACATCTAAGAAAAATAATCAACTAGACTAGCTCAGAGACAGTCCTTTAAACGAATGCCTTTCTATCAGTCCTGTATCATGCCCCACATCTGTGTGCCATATTGTCTATTTAAGAAAGTCTACTCAAAATTGTCAAGTCAGAACACACAATAACATCACCATCCTCCCAAGTATTTAAGATGTCCCTTTCTGGTAAATTTTCCTAGCATTCCATGTACCATACCAAAGCTAGGGATACGGTACCCATCTAGTCCTGGAGACAGAGTATTATTTTTCAAACCTGATGCAAAGCATTCCCTTCTAGGACTACTGCATTTTCAGCAAGTTGTTAAAATATTTGGGGCTTAAACAGGAAATTGGAAAATGATGTTAGCATTCTTAAAAATACTAGATATAAATTTAAAAGCAAAACTAGAGTATTAAGAGCTAAGCAAAGAATGGAATGTTAACCATATTCTGATATGAACGCTTCACTCAGTTAAGCACTGATCTATGTATCAAGATGGCTCAGATATCTAACTCTGAGACCAGTACAATAAAACAATACAATTTGGAAATATATTTGCCTTGCCTCACCACAAATCATCATAGTTTTACATTAAGTTGCTGCAAACAGACTAATATCTGACAGTCATAACAGAGTTCACTACCAACGTGTAGGAACTAACAATGGGTTGGTGGCCCAATAAACCAACACAGTGCTGTAACTGCATGCCTAGCCTCCGCTTCCAAGCACCTGTCCTGAAGCAGGAGAGTGGCTTCTCACTTGAATGGCTTGTGCCCAGCGTGTGGACACACTGCAAAGACCCTTAAAATATCATCATCCGTCTCTAAACACCAATCTTGCTTCCCCATCAGCAGGACTCAGCTTCTCTCTGCCATCTCAGAGTTCCCATTTCTCCTACGCGAGAGCATAAGAAAACACAGATACAAACAGCTGGGTTTCACCTCCATTCTCTCCCTGGGCTTGTTTCATAGCGGAACCACTCAGTCCTTCCCTAATTATCCCTCTCAGCACCTGGAAAAGGCTCTCTTAGTGCACCTGCTCCCAGACACATCTCTCTTCACTCTTGAAAATCTCTCTAGAAAACTCATTCTGTGAAGAGTCTCATTAGTAGCCCACACTTCCAGCTATCCCATTAAAAAGGATGCTCACAATACATGACGGTGGTATAACAATGAGCAGCCTACAGGGTCTCACATCTGCATCTTTATTAAATGCCCTAACAAAGCAATAAGGCGGACAGGCCTTTCCCTAGCTTCACACATGAGGGAACTGGGAGCTCCCCCAGAACATAACCACATTGTGATCAATTCTGCATCCTTAGCAACTCGCACAGACAATGCTTACTAAATAAGACAGCAGGAAAGGGTTTGGGGGTGGTGGAACAGAATCAACATTAGGTTTTCTGATTGCCAACCCAACGATGAAAAGAAAATACAAAGAAAAAAACAGAACAGTAGGTTAAACATGAAATGAAATACATATTACAAACTAGAGGCCTGATGCACGAAATTCGTGCAAGGGGCTCGGCCCTCGCAGCCCTGGCTTTGTCCAGAAGGTCATCCAGAGGGTCGATCCACTGTTCGGCCATCCAGTCTAATTAGCATATTATGCTTTTAATTTTATAGAGTAGAGGCCCAGTGCATGAATTCGTGCACCAGTGGGGTCCCTCAACCTGACCTGCGGGATCGGGTTGAAACTGGCTCTCCGACATCCCCCAAGAGGTCCCAGATTGTGAGAGGGTAGAGACCAGGCCGAGGGACCCCACCAGTGCAAGATCGGGGCTGGGGAGGGATGCGGGAGGTTGGCCAGTCAGGGAGGGACCGCAGGAGGGCTCCAGGGCATGTCCAGCCTGTCTCGCTCAGTCCCGATCAGCTGGACCCCAGCAGGAAGCTAACCTACCAGTTGGAGAGTCTGTTCCCTGGTGGTCAGTGCACATCATAGTGACTGGTCAACCAGTCGACTGTCTGCCCCCTGGTGGTCAGTGCACATCATAGCAAGCGGTTGAGCAACCTTAGCATATCATTAGCATATTACGCTTCGATTGGTTGAACGGACAACCCGACACTTAGCATATTAGGCTTTTATTATATAGGATATCTAGTTACTCACATCCAAATGTGACTAGCCTGACAGATATGTAAGTCCACAGTAGGATATAGATATAGAGTTATTCCAGAACTAATTATTCTACAGCCCTCGCCAGTTTGGCCCAGTTATTCCATTGTGACAGGTTCTGATCACAAGCCCCTAAGTGTCCAACATCTGGTACTTTTCACTTAGAATGCTGGAAATGAACTGGGGTCATCATCATGCCCAGGATAACCCCCATTCCCAAGAAAGCAACAACTACTTGCATTTCTCCAGCTTACTCATAGATTTTACTACTTTCAGCCCTCTATCAGGGCTGCCTCTGAGAGGGAGAGCAGTCAAAGGAAGGGCTTAGCACAGCCAAGATGTACTCATTAATCTTAACTAATGTCTGGAGGAGGTCACTGTTGTCATTGGTAACATCACTCTTCCCCTACAAATAAGGCATCTGACAGGTGATCGCTGGAGACCACACTGCTCAAGGCCATACTGCATGCTGAACTCTGCATTCCTCAGACAGCACTGGCTCGAAGCTCCTTCCTCACTCCCACCAGTCCATCTGACCCCTTGTAGAATTCCCCAGAGCAGATCTTTCTGACTTCAGAGGAACTCTCCTCTCAACAGTGCCAGAGATTCATACAGAGTTCAAAGGGTCCCAGCCCTGAAAGCCTCCACTAAAAAGAAAGCAAGAACAGCTCCCCTCAAAATATGTCCACACAGAAACTTGTGCATGAATGCTCACAGCAGCATCATGCAGAACAGCCAAAAACTGGACACATCGTAAATGTCCATCAACTGAGAGATGGATTTATAAATGGAATATAGCTACACAATGGAATATTATTCAACCATTAAAAGTGATGAAGTACTGACACATGCTACAACATGGATGAACCTTGAAAATGGCATGCTAATGAAAGCCAAGTCACAAAAGGCTACATATTATATGACTGATTTCATTTATATGAAATATTCAAAATAAGTAAACCTACAAAGAAAGTAGAAAAGTAATTGCTGGGGGGTGGGGGGAGTAGAGAGTGACTGCTAACAGGTAAGGGAGAAAGAAAAATGCTCTCAAATTAAATACTAATGATGATTACACAACTCTGTAAATATACTAAAAACCACTCAATTATAGACTTCAAAAAGAATGAATTTTATGGTTTGTGGATTATATTTTAATTAAGTTATTTAAAAAAAAACACACAAAAAAAACTCCTAAGATAATTGTAACAAAGCAATGGCAGAAGCCCAGAAGGGATATAACCCAGTTGTAGTTAAACTGTTAATTAAATCAAGAAAGCCAAATAGTGAGGTTTTTAAGAAGTCTTTCTAAATTCAGCTTAAGATTTCACAAACAGTAAAACCTTAAAAACGCAAAAGTCAAAGAAAAGCCAAGATCATTTCCAACAGATAAAGAAACAAAGCCGTAGGTACACATATGACTTTAGATAACCCATACAGAATGAATAAAAAAAATAGGTGTCAGAAAGACCTTCTAGTAAGTCTTCTTGTCTGAATTAAACTTGACATCCCCAGCTACCATTTTTTTGCCCTAAATATGAATGGGTTACAGTAGATCAAGCATGTCAAACTCAAAGACTAACACAGTCCAAATAAACAAGGTTTAAGTTTATGTGGCCCGCAAAAAAAACAAAAGCTTCAATTTTTTTTTTTTCCAGAGAGGAAGGAGAGGGAGAGAGCTATAGAAAAATCAATGAGAGAGAATCATTGATTGGCTGCCTCCTGCACGCCCCCTACTGGGGATCGAGCCTACAACCTGGGCATGTGCCCTTGACCGGAATTGAACCTGGGACCCTTCAGTCCGCAGTCTGATGCTCTATCCACTGAGCCAAACCAGCAAGGGCCAATTTTCATAGAAATGTAGGCTTATTTCAATAGAGACATGCTGAATACAAAGGGCTGAAATAAATAAGTAATCATTAACATAAAATAATAGAACATTTTAATAAAAATTAATGTTTTCTTGAACATTAACTTACCAGTCACCGAATAACTGCACAAATTAATAAGCGTAACGCAAATAAACCTATTTTTCTTGTTCTCCAAAAGTGAAATATTTCCTGTTGCGCACACCAAACAAGGCAGTACAAGACTAATGACGTGGCAATTGACTGCTAAAAATATTCACTGCCAGTTTTAGTGGAGAGAAATGGCGCACCTGCCCATAAGGCTCATAAGGGAAATGAATGCAACACAATTATAGTAATCAGTCATTGGCGAACATTGTAGTTCGTTATTAATAACTAGAGGCCCGGTGCACGAATCCGTGGGATCCCTTGGCCTGGCCTGTGGGGATTGGGCCGAAACCGGCTCTCTGACATCCCCCGAGGAGGCCCAGATTGCGAGAGGGTGCAGGCTAGGCCAAGGGACCCCACCAGTGCACGATCGGGGCCAGGGAGGGACCGTGGGAGGGCTCCAGGGCGTGTCCAGCCCGTCTCGCCCAGTCCCAATCGGCCAGACCCCAGCAGTAAGCTAATCTACCAGTCAGAGCATCTGCCCCCTGGTGGTCAGTGCACATCACAGCAACTGGCTGAATGGTCGAATGAACAGTCAGACAGACACTTAGCCTATTAGGCTTTTGTTATATAGGATTGTGTATAACAGGATATTGTAAAAATTAAGTTACGAAATTTTTATTAAAACGTTTCTTACATACCGTTATATTGCTGGGCCACAAAAATATTCATTGTGGGCTGCATGCAGCCCATGGGCCACACGTTTGACATGCTTGCACTAGATCACTGAGTTCTTGCCATGTGCCAAGTCCTATTATAAACACACATACTCATATAACTTGGTCCTCATAACCCGCAATCTTCAGGCAGAAGCATTTAGGGTTACATGGAGTCCTGCTTCAGTACCTCTGCCCATTCCTTCAGAATCTTTAGAGCTACTTACTGCTGGTAGAGAAGCTAGTCAGCAATGAATGTGAACAGGACTCAAATTGTCTCGCCTGCAGTATCCAATCAGGGCTCGAGACATAGATTACTGTTTCTCCACTAACTTGTAAACTGGTAAGATCTCAAAGCTCTTCTTCCATGAAAAGCTACTATAACAAGAATAGGTAACAGTGGCACTGGGGGCCTGCCACCTGCTTCCTCATCTTCTCGAGCCTCTTGCACTCCCCACCATTCCCCACTCGCACCATGATCAGAAGGGCCCTCATCCTTACTACCTGGTTCATCCTGGCTGGGACTGTCCCTCAATACTCCCATATATCCACATGTTCAATGACTCAGAGTTCCGGGCTGAACTGAAGCTGACCGCTGACCCAGAGTCACCCACTGACCAAACCTCACTGGTGGTGTCAAGTCGACCACTGACGTCTACTTGGAGAACACACAAGCTTTGGGATTGTCTACTGATGTGGAATCCAACACTCCCAGCTTCGTGGAAGAAGCCACTGAGGAGGCCACAGTGTCCCTGGTGATTATTCGGAAGAGCCCATGACTAGGGCACCAGACGAGCCCAGCACCTTCAAATAAAGCGACGAGTTCATCTCACCGCTTGTCTAAAATATGGGGTCAATAAATGTTCATTTGAAATAAAATATTTTAAAAACAATAGGTAATAGTATTCTCAGGCACTAGAAAGTAAAAAAAAAAAAAAAACTTAGCCTTCTAAGGACTTAACTCATTGAAGAAACAATATTTTTTAAAAAGTGTTTATGTACAGTGGGGCCTTGACTTACGAATTTAATTCGTTCCGTGACAGAGCTCATAACTTAAATTACTCGTATGTCAAATAAAAAAGTGAACGAGTGAGACACGTGATGCTGGGCTGATGTTGTGGCGTTCACTGTGACGTTCGCTGCGCCAACTAGCGGTGGGGTATCTGAAGCTGGCTCGTAACCCGAATTTTAACTCGCAACTCAAAGCAAAAAATCAGCCGAGAGACAGCTCATATCTCGAAAAACTCGTTAGTCGGGACACTCGTAAGTCAAGGCCCCACTCTATATATTTACATATATTTATCCTATATAATAAAGAACTAATATGCTAATTAGCCTGAAAAGCAGAATGACCGTCTGGACAACCTTCCAGACAAAGCCAAGGCTATGAGGGCTGGCCAAAGCAGCTGGGGCTGCGAGGGCCGAGCCCCTTGCACGAATTTCGTGCATTGGGCCCCTAGTATATACATAAAACTGTAATAACATCTCATATTCACCAATGTAAAACTATAGTCCTAACTCAACAGCAAGAGTGAAGAGTGGTGACCACCTCATGGTCTAAGGCAGAACAGCCTAGCAGGAATGGGGACAGATATACATTGCCAACTCACTCCTGCTCTCTGATTTCCACTGGCTAAACCCAAATGAACAGGAGAGCTAGAGGGTCTCTGACGGTCCCTAAAGATGAGCTGAGTGAGGGGAAGAGTGTACAGAGTAGAGTGGATCTGGGTGTAGGAAAAAAATCGGCACACGGGGTCAACAGGCCCATTAGAAGATGACGTGGCCTCACAGGCCCTCCTCCTGGCCTGTATCTCTAGTTATTCAAGTTTAATTCTGGATATTTAATAAATGTAAAGCCATTAAAATTAAAACTTTTTCATTATCTTCCTCATTTTCATTCCAGTTATCTAGCTCTTTTTCAAACACTTTGACTTCAAAAAAAACCCACTGGTACAATGTTGTCCTTTTTTGGGGAGTGGGGGCCTCGATCTGAAGGACTTGGGCCCCCCACAAGTGGCACCAGGGAACAGTGTCTTTTAAACTCACAGATTTGCAGCGGACACAAGATCAGCACTCAGTTTTCTGGAACTGTCAAGATATTTTCTGATCAAGAAAGTATGAGTGCTAAAGACCACAATAAATGTTATTCATCCACATATTTGTAACAAAAATGCTACCAAGACCCTTATCCATATGCCAAGCAGGATATTTACATCTCTTTTTTATTTTTTAATATATTTTTATTGATTTCAGAGAAGAAGAAAGAGGGAGAGATAGAAACATCAATGATGAGAGAGAATCATTGATTGGCTGCCTCCTACACATCCCAACTGGGGATTGAGTCTGCAACCCGGGCATGTGCACTGAACGGGAATCGAACCATGACCACCTGGTTCATAGGTCGACACTCAACCACTGAGCCACGCCAGCCGGGCTACGTCTCCTTTTTAGCACTCGGAAAAAAACAATACTCCAGCCTCAAAGTGGTTAGTCCCTCCCTCACCCAACTCTTAAGAATTTAGGGTCAAAGATTCCCCTTTGCAGCCACTCTCTCTTTTAGTGCTAATCCTACTACTAAGTTTCTTCATTCACTCAAGAATTATTAATTTAATGAAACATGCTGAGATGGTTCTACTATGAACATCATTCCAGGAAAAATACTTTTTTTAAATTTTTTTAAACAGAGCAAGTGCCATAGGCTTCCTCCAAAAGGTCCCCAAGTCATAGGAAGAAAAGGAGGAAAGAAAAATATAGCGGCAGCCACGGAAGCTTGAAGCTGGAAGGGAACCAAATCAATAAATAAATGCATAATGTTGACCTCCAGGTTAGAATGCGCATTTAAAAAAAAAGTAAAATAACTTAAAAGCAAAATTTTTATGTTTTTTTTTATTGATTTCAGAGAGGAGGGGAGAGGAAGAGGAAGATAGAAACATCAATGATGAGAATCATTGATCGGCTGCCACCTGCACGAATCCCACTGGGGATTGATCCCGCAACCCAGGCATGTGCCCTTGACTGGAATCGAACCTGGGACCCTTCAGTCCACAGGCAAACGCTCTATCCACTGAGCCAAACCAGCTAGGGCAAGGCAAAATTTTTAAAAATTAGATCAACCACAATCCTTTTGTACATTACCATGGCAAGTGTACACACATTGACAGTCTTTCTGTTGATTTGCATGGTTTGCGCATTTTTGTGGGTGTGAGGCCATGGCTTTAAAACACTTAAGTTAAAACCAAAAGGGAAACCCTGGGCAGTGTTGCTAAGTGGTTAGAGCGTCGGCCTGTGCACTGAAGGGTTGCAGGTTCAATTCCCGGCCAAGGGCATGTACCTGGATTGCAAATTCAATCCCGCGTTGCAGGAGTCAACCAATTGATGTGTCTCTCAAAAAAAAAAAAAAAAAAAAAAAAAGATCAGTTCACTGGGAATTTTAATGAAAGAGGTGGGAAAAGGGCAGGTGGTTCAGCATTTGGCCCTATAGCCTCTTCCAGGGCATTGGTGAAATGACTGGTCGCTATGACACGCATTGACCACCAGGGGGGAGATGCTCAACGCAGGAGCTGCCCCCAGCCTGCAGGCCCCAGGCCAGCCAAGGCAGGTGCCCCTGGGGGCCCCCCAATCACCCCGCTGGTCATCCCGCAGAGGGAGGTGACTGGCAGTGGCAGCGAGGGTCGGGGCCAGTGAGCAGGTGGCGCCAGGCCAGACAAGGCAGGTGCCAGTGGGGGGCCCCCGATTGCCCCACAGATGGTCCTGATCGCCAGCCAGGCCTAGGGACCCTATCTGTGCATTAATTTCATGCACCAGGCCTCTAGTCTATACATATAAAAGCCTAAGTGACTGTTACAACTGGTAGACCAAACGACCGGTTGACCGGTCTCTATGACACGCACTGACCACCAGGGGGCAGATGCTCAATGAAGGAGTTGCCCCCTGGTGGTCAGTGCGCCCCCTTAGCCAACCTCCCACAGCCAGCCAGCCTCCCGCGGTGCCTCCCCCCAGCCGGCCAGCCAGCCGGCCCCAATCAGCCCCGATCAGCCCCAATGGCTGGCCAGGCTGAGGAACCCCACCTATGCATGAATTTGTGCAACAGGCTTCTAGTCTTTCATATGAAGGACAGGGGGAGAGGGGCAGGACAGAATCATAGACATCAACCATAGCTTCAAATATCCTTTCCCACTGTCCACATAACTGTGGATAAAAAGGAGGCCACATACTATACCTGACAAGCTCAGGGAGGCCTGCATGGTAGGCCTTACACATTCAGAGACTGAAAGCAATCACACAGGATGGCCTGAACATAAAACTTCCTAACTAAAAGTGGGTCCTAATGGCTAGTCATGTCCTAGGCCAGGGATGGCGAACCTTTTGAGCTCAGCGTGTCAGCATTTTGAAAAACCCTAACTTAACTCTGGTGCCGTGTCACATATAGAAATTTTTTGATGTTTGCAACCATAGTAAAAAAAAGACTTATATTTTTGATATTTATTTTACATATTTAAATGCCATTTAACAAAGAAAAATCAACCAAAAAAATGAGTTCGCGTGTCACCTCTGACACGCGTGTCATAGGTTCGCCATCACTGTTCTAGGCCTATAGCTTCCTTGACAAAGGTCATCTTTACCTTAAATGAGCCTGTCTATTGACTTTTTGCATCTAAATAACATATCTTTGGAATGTCAGATAATCTCCTTTTCCAGACTCAAGGCATAACCACCAGCACCAGAGCATGAGACCACATTATCCTGTTCCCCACATACCATCTCTATGTGCTGTAAATATTAACTATCCTGTACTCACCATTATAAAAGTATGTGTTTCTCACTTGTGCCGCTTTATCCAATCCTAGAGATTTCCCTACTTTGCTTTCTCTCACCCCCTTAATCTACCACCAATGAATTTCATATAACCTTCCTTATATCTTCTCCTTTTGTTCTATTGTATAACATAAGCTGTAAAACTGCCATTCTCCATAGACTTTTTCTCAATCCATTGACATTTTGCTTCCCAGAAACTGTCATCAGTTTGGCTCAAATAAACTAAAAAGTTATGTACAGGTTTGCACATTTCTTACCTCAAATAACCAATCACATCTAGAAAAATCTTTTGTATGCAAAGAACATCTCCTAGCCTACTTCTCAAACTCAGAATACTTTTATCCCATCATGTACCCTCATTTTTAGTGGAAAGAAAAACAAAAAACTACAAAGTCATGCTTCACAAATTGGATTAAACACCCATATTCCAGAGTTAAAAATAATCCTTTCTAGCAAGGGATTTCCTTTAAAATCCCACTGTACCAAAGTGCTTCAGAAACACTAAACCCAATTCTCTTTTTTTTATTGTTGTTGAGCTAAACCCAATTCTACTCTTCTACCCATATTCTGGCACAACGTCAAACTCTCCTAAACTGTTCATAGAGGAAATCTTCCAATTCTTATTTATACCTGTCATGAGGGACCATACTTCCCCCATCATCACCAAATAATTCCTTTACAAAGACTGATTCTCAAAACCTCAAGTTAAAGAATTAAACTTGATTAATCTCATAACATTGCATATGACCTATAAGGAGAATGGCCAATTTTTAAAAGAATTTTAGAAGCAGAGGGACAATAAAATTGCCTTAGTTTAAATCCTTTATATTATGGATCAGAAAACTACTACAGAGATTAAATGATTTGTTCCAAGCCACACACCCAGGTAGTGTTCAGGCTGGAACTAGAACCCTGTAACTGACTTGGTCAAGGGCTGTCTGACTTCACTATGTTTGTTCCCTTATATACCCAACCTAGCCCAAAGACACAAGTGTTCATGTTTTCTGATTCCCAGACAACTCTCCTTGATGTCAAAATACTCCTCCTGCCTGGCCAGCATGGCTCAGCAGTTGAGCGTTGACCTATGAACCAGGAGATCATGGTTCGATTCCTGGTCAGGGCATATGCCTGGGTTTCAGGCTCCATCCCCAATGTGGGGTGTACAGGAGGCAGCCGATCAATGATTCTCTCTCATCATTGATTGTTTCTATCTCTCTCTTCCTCTCCCTTCCTCTCTGAAATCAAGAAAAATATTTTTTAAATACTCCTCATATCCTCAAATGAGCATCTGCCTCTTCCTCAGATTTTATCAGCCACCAACAATAAAAAGAGTTAAATAGTCTTCAATGAAACTAGAGAAAGCAGCTCTATCTCAGATGTCTAGAATATGGGCTATAATTAATCACGATACATTGAGACTAACAGCTCTTGCCTTTAATTGGTATTAAATGGCCAGTGTTTGGGCTGCCCAGAGAAAACTGCAAAGAATTTCTCAAAAGTGAAAAGTCAGCCATAAAGAGCCTGCCAAGGTCAAAGCACAATGGGAGAGGCCAAGGTCTTTATCAAGGTGAGTGAGCACAGAATGAAAACTCTCCCCTAACATGTAGAAGGCAACCCAAAAATAAGTGGTGAGATAAACTCATCACCAACATGGGTGATCTGTCAGATGTAGTAAATGAACTTTTCCCCATAGGACCCTATGCCAAACTAGAAATCTAAAAATAACCCAAAAGCTTCCAACCAACTATAAAGAGAATAGCTATCAATTCACAATGGCTGCTCTGCAGAGTTTACTTAAGCTATTAAAGGGCAGGCAACTGACCAAACTTGCAAGAGAATCTTGCATATAATGAACATGTTAGGAACCATAAGTCTGCCTCACATACTCAATTAGACTCTCCATTGGTAGACCTCTAACTATAGTTTATCTCTCTAATCTTAGGGTTCAAAAATTTAACAGGCTAGTAATATATGCCAATTAGTTCATGCATTTGTATTAATTAAAATACTTTCATTAGCCACAGAAAAATTCTTACCCTAAGGTATATGAAATCTCCCCACCAAATTGAGAAAACTTTCATGTCTCCCATATACTCTGCTCCATGTGTGATCTCAAAAAAGCTGTAAATTCGTGTTATCTGAGTTACCATTAGAAGGAGGAAACATCTAAGATGTTTTAAAAATCAAGTGTTCTTCTGTGGTAGCCAGCCTCCAAAATAGTCCCCAATGTCAAAGAGACACCTCTGAAGTGAATCCCTCAGCCCCAGTCATACCTTTATAAAATGGCAACCTAATGAGACACCATAAGGCAGGACCACCCAAATTTCTGACCCATAGAATGTTTACTACTTTTTTGGGAGATCTTTTTAAATATATATTTTTATTCAAAACAATTAAGATTTACCATTACAAGTGCCCTCCTCCCCCCACTTACCCGCCTCCACCCAGCCCTCCCCCTTCCTTGCCTCTGGCCATCACCGCACTGTTGTCTGTGTCTATGGGTTATGCATATATGTTATTACTGTTTTAAGACTAGGTTTTGAAGTAATTTGTCACACAGCAATAAATTACTACTATACTTTTCCTGATTAATTCAACCTTTAAGAAATGAAAGTCCAGCAACTTCTGTTTTTGAATCATATTTAATTTGTCCTTTCCAATGGTTTAAGTGACCTGTACCACTTCTTGATCAACTCTTTTCTGCAAAGGATGCATCGAGATGCATTCCTAAGTGACCAACCCAGGTCCTATCATTTACCAGTCAGCCTCTCTACAGTATTAATAGATGCTGGTAGTTATTTCTGAAAATCCACTTCAATCAACTCAATAGATATAGTCCATGTAATGCTAACAAAAATTCATATTATTTGAAGGGACATGAGGCCATAACTATGTGTACACACATTATCTTTAGTCACCTGAACATTTCCTTGTAGGTATTTTTTTTTTATTGGTATTTTAGAGAGAGAGGAAGGGAGAGGGATAGAGAGATAAAAACATCAATGAGACAAGAACATCATCAATCGGCTACCTCCTGTACACCACCCCTGTCCCCACGGGGGATTGTGCCCACAACTAGGGCATGTGCCCTGACTGGGAATCGAACCAGCAACCACTTGGTTCCTGGATCGATGCTCAACCACTGAGCCACACCAGCGGGCAGGATTTCCTTGTTTGATCTGCCTCTCCGTCCACCCTTCTTCCCCTCAGGCTTCATCATCTACTCTCCACTCATAATATAGAGCAAAGAAGGAACTAACAAAACTGCAAAATCAAAGAGAGCCAAGGAGATGCACATAAATAACCAACAACAGTTCATCATTTGTTTTAAATGCTTTATTATGAAGTATTCATTATTTATTTTATAGCATCCCTAGAAAATAAGATTCTCTCTCCATGTTAAAATAAAATTAGGAGATGGCTACTTTCCAAGGAATACAAATGCAGAAGAGGTTCCACATCCGTGCATTCTTTCACACTAACTCAGACCCCATGTGCCTGCCTAGGGAAAGAGAGAAATGCTTTCATGTCAACTGTGTACATGTTCAGTCATGGAAGGCTAAATTGCATGCCTTAGTGGCTTAGATAATCAGCATGCAGTGATTGCACAAATGAACCTCTACTCCTTCACCTATCAGCCTTAACCAGACCTACAAATTTTGTGGATTAACAGTGATGCAAACAAACTCAATAAAATGAAATGCCAAAGGCAGGACACCAAGCAAATAGACATTACTGTACAATGAAAGCCATACTTAAGGTGAGAAGACTGTAATTTAACTGCATGGCAAGCACTTGTCCAAGTTTTATCTGCCAATCAGCCACATGGCTTTTGTAAGTACTAATTTGGACTGTGGTGAAATAGAGAAACCTTTCAGGTTTATTAAGTTACAATCTAGCAAAGCAATGCTGAACCTACAACCTAATGTAAATGTTACAGGAAAAAGATGATGCAAAAGGTTAAGACTGATGCCTTAAAAAAAAAATCCCTGATGGTTAAAAAATAAAAGAATCAAAAAAGACATTTTATGGCTTCTTTTTTCTTCACCAAAATTGAACTTTTTATATAAACAAGAGGCAGATAAAGCTCTGATAGTCAAAAACCAAGAGAAAAATGTTAATGCTTCGAGGATTCTCCTTAAAATCCCCAAACCAAAAGATTTATAAAACAATCACCAATATTAAGCTTCTCATTTCCCATTTAACTGACTTTTAGTTCTTCCTTTCCCTGCCTTCTTGCCTCCCTTCATTTATTTTATTAATTCCTTTCCCTTCATTTATTCTTTTTTTTTTATCCTTACCTGAGAATATGTTTTCATTGATTTTTAGAGAGAGGAAGGACAAGAGAGAGAAACATCAATATGAGTGAGAAACATCAAATGATTGCCTCCCACACGCACCCCAAACAGTGAACGAACCTGCAACCTGGGTTATCTGCCCTGACTGGGAACCAAACTCAAGACCTTTTGGCATATGGGACAATGCTCTAATCAAGTGAGCCACACCCCATGAAATACCAATGCAAAGAGACTCCAAAGATCACTGGTCAACTTGTTCTATTCTTCAGAAACAAGAGGAGAGACCATACCTTCTGGGTTTGAAGTTCCTTCAATCAAGAATTAGTTGCTATTTTTACTGCTTAAAAAAATAACCTTTCAAATGAAACAAAAAATTTAGTCATATGTCCCTAGATCTTAAGAGTGAGAACATAAAATACATGGGTCAGAAGCTATTTTATTTTGCTTGTAGCAATCAGACCCTAATAAGAGTATTTTGCCCATTTCAGAAAAAAATTTAAATCATCTAGAAAATAATTTCTCTATAAGGAAAGAGATTATACAAATTCCAGTTACCAGGCTTAAACCCAAAAGGCTCAGAGGCACCTAAATCATCTTTAATTCCACAAAAATTTGTATATGAAAGATGGTGACCAGATGTTCCCCATCACCTCTGAGCAGAAAATAAATGAAAAGGCCTTGAACTTCAGCAAAGGGGCTCTGAGAGCCCACGTTCCTGGACAGTAGGTGAACTGGTCCAGTAAGTCAGAAGCTTAAGTACACATGTGAATCACTTGTGGGATCTTGATAAAATGTAGACTGACTCAGTAATTTAGGAGGAATCTGCATTTCTAACAAGTTCTCATAACCCTTCCTCACCAATGAGCTTTCAGATGGAAAGCAAAACACACACACACACACACACACACACACACACACACACACAAACACAAAACATAGAAAAATAACTGTCAAATATGAAAATACAAAAATCCCTTTGAACCAGGTGCAGAGTTAATTTCCTGGAGCCTGAGGTGTGGTTTTAATCTGATAGAGGAGAAACAAGACAACATGACCTCACACACCTAGAGACAGACTCTGATTTCACAATCCCCTTCTAACCTGTTTCACAAATTGTCAGTGCTTTGGGGATCCAAGAAATTCTCCAAGTGACTCCTGAGATGAAGAAAGTATTGCTTAAGAACTCTATCATCCAAAACATGAAACATATGAGTGTAAAGGCATTAAATGTGTAGAAAAAAGACATGCTTAGCTGTGATAATCCAGTTTTTTCGGCCTCATTGTTAGCCTCCAGCCATTAGTCACATTTTCATCAAAGATTAAAACATAAAAATGCCCACTAAATGCTAAAGTCATGACTGACAATGCTCAAGAAGAGTAAAATGGACCTGCTCGGCCTGTGTGGCTCAATGGTTGAGCATCAACCCATGAACCAGGAAGTCTCTGTTCAATTCCCGGTCAGGGCACAAGCCGAGGTTGCAGGCTCAATCCCCAGTAGGGGGCATGCAGGAGGCAGCTAATCAATGACTCTCATCATTGATGTTTCTATCTCTCTCTCCCTCTCCCTTCCTCTCTGAAATCAATAAAAGTATATATTTTTTTAAAAGAGTAAAATGGATCTGCCATTTGACCCATGATCCCACTTCCGGAACTATATCCTAAGAATCCCGAAACACCAATCAGGAAGAATATATGCACCCCTATGTTCATAGCAACATTATTCACAATAGCTAAGATCTGGAAACAGCCCAAGTGCCCATCAGTAGATGAATGAATAAAAAAGCTGTGCTACATTTACACAGTGGAATACTAGGCAGCTTTAAAAAAGAAGGATCTCTTACCCTTTGAGACAGCATGGATGGACCTGGAGACTATTATGCTAAGCCAGTGGTCGGCAAACTGCGGCTCTCGAGCCACATGCAGCTCTTTGGCCCCTTGGTGGCCATGCTGAAGTTCCAATCGCACTGTACATGTGCGCCCGCACGTGGTATTTTGTGGAACAGCCACACTCAAGGGGCCACAGTTTGCCGACCACTGTGCTAAGCAAAATAAGCCAGTTAGAGCAGTGGTTCTCAACCTGTGGGTCACGACCCCTTTGGCGACGACCCTTTCACAGGGGTCGCCTAAGACCATCCTGCATATCAGATATTTACATTACGATTCATAACAGTAGCAACATTACAGTTATGAAGTAGCAACAAAAATAATTTTATGGTTGGGTCACAACATGAGGAACTGTATTTAAAGGGCCAGAAGGTTGAGAACCACTGAGTTAGAGAAAGACCAATATCACATGATCTCACTTATAAATGGAATCTAAAGAACAAAATAAACTGACGAACAAAATAGGTCAAAAGGTATGGATGCATGGAACAGAATAGCAGACCTCAGTGGCGGGAGGGAGTGGCCAAGACAAGATTAACCAAAGAACATATACACATATATGCATAACCCATGGACAATAGCATGGGGAAGGCCTGGGGTAGTGGGGGCCAAAAAGGAGAAAAACAGCAGATATCTGTAATACTGCCAACAATAACATTTTAAAAAAAAGTTTTTAAAGACTATTATAGTCTCCTACACAAAACAAGCAAAATAAAATCATTGGTCTGAGCATTTAAACCAGGGCACACCACCTTTGAAACTGCAGCCCTACCAGGATTAGTCTAAACCCTGCATCCAGCCAAGTAGTATACTTTATTATGCTTCATCAAGCAGAGTACACATACAATAAATACATTACCAGAGGTAAATGCACTGTACTTATTCTTAAGGGGAAGTCTCAATATACCCCAAAATCTCAATTCATCCTTGCCTTCTAAGACACAAAATATTCTACCCAATTGGCCCACTCTGTCTGATTACAGCAATAATCTCTTAAATTCCCAGGCTCTAGTAATCATGGAATTATTATTTTTTCTCCCCCCATTCTACTGACCATGGGTTCTGAACCAGGGATCCACAGAGCTCTGATAGTCTATGAAAGGGTTTCTGGAACTGCCTGTTACTGTTTACATGTAGATATATCTACGGACTTCTCTCGAGATAAGGATCCACAGCTTTCATAAGAATCTCAAATTAGTCCCTGATCCAAATAAGAACCAATTTAAATCCAAGTCTTTCTCTTTCTTCTTTGGCACCAACTCTCCAGTTTCTCCTTCTTCATTCTTACACACACCTGTCCTGTCCTATCTCCACAGTCGTGCCCTGCCTGATTATGGCAGCAGACTATTCAGTGGGATTTCTAACTCTGAATTTGTTCACTCTTAGCCATCCTAAGATTCCTCCCAGATAACATTACTAAAACATGATTTTTATCACTTCTCGTTAGTTCTACAGACACCCTATTTATGTTCTAATATCAACTACATGCAGTCCCTTAAAACACACCATACCTTCATTCCTTTCCTAGAATGCCTTCCCCCAAAACTGCCCCCCAACTGTCCCCAACCCCAAGCCATCCCATTCCTCCTCTACTCTCCAATTCAAGAATCAACTCTTCTTCAGTTTCTTGTCTAACTCCTTGCCAATCTCTGCCTACAAATAACATACCACCTTGGACTGCCATTTAATACATAGTCCTATTACAGCATTTACTATATATAATTACATTGTCTTTTCATTTCTGTTTACTTTAATATAGTGCCCAGCAAACCAGGCTCACCAATAAATCCTCACTGAATGAATATACAAATCACATGCTAAGTGCTGGGCACACAGTAGGTGTGCAATAACATATGTGGATTGAAAATCTTCAAAAATACTTGTATTTCATTTTATACCTCAATTCTCTAAAACCTCTCAGTTTAATTAAAATAAGTAGTATTATTTAGGGTGGCCAGAGCGATGTTCTAGACAGGAGGAAAAGACCTCTTAATCCGACCCTGGCTGGGTAGCTCAGTTGGTTAGAATGTCGTCTTGATACACCAAGGTTGTGGGTTCGATCCCCAGTCAGGGCACATACAAAAAAATCAACCAATGAATGCATAAGTAAGTGAAACAACAAATTGATGTTTGTTTCTCTCTTTCTTTCCCTCCCTCTTTCTAAAATCAATACCGCTCAATCTTTCAAGAATCCATTAACAAATTCCACTCAGCATAACAGACAATTTTGACCTCGCAGTAACCACACAGAAAATTATCCAGCTAAAAACTTTCTTGAATAAAGCTAGATTTATTTTAGATACTAAACAGAAACATTGTTAAAGAAACTCATTTACGTAAGATCAAAGTCACAGGCTAATTCCAAGATCTGAGTTAGTCTCCTTTAGTTGCATAATATACCATTTTTCCAGGAAAAGTACTCAAAGCCTATCTAAATAGATTAATTTATTGGAAATACGAGTCATGGAATTGCTTCAGAAATTCTGCCAAATTTGCTTTTGCTGCATTAAGACTGTCTAAGATATGTTTTATGGTTTACTAGTATTTTGGTGTAAAAGCCTGGCTCTCTGGCTGATATGACAACTTGCAATGGTAGATCAAGAGAGGCTTAAAACTTACATAACTGCAGACCATTGTAAGGAAAAACAAACAACATTTTTGACTGAAATTTTACCTTAATGTTTATGATTCTGGCAGAAATTCCTAAAGGATGTGAAAATTTCAATAAAAATGACCAAATATGGTCTGAATTTCTTCTAAAGGACCCACTTCTTACCCCTACTTCTGTTTTCCCTGGCTAAGTTCATGTTTCCATACTTAATATACCTAAGGGGAAGAAGTGCCCCAATAGAGTAGTATGTGAGCCATTCATTAATACACTCAGGCAATTAACCAAGAAAATGCAATGCCATGAATTCAAACATGGACAACACCAAGAACAACAAACACAGCTAATCTCAACACTATAGTTTTGCTTTGTTTTGTTTTTAATCCTCGCCTGAGGGTGTGTCTACTGATTTTAGAGAGAGACAGAGAAAGAGAGAGAAACATCTATCAGTTGCCTCCCATATGTGCCCCAACCAGGGATCAAACCCAAAACTTTTCTGTGTATGGGATGATACTCCAACAAACTGAGCCACCTGGCCGGGGCTCTCAACACTTTATGATTTACCTCCTTTGTTTCTCAGAGTTTTTGAAGTGCTTTGTAAAATACTCATTCTGGATACTTCTGAAAAGACAATATTTTTTAAAATATATTTTTATTGATTTCAGATAGGAAAGGAGAGGGAGAGAGATAGAAATATCAATGATGAGAATCATTAATCGGTGCCTCCTGCACGCCCCCTACTGGGGATCAAGCCCACAACCTGGGCATGTGCCCTCGCTGGGAATTGAACCATGACCTCCTGGTTCATAGGTCAATAATCAACCACTGAGCCATGCTGCCTGGGCTGAAAAGTCAATATTTTGATAGCCTCACTGGTGGACTGAGTTTTATATATATGTTTTTTAAAATATATTTTATTGATATTTTACAGAGAGGGAGAGAGGGAGAGAGAGATAGAAACATCGATGAGAGAGAAACATCGATTCAGTTGCCTCCTGCACACTCCCTAATGGGATGTTCCCGCAACCAAGGTACATGCCCTCAACCGGAATCGAACCCGGGACCCTCCAGTCTGCAGTTCGACACTCTATCCACTGAGCCAAACCGGTTAGGGCCTGAGTTTTATATTTGATATCTGATAGACAGTACTGTCCATTAATTAATTTATTTTTGCCACAGCAGACCCCAAATAGTTTTAATAAAAGCCCTCAAAAGAAACTCCAAATGGGAAAGAAGAGCTTTCTGGTTCAGTTACCTCCATATTGAGATTCACACTGACATTCTCAGGAAACAAAGCAGCAACTCACGAGGAGTTTAATACAATTAATTTCCACTTGGCTATAATTCCAACATCTAGAAAATTTGAAACAAAAGCTTTTTACAGTCTGACTTTTTTGGGTAACAGCTTTATTGAGATACTCACATACCATACAATTCACCCTTTTAATGTTATGCAGAGTCTTTAGTCCATTTAAGAGCTTTGCAGCCATCATCACAATCAATTTTAGAACATTTTTATCACCTCAACAAGAATCCCTGTACCCTTTAGCTATCACCCATTCCAAGGCACCCAGGGTCACCCCTTTTCCCAGCCCTAATCCACTTTCTGTCTCTCTAGATTTGCCTGTTATGACCATTTTATATAAACGGAATCATTTAATATGTGGACTGGCTTCTGGGACTTAGAAAACGTTTTCTAAGTTCATCCATGTTGTAGAATGTATCAGTGCTTTAATGCTTTTTATGACCAAACTAGAGGCCCGGTGCACGAATTCGTGCACCATTGGGGACCCTCGGCTTGGCCTGCAGGATCAGGCCGAAACTGGCTCTGCAACATCCCCCAAGGGGTCCAGGATTGAGAGAGAGCTCAGGCCAGGCCAAGGGACCCCACCAGTGCACGATCGGGGCCGGGGAGGGATGAGGGAGGTTGGCCAGCTGAGAAGGGACTGCGGGAGGTCTCCAGGGCGTGTCCGGCCCCTCTCATTCAGTCTCAATTGGCCAGACCCAGCAGCAAGCTAACCTACCAGTCGGAGCAACTGATGGTCAGTGCACATCATAGCAACTGGTCGACCGGTTGACTGTCTGTCCCCTGGTGGTCAGTGCACATCATAGCAAGGGTTGAGCAGCCTTAGCATATCATTAGCATATTACAGTTTGATTGGCTGAATGGCCAATCTCTCCCACCTCCACGGCAGTGCTAATGATGTATGACTGAGGGCTTAGGCCCGCTCCCAGACTACAAGAGGGCACAGGCCGGGCTGAGGCACCCCCGAGCCCTCACCAAGTGCACAAATGTCATGCACTGGGCCTCTAGTTAATCATAATCACTGATTAAGGATGCTATAACTATGACTCTAATATATGACAGGATGCTCAGTACCTTTGGCATCACCAAAAACAACTAAACCACCAAACAGAATTCATCAGAAGAGATACATCCCTTCCAGTCCAATTTCCTTGTCTATAAACTATCCTAAGTGACTGTAGTCAGAATTAAATCCCCTTCAGGAGTTAGCTCATTTTACCTGATACTGAGAAGGAAAATGAGCACAGGAAAGAAAGTGATGTAGAGGTTACAGCAACAATTAATGACAACGTTAAAAGTCAAATCCAATTCTCCTCATGCCTGTTTAATTTTCACCACTCTGAACTGCCTCTTTAAACATCATCCTAAGGAAAGATTGAGAACGTGTGCCAAGACTCAGCTACTAGGGTATTCATCCTGGTAAAACTTAAGGGAGACAAACAGAGACGGACCATCCTGAGACTCAAACAATAGGAACTAGTTAAATAAACTGTGAAGTGCCCATCAGTGTAACAGTTTACAAGCACTCGGAAATTCTAATGAGAGATAAGATGTTCATGGCATGGATGCACACAAGGAAACAAACTATACTGGAAGAATATCCGTACCAAAATAGTCAACAGTGCTTATCTCGGGGCAATGGAATTAGAAATATGTATATTTTCTGTTTCTAAACTGCATTTTCTAATTAATCTTCTACAATGGGAACATATCTGAATTAGTAGAAAAAAAATTACTTTTAAATACATTTAGCATTTGCATTGAGTGTAAATTGTTATATTTGATGACGCTACAGTAACAAGACCTTGAAATTGAGTGTAATTCCTCTTTCCGTATTATTATGTACAAAAGAAATTCCCTCTACCAAAGCTCTTTGCAGGACTTATCCCACATCAATGCTCTGACATAGTAAGGACATCTTTACTTATTTATTCCCATTTATAGATGATGAAGTTAAAATACAGGAGATCTTAGGGAGGGATGTGGCTGGTACAGATGGGATTAAAGCCCCTGGTTTAAGTCATTCCAGCCCTCAGGGTTAAACTGCAAATCAGAAACATAAACCCAGGAAAAGGAATGTTTTTTTTGAGGAATGGTGCTACTTTGTGAAGTCTACAGATCTCACAAATATAGTAAATTTTAGGCACATAGAAGCAAAATATCAAACCACCTTCCGCTGTGATAGTATTTTATTATTGAAGTCTAAAGAAGATGCGGGTTGAAACAAGACATAATAAATAAGGACCATTACCTATAAAGTTATCAGAAAGTTAAAGTATACTTGAACCAAAGCAAGAAGCCCAGAAATCACCCACAAACTATGTAAACAGACACTACAAATGGCTACCCTGTGATTTTGGTTTCTCATTTTTATTTGAGTGTATTTCACTAACTAAAAATTAAGTTAAAGATATCAAGCTAAATCCCGAACAAAATTTTGCAAAACTGTGTTATTATCCACATTCCCACCACATATGCAAAATTCAGGAGACTCAAAGAATAAAAAAAGTTTCCTTTACTTTTTTGTGTGTAGTATTCTCCAGGTATTTTTGTAAGAAAAAAAAATGAGGCTATAGATCCAAATACGTTAACATACCTGCTACAATTAGCCTTCTCAATAACCTATTGACTCTTAATTCTTCTCCATTGATTGAAAATTTTGTCAAGCAAATGTTTCCGATCTTAGCATAACCACAAGGAATAGACATTGCAACTCATGAAGGACCTAAGGAATAGTCTTACGATCAAATCTAAAGTAAACAATTTATGCAGTGTGAACTTTATGAGCTAAGGACTTTAAAGGATATCTGACCAGGTTGCTTCAACAGAGATTATAAACAACTTCTGGAATTTAATCACATAGTGCACCTTTCCCACCAATAATAATATGACTATATTTTAAAATAATAGAATGGTATAAAAAATGGAATTTATTTCACTTAGTAAAGGTAAGTGTTGTTTTATGAAAACTTGCTTCTTTTTTCCTTTGGATTGATAGAACTTGTATATATTGGGTTGTGAATGTAAAACATATTTTAGCATAGGTTACAGTCAAAATTTTGAAAAAGACTGATTTGGAAAATAATCTATTTCAGGGTAGGCCATGAATATTGACTTTCAGAAGATAAAGAATAGATCGCTTGTTAATATAGAAAAAGTCACTGATTCTAAGAAGTGAGGCGGCAATTATTCCCCCTCACCTTACCGTGAACATCTCAGAGATTTCATTCACCTGACTAGGACCAAGTAGGCTCCCTCTGAAGAACACTGGCGCTATTGGTGGCTTACAGAATCCCCTGTACCATGCTTTAGTTGCAGTTTCTCCTTTCTGAGAAGTTAGCACAAACACTACATTCCATTGCAATAAGCAGTCCTTTGGGTTTACAGCCTGCGGCTTATTTGGGTACGTCACCTTCCTAAGGGAGATCTACTCCATCTTCAGGGGAGAGTGCAGAGCAGAGTAGCTGAATGTGCACTATGATGTCAGAGGTCAGAGTGCCTAGTTCAAATCCAGCTCAACCACTGACTAAGGAAATTACTATAATTCCACAGGATTGTTCTGAGAAATACAAACAGAGCATTCACACAGCACTTGGCCCTAAGAAAGCCCTCAAAAGCGGTAAAGATTGTTAACACAACTCTCGTAAAAGTAGCAAAATCCTCATTTGAGCAAATAAACGAGGACAGGCAGAATAAATAAATTTTCCCCTCCTTCCAAAACTACTCAGTGGCTTTGTAAATGGTGATGAAAGTGGCTGGATATTAAGAATTCCTCCCACCAAAATCAAAGATGGCTTGAATAATTCATACTGAAGCCAGGACGGTCTCTTCTATGCCTCCCTCACCAGTGCCCCTCATTTAAGAAAACAATACAAAACAACTCCACACTTAATTCCTGCTACATGCTGCCCCAACTCCCCTGAATTGTGTCTGTATGTTACATGAAGACAGACAACCTTTGGTCATGGCTACATGGAAGAAATTAAGTGGCAAGCTGAGGCAGATAGAACAAAATGGTTAAAACTGGGAGACAGGTGGAGGTGGGAGAGGGTACAGGGAGGATAAATGATGGTGAGGAGAGGGAGAATAAAGGAAAAAATAAAAAAAATAAATTGGGAGAGCAGGCATCAGGGAGCCTAAGTTGAAACCCTGATATTGTCATTCATTAACTGTGTGACTTTAGACAAGTTGCTCAATCTCTTTGCACCTGTTTCCTCTTAAGTAAAATCGGATGAATAATGGTATTTACCCTCTTGGTTTATTACTAAGATTAACTGCCATAGAAGATGTCTAGCCCAGTACAAGGAAAAGGCAATAAATGTTAGCTGCTAATATTACATAAGCATTCTCCAAACAATTTCAATTTATACTCATCTCATTCAAAGATAAAATTTAAATAGATGTCACCTAGTTTTTTAAAATTTGTTTTATGCTTCTAAATCTTACCACTGGAAATATATAGTCAACTCCTGGATGACAGCTCTCTGTTATTACTCATAATCTCTAGCACCAGGTAGGTGCTAAAAAATATTTGTTAATTCTCTGATACACAGACCCAATCTGAGTAGACAAGAGAGAGGGTGGCAAATCCTACTAATATCAACTACACCAGGGGAATAACCACTTTAGAGAGCATTTTAATGATAACCACACAAGTTGAAAATGGGCAAACCTGGGACCCTGTCATTGAATTTCTAGGTATATAGCCTTAAGAAACTTGCACCTGTGCATCAGGTGACATACACAAGGGTTATATTGTAACACTAGAGGCCCGATGCACGAAATTCATGCAAGGGGCTCGGCCCTCACAGCCCTGGCTTCATCCAGAAGGTTGTCCGGACAATAGTCGGGAAGGTCGTTCTGCTGTTCGGTCTAATTAGCATATTAGCTCTTTATTATATAGGATTACTTGTAATAACAAATTGCAACTAACCTTAAATGCCCATCAATAGGGTACAGAAGTTGATTCCCATTATTCATAGGGCTCATGTCCTAGAAAGTCACACGGAGTTAGCAAGCACAGAACCATCACTCCTCGGGAAAAATACAGAGATAGGTTTCTGCAAGCCTCTGGTCACCTCAACACATAAAACTGTGTTATGTGTGTTTCTGTTTAAAGATACCTTATTTCATATATATTGTTGATTCACTGACAGTGAACTCACAGCTGAGAGCTCTCTAACTCAGGCCCAAACAAAGCTATCTAACATGTCTTTCCTCCAGAAGGCTCGCTCCCGTCTTCTGGTGCTCAGGAACACTCCACAGCACTTCCGCACTACAGCTGGAGGCCGTTACATGCAACAAAATCACCAACAAAAAGCACAAAAATATGAAAGGCTTGGCACTGGACAGAATGCGAAAAGGACACTTGTTTACAGTGGGAGAGCTGACAGAGGGGACAGAGCGTTGCCTGGTTCTACCTCAGCTGGGAAACTGCTCAGCAGGTGACTGCAATTTGTCACCACTCTGTGACCCACGAATGGCTGACCACAAAGACACGGACACGGGAGGTATTCCTTTTCGGGTAACAAATGCATTGTATCCACTAGGCAAATTTGCAAATCCAGACTCCAGGAATGAGGAGGGCCAACTATAAATAACTGACGGTACAGTCATTCATGACTATGCTGTAAAAGCTAAATGACCTGAAGCTACATGTGTCAACATGAAATATTTCTCAAAACCAAATGCGTCGAGCCAGAAGTACACGTGGGTTATGAGACTGGCTCTATAAAATCAAGCAACTGTAAGCTGTGCCAAATGTGCATAGGAAGACATGCAGGGTGGTTTTACTTCTGAAGGGAGAAGGGGGGACATGAGGACAGAGAAGCTTGGATGTATCTTGACACTCTCTCTTTAGACTATTCTGTAATGTTGACACTATCTCCTTAAAAGCATACCCATTAGAACTATTTCTCGTATTGAAGCACATGCTGTGCAAAGTACACGTGCACTTTATGCAGTAAATGGTATGAAAGGAGGTTTCTGGGTGACGTTACAGCACATGCTTTACCAGCATGATAGACTACAGCGATTACAAGGATCTGTTTGCACAGAAGGATGCCGGTCAGAGAGAGATGAAAAGGAGAGACAAAGGGTCACATTTTTATTTCTAGATACACCCTGTGTCTCTGCTGCTCCTTTGAAGTGCATGGGAGTTTCTTCCCAGAAGAACTACATGCAGAACAGGATGGAGCGATCCCAAAAGCAAGCTTAGTCACCGGGACATCGTGAAATAAACCCTTAAAGAATTATTCCTAGGGTAGGGGAGAGTGTTTGGGAAGGAAAACCCTTGAATGGAAACCTAAGAAGAAGAATAGCTCCTCTAAGCAAAGACTGGGATGACCCACAAGGGCCGTACTTTCATTGGTAACGCAGTGGTTTTCTTGAGGGCAATGAAACAGACATTCGAACTCCTAATGTTGTTTCTGCTCAAGAAAAAAAAATAAACGTTTGTGACGTTCTTATGTTTCATTTCTAATTCTCCTCTTTGTTCACTTTTGGCAGTTACCATCATGAGCATTAGGGTAAAGTCTAGCATCCCGCCAAAAATACCAACACTGTGATTGATGTGTGATTCAAAAAAGCTGTCAAAATGGATACTCCAAAAGGAATGAGTCACCCGGCCGGGCCAGGCCTGCTAATATTTTTGTACCACGTTGTAATCCTTTTCATCTGGACCTTCTTAGAGTTGGCTTATTACTTCCTTTCATGCCATTCTAAGCTGACTAAAGGCTATAATAAATGCCACTAGAAGCCTGACAGATTGGGTTCAGACCTTCATTACTAAAATCCAAAAATTAAGGCTATTTGATATGAAAATGGGGCATGAAGAAAAACATGCCCATAGCTTCAGCCCACGAGATTTTAGGACCCTCAAAAGGGTCTGAGAACACAAAATCTCATTTCATACTAGTCTGAAAGTTCTATCAAATATTCTTTTACCTCAGTAACTTTAAAAAGTAGAATGCCACTATACAATTTAGGGCAACAGTGACATTCATCAGCTGACAGAAAAAGAGCAATTTTCCTCACTGGGAAGTAAGAAAGAAGTGAGTGTAAAAAGCATCTTCAGAAAATTTGAGGCTCTCATTTCTGGATGGTGGTAGCATACTGATTTAATTCAGGACTGGCCTGTTTCATCAGCTTAACTCTGTCTGATTCAGCAAGATGGATGTGTAGGATGTAACCCAAATCTATAATAATAAAAGCGTAATATGCTAATTAGACCGGACATCCTTCCAAACGACCTTCCATATGAAGTCAGGGCTGTGAGGGAAGCTCAGGTCCGGGGTGCCAGAGGGAAGCTGGTGCCGGCAGCTGGGGGAAAGAAGGCCTACTCTTGCACGAATTTCATGCATCAGGCCTCTAGTACATTAATAAAGAACCTTGGGGGGAGGGGGTTGCAGCAAGGAGTTACTGGGAGGATGAAACCTGTAATGACTTATTACTTTGTCTCCTAGATCAAGTCAGATGGCATTGTATTCTTGATTTGCGACAAGGATGAAATTTTTTGGTTCCTTTAATCCTCACCCAAGGATTGAGGATATTTTTTCCATTGATGTTTAGAGAGAGTGGAAGGGAGGGAGTCAGGGAAAAGAGAGAAACTTCTATGTGATAGGACACATCGATGTTTACCTCCCACGCGCATCCAGATTGGGGGTGGAGATTGGACCTGCAACCCAAGTACAGTGCCCTTGACCGGGAATCAAACCTGAGGCCCTCAAGGGCACAGGCCAATGCTCTAATCACTAAGCACGCCAGCCAGGGTGGATTTCAATTAAATCAAACAGAAGGCCATCTACACATAAGTTATACAAATCCTTTTTTTTTTATTGCCACTATTGGAATTCAGAATAAAGTCCAAATGACTCCATCCATTCCAGAATGGAGCTGGAGCCAAACAAAACTGCAACAGCAGTTTCTTCAGGGCCCAGATGGTCATGACCTGAACGTATTTTCTCATGTGAACTAGCTGCGTAGGGGTCACAGTCGCACTGTTGTGCATGTGTGGTTATCTGCTCGATTATGAAATGGCTAAGACTTCCATTAGGTTCTGCAACAGAATAGTCTGATGCCCTGAAACAGCAGGCCTTTTTTCTAGACAGCACAAAATGTACAGGGGTCAAGATAAACTCTCCAAGTAGAGGCCACATACAATGGACCAGACCTTTGGAAACATCTGTGTATGAAAGAAGTCAGAAAGTGCAATCTTAGGGTGAGAGCAGCAAGCATAAGCCACCTTCAGTGGAGTTCAGCTCTTCACATTCAGGTTGACGATGATTGAACTGAAGTCCCATCAGAGTCCCCTCACCCCTAAAGTCCGTGCTTTAACAAAGACAAATACAAGAGGGCGAAATAATCACAACCACCACCTTTTGTGAAGTGCTTATCCGAGCGTCACTGGCTGAGGGTACTAAGCAACAGCACTTAATATTCCCAACAACCCACAGAGGTAGCTCTTGAACTCATATGACAGGCATGGCTACCGGGCTTAGAAAGGTCGCTCGACCTGTTAGCAGCAAAATCCTGATTCAAAATCACGTCTAAATCCAAAGCCTAAGCCCATAAACAAGCATTTTTTCTCAACTACACCCTTTGGGTTCATAGTTCAGCTGCACGCTCCTTCTGGGCCCCAGGGGTCCAATGCCATCACTTCCCGCAATGAGCTCTGTGGAGAAGGCTGCCAGCTCTAGCACGGCGAGTGCAGCAGACACTCACTGGGTTTCCGATGGGCACAGTCCAGGAGTAAGCCTCCGCCTGTCACTCCTTGGAGGAGAATGCTCTGCCCTTGAAAGGCTGTCCCTGAAAATCAGGCACACTTACACACACACACACACAATGCTCTGCCCTTGAAAGGCTGTCCCTGAAAATCAGGACTTTTTACCAGATGCTCCCAAGTGGTCTGCACAGGCACACTTACACACATACACCTGACTCTCTAAGCCAGTGGTTCTCAACCTTCCTAATGCCGCGACCCTTTAATACAGTTCCTCATGTTGTGACCCAACCATAAAATTATTTTCGTTGCTACTTCATAACTGTAATTTTGCTGTTATGAATCGTAATGTAAATATCTGATATGCAGGATGTATTTTCATTGTTACAAATTAAACATAATTAAAGCATAGTGATTCATCACAAAAACAATATGTAATTATATATGTGTTTTCCGATGGTCTTAGGCGACCCCTGTGAAAGGGTCGTTCGACCCCCAAAGGGGTCTCGACCCATAGGTTGAGAACCGCTGCTCTAAGCATTCAGGCAGGGCAGAATTCATTTCATCTGTACTTTATGAATTACAACTTTCAGCCAAATTTACTGACTTGTCTAGATGTATCAGGTTAACCTAAAATGTGACAGCACTCGGACCTTCATCTGCCCTTCCACAGCACAACATGCACAGAGCACATACATATGATAAATGCCTTCTAAAATCCCATCATTTTCATGCTTATCTCTTCCACGAGGCCGTTAACTCCTCCAAGGCAGAGAGATGATACTTTGACCTCTGTGTCCCAGCATCTCCACCGTGCCTGGCTTGGACCAAACACCCAAACAAAACATTTGTTGAATGAATGAATGGGATTACGTGGAATTTCTTTACTAAAAATAAGCAACCCCCAACATAAAGTCAACTAATATGAGATACTAACAGTTGTTCCCCTCACAAGGAAGTTCAAGTCTATGTGTTATCACCGAGGGCTGATCAAAAGGTTTATTGCGCAGCCTTCAAGCTGTAACAACACAGCCATTCTACTAGGAACATTTACAAAAACAAAGGTTCAGAGACAGTTGTCTGAAAGAGAGCCTTCAGAACGCTCTCAGAGGACAACTGTTACCAGAAAAAAGCCAATTTGATCACAAGCTTATTTGGCCTTTACCATTTCAACAGTGGACAGTGGCTTATTCATTCAGTTATTATTTTATCTTTCAATTTTTTTTGAAGGATATATTGTTGCTGTGGTTCTGGATATATTAACAAAATTAATACAAGCTGAAAAGATATTGAGCTTACCCTCACAGAGCTTTCCATTTACTCTGAACCATTATATTAATACTTATCATGCTTATATTTTGTAAATGATTCAAAAGAGTATGTTAGGAGCACAGCTGCAGAGTCAACCACGTTGATTTTTTAACTGCAACTCCTCCTACTAGAAATGTTGTGCCCTCAACCAAGTCCCTTAGCAACTCTAAACCCAAGTTTCTCATATACAAAACAGAGGGGATGTGTACTTTTCAGGTACCCTGAGCTACCTTCCATGTTTACTGAAGTGATTAAAGAAATGCGTAACAAGTGGCTATATTGCCATTATTTCTGTACAAGCATCAAGCCCACATTTACCTTGAAGGCTACCTTACAATTTTCACAAGAAACAAGTCCACTCCTGGACTTAAGGCATGATGTAACACTGAATGGAGTTAAGTCTATAGGCAAGCAAGATGTCCGAATTCACCTATTTTCCAGCGATGTGACAGCTAAAGGCAGAATGGCCCAAATGCCCAGAGCTGCACTCATTCGACTTTTCTGTTGTGGCTTCTCCTTCAGCCAAGCTCAGGGTTTCTCAAACTTTAACCGGCATGAGAATTACTTTCTAGGATCATAGATCCAGAACCGTGCTTGTTGTACCTTTATGGGCAACTTAAGGAATTTTCACTACATGCTACTTCCATTTTATTTTAATATATTTTATTGATTTTTTACAGAGAGGAAGGGAGAGGGATAGAGAGTTAGAAACATTGATGCAAGAAGAAACATCGATCAGCTGCCTCCTGCACACCCCCTACTGGGGATGTGCCCACAACCAAGGTACATGCCCTTGACCGGAATCGAACCTGGGACCCTTCAGTCCGCAGGCCGACGCTCTATCCACTGAGCCAAACCGGTTAGCGCTGCTACTTCCATTTTTAACTTCAGAATAAAAACCTCTTAATAAAATGTTTTAAAAAGAAGGAAAAAAATCTGAGCAACAAGTGAGTAGCAAGTTATAGTAAAAAAAAAAAAAAAAAAAAGAAAAAGAAATGTCTTCCTACCTTGCCTGACCCAGGTCAACCTATGGCTTCAAGCACAAAAAATGGGCCATCCCAAGTACCGCCTACAGAGTGCCTTTACTTACAAGGGCACTGTTCACACTAACCAAATACTCCATCTGTATGTCCCCTGGGTCCAGAGCAGGGACAAGGCTGCAACCATCCCTTGTTAGAAATCATTTGAGTGTAACAGGTGGCAGAACTGTGCCTGCACAAAGCCACTCAGAGGAAAGGGCTCTGTCACGACAGAGGAAAGACTCCTCGCCTCCACCGTGAGGTTTCCCCACAGGTGAGGTCTGAAGCCAACGCAGCAAGGACCACTGCACGCGCTGTTCCCGTCATTTGCTCCAGGCTCAGTGGAACCCCACTCTGAGCCAGGAGGGGTAGAAACAAATGGATACTCAATCTGCTTGAGGGCGCTTACCTGATCTCCACGCACTGGCTGCCTGCTCGCCATCATTCAGATCTTAACCAAGAGGGCCCCACCTCACATCGCCCTAGTTTATTCTCATAGCTCTTTGCAGCATCAGAACAGGTCCGCTTATGTATCTGTGCACCCCGTTCATGTCTGGCTCCCCCACTGCCTTCTCCCAGAAAATGCCTCAGGGGCAGACAGTTGGTCCACCTCTTGCAGCACCGCATCCTCCAGTGCCTACAACACTGCCTGGCACATAGGAAGTACTCAGTAAATATTTCTGGCCTGTCCGATGAAAGCAGTGACAAATGAGTAAAACTGCACAATGTGGAATAAAGAGGATGGTCCGGCAGTGGTTGGGACCACCCTGGCATCTACTTCCTATTCCAAAGAGACTTTTTCTGAACACTTAAAACATAGAAATGGCACCTTCGTTTTGAGCCCTTGGAACTCAATATATCTACAACTATGTTGATGCTGGACTCATTCACAGTATAGCTAGTGTGTGAATTAATGAATGTAGTCCAGAGAGTATATGAAGAATGAGAACAAGAGGCATACATGTAATGATATAGCTAACTCAGAAAACATGCACAGTGTAGTACAGTAGATGAAACGGGTTCTCTCATCAGACAGTCCTGGATTCAAATCCTACCTCCATCATTTGGTAGCAGCACTTTATCACGCTGAGCCCCATGGTCTCCTTAGGAAAAGGAAGGTAATAGCTCCCTCCAAGGGCTGCCAGGAGCAGCAGAGATAATGCTTATGAGGGACCGAACAGAATATGAGTGAGCACATAAACATCACCTTGCTCTACAGCGAAATGCCCCTGGAGTTTTAGTTCGAAAGACCTAGGACTGGATCACAAACTTCACCACCTTCCTATATAACTTCAAGCCACATACCCTCATGCCCTATTTGCCTCATCTATTAAGAACTCTTAGACTCAGAGAAGATCATCTGAAAGCACTTTGCAGATAGAAAAGCACTAAAATGCCAAAACAAGAAATGTTGCTCACTTAAGCCCACCTCAGTCCCAATGTAAAAGAAAGTGCCATAAAGACATTTTCCATCAAGAAAGCCCTGTGCTACTGTGCCACTGTACTCACCAATGACCGTATACTATGACACACCAATCTGGCTTAGTGACAGGGAAAAAAAATACTGATTTTCTTTGGCCATTGCAACTGCCCTACTCCTCCTAATTCACCCATTTCCTGTAAGAGGTCAAATGAAACATGACTCCAACTTTTTACCTCTGAACCTTTAGTATTCTTGGACACCTACTACAGTCAGGTGGTGCGGGGAAAACCAAGATGAGTAAGAATCTGTGACAAAGTTTCATTTCAACATAAAGGCCAATTATATGCAATTAACAGTCAGCCCAGTGTGGTCAGTTAAATAGGTTCTCAGAGAGCTCCTCAATTCCTGGCCCTGTGTCAGTGGGCACCATTCTCTAACCAAGTCAGCAATTTTCTGCTAAGACCCTTCCCCGGACCGAGCACCGTGCTGGATAAGGAAAAGTGCCAGGACCTGTAAGATATAATCCCTGCCTTCCAGGAGCCCACAATGTGAACTACCAAATAAAACATGGACATAAACAGATGGCTCAGAGCGTAATGAGTGACTACAGAGCTACACATAAAAGCATCCCCTTGTTTTACAGTCACGTCTCACACAAGGCGATAGTTAATCAAGGGCCTCATGAGTAAGAGAAATAATTCATACTATCCGTACTATAAACAGATCAAAGAGAGGAGGGTTGTTTTTCCCACCTCCCCCAAACTGACGTGGGGCTGACTGCAAGGATACTTGGAAAAGGTGAGATTTTAGAAGAGCCCTGAAGGATATATACTGAATATATTTTCGGCAAGCAGAAGAATCACTTGATAAGAGACATATGGAGGGAAAGTACAGGCGTCTTCTGTGGACAGGGAGAAAGCAAACTCCCAGTCTGGGTCAAGGAAGGAAACAGAGGAAGAGATGGGTCTGGCCAGACAGTGGAAAGCTTCGAGGAGAAGGCAGGGAGGGGCACAGAAGCCACAGAGGAGAGTATGGAAGGTACAGCAAACACGACCAAACAGGACCGATGTCTGGAATAACATAACAGGGCTCTGATGGGAAGATTGAACCAGCAGATGAAATTCAAAACCTTATACCTTTTAATATTTCAAAAGAAGCATCAAGAAAGATGGGGGGGGGGGAGTAACTAAAGGCCAGAATTGAGGCTTGAGAATAAATAAATAAAACTTGTATCTGCAAGTGCATAACTCCAAGTATTAAAGCCCAAACTGCAAATGCTCATTTTCACTGTGGAAAATCCTCCCCATTCATGCTTTACTCTAGGAACATAAATCAAAATGTCCTCTTCTCCATATTATGAAAAACAGAGACACCACACACATGCAAAAAGAAATACCATTAGTGTTGTAGATGATATAACCAAAAGCAACAGAACGATGCTACAATATCAATATCTCCTAATGTTCAGGCCTACTTGAATGAAGGAAATCTCTCAAAGGAAGTGGTGGAAATGTCATGGTTAGAGGCATTTAGAATCAGGCCACAAGGCACAATCCTGTGGTCTACTCTTTGCTGTACGTCTAGCGCCTTGGAAAGTAAGTTCAGGTAAGTGACTGTGGCTGGGGAGGCAGCCTAGGAACCAAGTGAAACCATGTTTGAAGAAAAACAGGGAAACAGATTCTGAATCCTCATGGAGGGGCTGGTTACAACAGTGTGTTTGTGAAATTCCACCAACCTATACACTTAATGTTGTGAGTTCATTTCTCTTTGTATATTATTCTTCAGTAAAAAGATTCATTTAAAGGATGATTCTGTATAATTCTAGAGAACAGCCAAAAATGTTTTAAATTTCTCCATTATCAACAGAAAAATTACCAACCTTGGAATTTCTGATAATTATTGGTAAAAAAACAAAAATATAGATGTCTAAGGTTAAAACATCACTCCGTTAACTGAGGGCTGGGATCTGGTAAATTCACAGGTGATATGGAGATTTCTAAACCAAACAAATGCTTTCCAAAAGGCAGACCCTGAGGCTGGAGACTTTTCCTGTGAAAGGACATTAGAGAGGCTGAACACAGGCAAGCTGAATGGTCCCACAACCCCAGGAGGCAGTCTCTCTCGGGGTTCACATCTGGATGGCCTGATTAGTTGCCAATAAAATAGTGATTTTGTAATAAGGATGGGGAATCAGCAGTTCCAAATGTGTAGTGTCCTGGTCCCAAGTCATCTGGACTGAATTGGCTTGCTAGGTTCACCAGGCAGAAGTCCTTGGGGATAAAGAATCCTGGTTAGACAAAATACCCCATTATCACTAAAAAAAGGCAAAGCTTCTTTGGAAAAACCATAAGGCTGAACATAATTGGGGACTGAAGGGCCAGAACTGAAACTAACCTGTAAAGCTATTCATCTGACTCACAGCCTTTGCACTAAGGTTCCCAGCTTTCCCAAGTGAGACACTGGGCAGCACTGAACTCCCTGCACAAAATGAATGCTGCCAGAGTGCCAATCTAACCACGTCTATCCAATGTCTACTATCAGTGATCCTAGTGCTTCCTCTATGCCAGCAGTTCTCAACCTGTGGGTCGCGACCATCAGAAAACACATATAGCATATCAGATATTTACATTATGATTCATAACAGTAGCAAAATTACAGTTACGAAGTAGCAACGAAAATAATTTTATGGTTGGGGGTCACCACAACATGAGGAACTATTAAAGGGTCGCGGCATTAGGAAGGTTGAGAACCACTGCTCTATGCAAAGAATAATAACAATAACATTTTTCACTGAAGGCAGGTGAGGTTATCTTCCATCTTCCTGCCATTGTAAAACGGTCATCATCTTATCCTTCTCCACAAAAATAAAACTCCATTATACTTTTTTAATATTCCCATTTAAATCCATACCTTCTCTGGCCCTATTCCCAATTACTAGTAAGTTTTGTTTGGTCATTAACCAACTACCTACATTTCCCTGAAAGATTTATTTATATTTCTAGAGGAAAATGAAACAATAATTGCTTCTACCCTCTCAGTTCAGAAAACCACATATGCTGTCCTCAAACCCAAATCACAAATGCTAAAGATTATGAATAAGAGGAATGTGCATTTGCTTATGTTACAGCTATTAAAGGAATAGCTAGACTCTTGCATTGAGAACAATCGGCTCATTCTTGACCTAGCATCCTATTTCTCGTTCTATTCTCTGAGCTAATTGCTTATATAAGCATGCCAATTTGCCTTGATTATAGAATTCTTAATAAACGAATGATGTTTACATTTCACGAGTGTATTTGAATTTCACTCCAGGAAGCCAAGCTCATCAAGTCTTTGTAAGTGGAAAAGCCAGAGATCAAAGCAAAAGGCCTGCATTGAACCAACAAACAATTAGGCTGGAGAATAGAGGCCTAAGCAAAAATGCAATTGATTTATTGAGTGTTGTAGTCCAGAAGTACACCTCAGAGTCACTGTTCACTCTTTAGTTGTAATATAGAGAACTTTCTCTGAAAATTTCCAGTATGATTATGTGATGGTCATTTCTTAAATGGTTCAGTAAGTCTCTCTGACATTCCACAAGCTTTGATCCATGTCTTCTGTTTCTCACCTTGGTAGTTTTGGTTGACTTAAACAGCTCTGGGAGTTTTGTTGTTTAATTTTTCTCCACTCTGCCTAATTTCTCCAAATTTTCTGGTACCTCTTACACAATTCCTTTCCTACTACACTCCATCACTGTGGTTTTAACTTTTGCTTGGTGTTCGGAGGAAGCAGAAAAAGAGGAAGACTCACTCCTCTAGCACAGTGGCTCTCAACCAAGGCTGCATGTTCAAATCTCCGAAGGAACTTGTACTAAAAACCCCCGAAGTTCAGGCCACCCTGCAGACAAATTTATCAGAATCTCTGGGCGTGGGACCCAGGCATCCATGTTTTTTGAGGCTCACAAAGGATGTCAATATGCAGTCATGTTTGAGAACCACTGTTTTAGCTTTCAATCCCTTCATCATCTGACCTTAAATAAAAAAAGTGTTCAGCCAAACTTCCATAGGGGTGTGGGGGAAGACAAGGAATAAGTCAGTTTCCTGAGGAAGTGGTCAACTCAAGGCAGGACCTGAGATAGATAAGATCTGATACCTGCAGGCAGCAGTCACAGGGCCAAAAAATGTGAAGAATTGGACACCTTTCCCAAAGCCAACACGTTTTTACTGTAAAGTAGTCCACGGGCACCTTCTACCACACAGAAGTCCATCAGGGAGATTACCCCTGAAGACAGCAGGGTCTAAACACCTCAAATCTTTCAGCTTCTGTGGCAATGGATACAGGGCTTCCACATGCAACAATGCTCCCTCAGCAAAGAAGAAAGTGGACTATTACATGTGAAATAAGAGTCACTAAAGTCAGCCTCACACCACACAAGAACACTGAAGGTGTGATGAGGGGAACACCTCTGGTATGTCTATAAAAAGTTGGTGATAAGGTGCCTACCTGTGAGCTCTGATGCCAATAGTCATGGTTGTTGTTTTTAAGGTTGTAAAAAGAAAGTACACTTCTATCTACATCAAATACCATTATACCTTCAAGTGGGGACTTGGTATTTCCCAAATAAGGAATTCCCAGCTATCTTGGCCCACATCTATGGGCCTTAGTTGAATCACAGTCCATGCAGCAGCCCTCCAGCCTACCAGCTCTTCCCTAGACATGGCTTCCATATTACATCATATCTGTCAGAAACTGCATAGTCCTCAGTGTTATGCTGAAAGAGAAGGTTCTGGAGAGGGGAGAAAATCCCCTGCAGTATGAACAGACACCATCATCAAAGAAAGACAAGAGGCAAGTTATCTCTGCAGCCAATGCTTAAGCAGGTGAGAGCTAAGAAGGTGCATGAAGCCTCTCTACAGACACCATGACCCACAAGCCTGGGGACATACTCCTGGTGGTGGGGGAAGGGGACGGGTCCCCCACTATAGAGTGGAAGAGCCACTCTACAAGGGGGCACCTGCCAAGCAGCTGCACAGCTTGTAACCCAGCTGCCTTCCTAAGCAATTCCAGTTTGTTCTTTTATAAACTGTTTCTGAGAGGATTCCAGGTACCTGCACCCTCTTGCAAAGGAGACAATCATCTGGAATCAGTGCTTCTTTTATTAGCCACTTTTATAATATCTATTACTTATTTAATATTAGAGGCCCGGTACACAAAATTCGTGCGGAGGTGGGGGGAAGAAGGGGGAGGACAGAATCCATCAGCCCGGACTGCACCCTCTCACAATCCGGGACCCCTCAGGGGATGTCCGACTGCAGGACATCCATCTTGCAATCTGGGACCGCTGGCTCCTAACCGCTCGCCTGCCTGCCTATCGCCCCTAACTGCCTCTGCCTCGGCCCCCACACCCAGGTTTCCCTCCTCCAGTGGGCCTCAGGCAACCGGGACCCAGGCTTCCTTCCCTCTGGCCCGCCACAGGCAACCGGGACCTGGGCTTCCCTCCTTCTGGCCGGCCGCAGGCACCTGGGACCCCCGGCAGCGCCGCTCGGGGCCCCGGCTTTGTCAGGGAGGACATCCGGAATGATGTCCAGAAGACGTCCAGTCTATCTGGTCTAATTAGCATATTACCCTTTTATTAGTATAGATAAGGGTAAGAGAGCCCACTTCACTTTGTCCTTATTCCCCAAGCCCGAAGTATGAAAACAAAGAGCATGTTTCATTGAGATCAAGCCCTTCAGGCCACAATTTCTGTCAAGTCTAAGAGATTTCCAGAACAAACAAGAGCCTATACTTATCTTCTTCTTTGAGCCCAGGAGGAACCTATAAGACCCTTCCCCACTCTCAGGTGCTGTCATTCAATGTCTAGACTCTGCAGGTGGCAGGCTCATCTCAAGGAGGCACTGCTCAAGCCAATGCTAGCTATGTCTTGGGTTCCAAAAGACCTTCCCATCATCAGCACTTGTCATACAGTTTCTGTATGAGCAGCTCTAATGGAGAGCTCACTATTCAATATTTTTAAAATATATTTTTATTGATTTCAGAGAAGAAGGAAGAGGGAGAAATAGAAACATCAATGATGAGAATCACTGATCAACTGCCTCCTCCATGCCCCCACTTGGGATCGAGCCCACAAACCTGGGCATGTACCCTGACCAGGAATTGAACCGTGACCTCCTGGTTTATAGGTCAATGCTCAACCACTGAACCATATTGGCTGGGCTCACTATTCATTTTTTGACAAGTCTAAATGTTAGAACACTTTTCCTTAGGCTATGAGACATTCAGTCACTGCCCCTGGAAATTCTACTCTCTAGACCACACAGAATACAGCTACACACTTTTCTACACAAAAGTTCTTCAACAAATGAAGTCAGCTAATGGACCACATTTTACATCCTGGAAATTTTACACTTTCAAGTGCTATGGTTTTTAAAAATCTCATGACTATCCTAACAGTTGTACCACATTTATACAGAGGAGGAAAAATCAAGGACCAGAGGGAAGAGTTTAACTTGCTCAAGCTGGTGCAGCTAATATAATTCTAGAAACAAAGTCTTCTGCGTCCCAGGCCAATTCTGTTTGCTAAATGAGAGGCCACAAAAAGTAATTCTCATCACTTAAGGATTTAAGGGCCTGCATACCTTTTCTCCCCCAGGTTTCATCAGCTTACACTGCTGCCAGTCTCTCACTAGAGCCAAACATTTACATTCAGAGTACAGCCTTTGATCAACTTCTACCCTAGATACCTATATATATTGGTACTGTGCGGAGAGGGGGAGGGAGGGGGAGTACACCGAGGTGATGATGATAAGCACAGTCCTAAGCATGAATTTCTACTGTGAGACTAAAACAGCTCAGGGGATGACTGCCTAGGATGAGGCTGCAATGGCACAAAGTGACACTTCACCCCCCTTCTTTCCCAACAGGAAAAGGGATGTGAGAAAACAAATCAGCATGCATCTGAGGATGGCCTCACTTCACTGCTACCCACCCATCTGCTCAGCAGACTTCATGGCAAGAGCTCTCCTTGGAAGTGGTTGAAAGGGAACAACACCTTGCAGTGGGAGATCAACTTAATTGGAAAGACTTGACCTTCCTTGTCCTTTTCACAAGTAATTACATTTGGAGTGTAGGCACTGCACTGACAGACTGCCTCTTCCCCCTGATGTGGAAACCCCAACCTTCCCCACCAAGTAGTTCAAATCTGCCTGCTTAGGAAGAACCGAAGAGCGCACTTTTAGACCAAGTGAACATTTAACTGCATGCCTGAGAACAGCACAGCACAGTGAAGATGCCAAAATGTCTGACACCTGAAGAGAAGCATCAAGTGCATCCCACTTTAACCAATCTAAGAAATGTCTGCCAATTTTATAGTTGGATACTTGCATTTACCTGATTTAGTTGGTTTGGGTTTTTGGGGTGTTTTTTTACAGCTTTACTGCTAGCCCCCCCCTTTTTTTTTTTCCTAGTTGGTTTGGGTTTTTGGGGTTTTTTTTACAGCTTTACTGCTAGCCCCCCCCCCCTTTTTTTTTCCTTCCCAGTTCAAGGCTTAAGAAAGTATAATATAATTGGGGCGGGGGGGGGAGGTGCAGAGATCTAAATCTGGGTTAAAATCCTAGATTGGCTATTCTATGACCTCAGGCAATTTCGGTAACCTTTATTTCCTCGACTAAAATATTGCCCATAGCTGGAGTTATTGTGAAGATTACATGAGAACATGTAAGCATAGGGAGTACTCATAGTAGGAACTCGGAAAATGTTCCTGCTTCTTCCTAATGCAAAATGACCACATTCAACCTCAGGGCAAGCAAAAAAAAAAAAAAAAAACACCAAAAAAACAAAAACGGAAACTGACTCAAATTAATCACATACCAAAGCAGTTCCCAGTATTTAACATAGAAGACTGCCCTAAACCATCACTTCCTAATCTGTCTTTTGTAATCTATTGGCTGAACAGCCTGATATCTGATATCCCAGAGATACAGCAGCTGGGATACAAGGCTTAAAATTATCCTTTCCGCTGAAACTCAAAGAAAGAATCCTGAGGACAGCTCTTTGACAAGGGCAGTGAGGGACAAACAGTGACTGCAAGCCATAAATTCATGAGTAATAGGAGTATCTAAAGTAGAAAGAGGTACTCTTGAACAAAAATAATCAATTGTTCACCACACCCAAAATCAACTTCCTAGTGTCATCTCTGAAAATAAAGGATATAGGAGTGTTAGAGTGTGTATACGCGTATGCGTGCAACGGCATGTGATGTTCCCAACAATCAGACAGTGTTTAATAATGGAGAGCCACAAAGATATCCTATATAATGAAGAGCTAATATGCTAATTAGACCAAACAGCCAAACGACCGTCCAGATGACATTCCAGATTAAGCCAGGGCTGCGAGGGCCAAGCAAGCCCCTTGCACGAATTTCGTGCATCAGTCCTCTAGTTTAATTATAAATATGCGAGACCCAAACAATACAGGTCAATGTTACCTGTAAAATACATGAAATATATACACCCTAAAGAAACAAAAGTTGAAGCAGATAATTAAATGTACAATTTATGAAATACTTCCATCAAAGAATGTACAGAAACATCGCACAGGGAGGGGTGAGACTCTCCTTAGGAGGATTAAGCTCCTAAGAATTGGATCCATGTTTTACTAGTCATTAAAGTTCAGTTAACACAAATTTAATGAAAAATCCTTTTTTCTATAAAAATACTATTATATTTTAAAGTTTACCCCTCTATAGATCTTAATTCAGCAGCCTTTTACTCTCTCCTCTCACCTTTCCACTCACACCCACTAATTTTTTTTAGATTTATACAATTTAACTCATATAGACTGAGGAGGGTGGGGGAACAGCCACTGAGTAGGTTTGCTCTCTCTTAAGTTTTCCAGAAATAGATGGACTTCTGTCACTTTTATTTTTATTTACTCTTCCCCAATGCATTAAATATTCTAGATCTTGGGGGTGGGAGGAATTGTTTTCTATGCCTGAAATGGCTTGTTAATTATTGATGTACTAAGCCATACTTACAATGAGGCACTTGTATAATTTTCTGTACTATATTACTATCTGGTTTTCCCAAAAAACACATATGATCTTTATCATATAGGGGGGGAGAGGGGGAACCACCTAGGGTCAATAATGCCAAAATGATTCCCAGTGCCTCAGAGTAGAGAATTTCTCCACATATAAACTTAAAAACTTGCCAATCTAAAATTTGTCCTTTAAGCTTGATCTCCAGAATTAAATGGTTTGAGCTGATTTCTTAAGCAATTCGTGAAGAAAAGCAAAGTTGAGAGCACTGCATATACAACTTCAGAAACTGACCAGGAGAGAAATCGTAACTTTGAATTTCTATCAACCCATACACATTCCCTTTAATTCCACTTGTAGATTTTCAAAGAGCAGCTGGAGCTGACTAAGGAGTGACACTAAACACCACATCAATGGGCCCCCAAGCTGAGATTTTCCCAAAACAAAAGTTTTGTCTCTATTCAAAAAAGGTCAGCCTAGTGCTTTTCGGTTTTGTTTTTTTGTTTGTTTTGATAGGCTTACACTATTGTAAACAATTACAAAAGGAGCCGCATCCAGTAATTGTGTGTGAGCAGAGTAAAAGTAGCCACAACAACCAGCCATTACCCCCAAGGAGCTCATACTGTAGAATCATAAATGTCTACATACTAAATTTGTGACTGCTAGACTTAATAGTAACACAAATCAACCATGTTAATGACGGAACGTTGTTTTTCTAAGGATTAATTCATACCATGTGTTATTAATCAGCACCGTAACTGAGAGCTCATGCAAAACATGCTATCCCAGTTGAGCAGAATTTAATTGCATTATTGTTATCTGGTTTTCCTGTGTCACTGGCTCTTCCACTGCAAGTCCCTCCACACACACACAGCACCACAGACCACGGCATGGATGGATGGAAAGATAGAAAACTCAGAGCTGGGAGTAAGAACCATGTGTCTGGTGGGAAGAGGATTTGGAATGAAAAAGGTTTGTCTCTGGAAAGGCTAGTCAAGTATGCACCCCGGCTGCCTTGAAAAGTAATTAAGCCTATGCTGTTTCCTTTCAGAGGGTCCCATCTTGCACAAGGTGGGAGCAGCTGTGGGAGATCACAGAAGATTCAAAGCAAGACAGGCAGCCTCATCTATCTCCCGACTGCCACACCAGCTTCCGGGTGGTGTGAAAAAGCGCTTGGCCTCTGTTCTCCCAAAGAGCACAAAGCTAACCTGCCATCCAGAACATGAGTCCCGATATCAAACCGGGCCTGAAAAGGGACCAACTAAATGTCCCAGTCAGTGTTCCGACTCGGGTCCTTTCCCGAGGTTGTGAGCTACAAGCCAAAAACCCGCAGGCAAACGCAAAATGTGGCTGCCTCCAGCACAAGTTCCTCTTGCTTCCCAGCCTTGCAGGCAGCGGTTCTCAACCTGTGCGATCCCTTTGGCGGTCGAACGACCCTTTCACAGGGGTCGCCTAAGACCATCCTGCATATCAGATATTTACATTACGATTCATAACAGTAGCAACATTACAGTTATGAAGTAGCAACGAAAATAATTTTATGGTTGGGTCACAACATGAGGAACTGTATTTAAAGGGCCAGAAGGTTGAGAACCACTGACTGGGAAGAGGGAAATGTACAAGTAAAGTGTAAGGAAGAGGAACGCCTCCGATCTGGCCTGTTCCCTTCCCGCATCCCTTAGAAGAGGCTGGGATACTACAAATCAAAGTCTGGGGACCAATTGCAGTAGACTCTGGCTGGGGCGAGGGGGAGGCCACCACACCCTCTTGAGCTCACAGCACTGACCAGCAGCGGCAGGGAGGGGCCCCCAAACTTAGTCCCAGCCGAAAAGGGAGAAAGAAGGGAGTATTCTCTCTTGGATTTGAAAAGCTGTAAACTTAGGAGAAGCGGGTTTCGGAAGGGAGCCCGGGACTTGGCTGGTATGGGAGGGGAGGGGTCGCGCCTGGAGTCAGGACAGCTCGCAACACGTCCCCGCAAAACAGCACATTTTTGTGGTTTTAGATTTAAGACCAAAAGGAACGCGCTGAGGCGAAGCTCCTCTCGCGCCTGGGGCTCAGATGCCCTCTCCTCGCTGAAGGACCAGGGCGCCGCACTGCCTAGGGCTCCCTCTCCTTCCCTTTCAGGGGAGCGCCCCTCCGCCTCCAAGTTCCCCTTCGCGCGTAGCCCAGGCCGGCCACATGCACCCACCGGCCCCGGACCCCGCAGGCCGGGATGGTCCGCAGGGACGCGGGGTTTACGGCTTTCTTTCTTTTTTTTTTTTTTTAACAATAAGCTTTAGCCACTCGCTACCCCCTCCTCCCGGCCCGCGCCACCTTTCCTTCACGCCCACGCCGCACCTCCCGGGCACACGCGCCGCGAGGTGCCTCTCCCGCCAGACAATGGGTTTGGAGCTGGCCAGGCAGCCCGCACCGAGCCCTAGCCCCATCCCGGGACCCTAAGAGGGCTGAGCGCCGGGTGTGGAAGGGGACGGAGAGGAGTGAGGCGGGGGAGGCCACAATGGGGAAGGTGGGCGCCCTCCCCTTGGGACAGGAGGCTTGTTCGCCGAGCGGGGAGAAGGGGAGGGGGTGGGGGTCAGCTGCGCCGCCCGACCGTCGCTGCCGCGCACTCACCAGCACGATGGCAAATCGTTCCTCCAGTTCACCTGGCTCGGGCATCGGCAGCTTCAAAGGCACGTTGTGCGCCCTGAAATCGGTCTGCTGCGAATCCATACTCCCCGCGTTGCCCATGTTGGCTGCACGCCGGGGTCGGGGGCTGCTCCGGGCCCCCAGCCTC